>NC_137464.1:48722480-49322480 GCF_964235325.1 Thermobia domestica
GTATCCTCGATATTGTGTTCTATTGCATTATTTCATTTACTTGTTTTATTTCACACCTTTAAGCTGAAAGAAGAAATACGTAGGTTTTACTTATATAAAAAAGAACTCTTCGTCACTAGACCAACATGACTAATGTATAATTAAGGTCTTTCTGTTTAATAATTCTTGTATTTTTTATTCCGCAAGACAAAACAAAACTTTACTCCAATGTTTATATCTTGAGAAATTAAAACACTATTTATAAAATAGTTTGTTAACAAGAATTACACAAACGTGTAGTCTCAATAATAAGTTTTTGTATTTAGCGCACAATAGGCTTCATAAGCACAATATACTTAAGCAGATTGCATAAGCAGATTTCATAATATACTTAATCCTAGTGCAGATCCAACTGTATGATGCCAAATATAACATTAGTGATTCATTGTTCTTAGCGAGTTGCATCTCTTCATAGTTGCCGTAATGTGCATAATCTGAATTAAATCAAATATTTTATCTAGATAAATAACTTTTTTTATTCACATTAAGAAAGAAAACTCATACACCTTGTCAAATTACAAGAATTACACAAATGTGCACGAAACGTTATGCTTTAAATCCTAACTATTATTATTGGAAGTTCATAGCACAAGCGAATAATGCATTCATTATAATCACATATAGTTCCGGAAAATATACCGCTCATTAATTCGTAACGACTCAGCTATGTTTCTGCCATTGTTGATTCATATTACATTGATTTTGCCTTTCTATTTCCTCAAAATATATCATTTACTTGGGTTGGTGTTAGTGCAGCTCCGAAAGGTTATTTGGTCGAACATGAGTGACAAATGATACGCTTTTCTTTGTGTATAAATGAACTGTATGTTACATTCTTTTATTCCTCTTCGGATTTAAACTATAGCTTATCTTGCAGCAATGACAAACTTAGATAATGCAATTTTGAGCAAAGATTGTGTCATACAATTATTTTTAAACTATTCTAAAAGTTAAAATTTTGATGCTAAAATATGTTTAACTATCCGTTATGTAGCCTTTATTTCAACGATGATGTCAATCACTAAAATTCATTTTTTGCTGTATACTATCGTGAATATCACTCAAATGTGTCCATATTACCTGAATGCCCATATTCCCCAATCTACTCTATTATTATTATTATTATTATTATTATTATTATTATTATTATTATTATTATTATTATTATTATTATTATTATTATTATTATTATTATTATAACTTGTGAAACTACTTACTACCAAATGGCGTTATTATTACCAGTGAATTAGGTTATATTCTCAAAGGTTAATTTGAGCGTAGTAATCTCTCTTGCCAATACTGATTAATGCTATTACGGATTGTCGGTCGCATGATCAATATATGATTATCGGTTGTGAAAGGCCTGGTTTATCTTGTTAAACACCTCAACTAGTGTTGCAACGGGCGAGAAATGACATCACTTACGGTCATATGAACGATCGTGTGCTATAAAAGATTAATATGGTACTAAATAAATAATGCATTAATTGTTAAGAATTATTTCTTTGAAATCCGTATGAATAACAAATAGCCAATATGAAACTTTCTTTTGATTGTTTTGCAAGACAAATGCTGTTTATGAATATGTTCTTGTCCGTTCATGAGTCTATAACTCTGTAACGAAGAAAGATTCGATAAGAATTGGTCTTCAGATTCGGAATCAATCCACTTGATTTGTCCACCTGTGTCTATCATGGACTGCCTATAAGTTAAATCGTTAAGAATCTATTCAACTGTATTGAAAAAAAAAAAATCCAAAAGCATATTTCAGGTTTGTCATCACCGTCCCTGAAGTTTTCTATGTTATAACCTATATGATAATGACTCGGAAGAAATTATTTTGCAGGAGCTTTGAGCAAAAAGAATTGTAAGAAAGGATAATTAGATTCGGAATCAAAGACCTCGGATTTACCTGACTGTGTTCAATAATGTATCTAACATTAACTATGCACGTGTGTATTTTAGTACCCGGCTGTCTTCAATAACCTCTGTGTCAGTAACTCGCCAGGTGTTTATTTTGTGGAGTTCCGAGTCCATATCTAAAAAACGTTATCAGAAAATAATTTTAGCACCGAAAACATTCTTCATTTACACTGCTGTTTTCAACAATCCGTCTCAGTTGCTTGCCATAAACCTATTTTGGTACTTGGCTGATTTCAAGAAAATGTCTATCAACAACTCGTTAGAAGTCTGTTCGAGTGAGCTTCGTGTATTTATCTAGGACATAAAAAGCTATTAGAAATGGACTCTAGATTTGAAAGAAAAAAAAACATCCTTCGATTTGCCCGGCTATTTGCAATAATAATCTGTCCGTAACTCGCCAGGTCTCTACATTGCTACCCGACCATTTTAAGTAAGTTATCTATCTTTAGCTTTCCAGTCGCCTGTTTTTGAAAGATTCAAGTTTATATCTGAAATACAAAATGGACTTGATATATGGAATCAGGAACTCTCAATTTTCCTGGCTGTTTTCAGCATGTTTGTCAATGACTGGCCACGAGTCCAAATGTGGGTATTTACCCTTTATTTAGTATAAAAAGGGCTATCAGAAAAGCATCTACTGGCGAGAAAAATGTTGATTATTGGTAAGACAGTTCCATTTTACAGTGTTCTGAGGAGAAGTTTAGTGGTTTTCTCTAATGATACATATTTTTAAACAGTGTAGCCTTGTTAGCTTGCAAAAACGAAGCAGCAAATAATGGGTAATAAATTAAAGCTGTAGGAATGAAGATTCTCTACATATTTAATTGTTCTAGTGTTTCGTGTCTTTATCTTCAGTATTATTAATATTGAAGATAAAGATAGCTGTGAATGAAATGAAAAAGAATGATAAAAAAACTGTTAGTAATAGTAGAAGAGGAACATGTTCGAGAAAGATGATAAAGAGGAAAACAAACTGTTTAGGATATTACTTGAGAAAAAAAGACGTCGTAGTAAGGATGTGATAAAAGGTGTAGTAGAACGTATAAGAGAAATGAAGAGAAAATATTACAAGGTAATACTTACGTTAAACAAAAAATGTTATCTGAGAAGCATAGGGTACGCAAGATTTTAGCTTAACAGTATTGAGTTGTTAACAACGACAAGATGTTCACAATAATGATGTTTTACTAATAGTTACAATAATGTAAGCTATGAATTGAGTAGTTGAGCTGTTAACAAACAGATGAGTGGACATCGTTATTTTATAAGACGTTTCATACCTATGAATAGCATAGTTGACAAGTCGAAAATAAGCTAGAAAAGTAAGTTGCTTAATTAATACTAACATATTTGTATTTTGCCACACATTTGTTTGTAGATACAATCGAATATTATAGAAATATATATATATATATATATATATATATATATATATATATATATATATATATCCAATCGAACATAATATTGTGAGTCAGATACAAAATGTCAGTAATGTTGTTCCAATTTTGTTGACGCATATGATGTTTCTGTTGTTCGATTAAGCATCGGTTCCATTTAAAAAAATAAATGAACTACATTGTTCCGTTTACTTTTTTCTAAAAAATTTTTATTTGTTTGTTTCACAAATAATTGAAAAAAAGTTTTGTACCGGAATTGTAGTTAATCACATCTAAAAATTAAATTGGCAAGGGATATATATATATATATATATATATATATATATATATATATATATATACTACATATTTTTATATATACATATAGGTATTGCAATATGAAATACATTATTAACATTTTATCTCTCTGAAACCAAACAAAAAAGGCAAAGAGTGTAATATGATTTTAATATTGCAGGAGGATATTTATTACGATATTACCTTCGTTTTTTGTATATATATATATATATATATATATATATATATATATATATATATATATATATAATGTGTGTAGAAATAAATTGATGTGAATTTTGTTTTATGGTCCATTGCACCTGTTATTATCTAAACTGACATTGCACAATACATACATAACTTTTTTTCTACAGTATCGTATCTTTTTTTATTTCTTAGTATTTTTAATTTGTGGTAGAAACTAGGGTTATTAAAATTATAATGGAGAAATTCAAATCTTGTTTTGTAATTAATTGCGTGAAATTATATCATTTATGTTATTTTGTTCCAATGCTTGTCTATCTAACTGATTTATAGGACAATACTTAATGGAACAGGGAACATAACTTGGAATGTCAAATGTCGATCACAATCGCAGGTACCTAAGTAATTACTAGGTACTCTTATTGCTACTTCTTTGATACAATACAATGACAATAATGTAATAAAAGTAAAATACTTTGCGGCTTAGGGTCTCAGAGAGAGTGGTGTAGAAAAAAAACATTCCTAATTTATTTATTTAAATAGCCTAATTTTACTTTCTTCATTAAGGAACATTTATTTTCAAATACTGAATATATGAATATAATAGGGGACGATAGAGAACTATTGAAAGAAATATAGAGGTCTTATTAAACGATTGCAGGGACATGGGTTTAGAAGTAAATGCAGAAAAAAGTAAATTCACGGAAGTTAGACGAGATGGTAATACTGCAAGTTATGAATACATCAAAATATCAATAGACAAAGTGGATTATTTCTAGGATCTCTAAGATTTCTAGGATAATATATAGGATCAATATTAACAGACCAAATCATACCTACTTAAAAATTAAATGTTGACTAAAACTTGGAATTCGTGTTATTATTCAGTCCAAAATTTATTGTCGTCGCGAGTTCTGTCGAGGAATGTGAAGTTTAAAATATATGAAATGATAATCATACCTGATGTGCTGAATGGTTGCGAAACATGATCTCTTACTCTTAAGAAAGAACGCAGATTGAAAGTATTTAAGAATAAAATCCTGGAGCGAATGTCCGGAACCAAGAAGAGTGAGAATGGAGAATGGTGGAAACTTCATAAGGAGGAACTGCATAATTTGTACTGTTTACGAAACATTGTTAGGATAATCAATTTTAGATGGCAGGTCATGTAGCCAGAATAGAATAAAGTAGGAACGCTATCAATTTTTTTAAACTGGAAATCCAATCGGGAAACAACCAGTAGAGGAACCTAGGCACAGATGGCAAGTCGGATCTCGCAAAAGTAGGAATGCATATTAGAAACTGAATAAAGTTGTCTAAGAACAGAAGTCAAGGGAGAATTTTTGTGAACGCGGCATTGAAGCACCGGGTTCCAAAGACCATAGAATTAGTTATTTTCAAATACTAGACTTCATACATGAAGCTATTTGTAAACAAAAAAAAAAAAAAAAACTGTATTATTCATGGAAAGTATTATAATAGGTAATACTATCTAATATGAAGGCTTAAATAAATATATCTATGTGCAGTATCATGTGAGTAATAACGCTCAAGTGTTTGTGCAAACCAAAAGTTTACTTAGCATTCCTTTTTGAACCTTTCCGACTTTTTCTTACCGTTTGTTATTGCTTTTGTTCTATGGGTGTCTAATATTAGAACCAGGAATACTTGAATCCATCCTTTGTGGTTTCCATATTGGATTTTCATGGAGGAAAATGGTAAGAGATAACGAGAATATTTTCATATGGATTTATAGTCTCAAGAGTACTGTATATCTCCTTACTTACTCCTCTAATATAATCATAAGTAATATTTTTAAATTTGGTAATCTATCATCGGTTTACAATGAGAACAATACACATTTTTTTGATATAGGCTTAAAGAGCCGATAGTTTGATTCGACCAAAATCGTACTACGTTGCTTGCCTGTTCTATGTGTGTTATTTCTGTAGAAACAATAGTACATTATATGATTAAAACACACAAATAATACTATATAATTAAACTCCGTTACAATGCGTTCTGTAAGTCCAAAGTGATTGCTTGCTGTTACTACAGACTAATTTTTATACTAGGGAATTTACTTTCCTATTCAGTAAATGGAAAAAGAAAGGGAAAAGTTAATAGTTCTCAATATATACTATATTGTGCGCTTC
The DNA here is from genome assembly GCF_964235325.1 of Thermobia domestica. Lineage (NCBI taxonomy): Eukaryota > Metazoa > Arthropoda > Insecta > Zygentoma > Lepismatidae > Thermobia > Thermobia domestica. The sequence goes on from NC_137464.1 coordinate 48,728,479, forward strand.
CCAAATGTTAAACTTAAATAAGCTTTAATTGCCTGTAATCATGTATTTTTTAATGTAAGTAAAACAATTATACGATACCACTTTAGCAGTTGGATAACACTAATAAAGACTGGTCTAGAACGGTTGAGTAATCGAGATGGCAGATGTTGTTGCTGCTTGTAGATTTCCGATCCATAAAAACATAATCGTTTATTGAAATCTTGAAAGGAACGGCTTATGCTATTATTTAACTAAAGTTAGTTCAGTACATTAAGAAACCTGGAAGTTATATGCCATTAACTTCTGAACCAGTTCTAACCTTTAATGGAAATTGATTATCTAATGTTCAGAGGTTCAACTTTCAGAAGTTTGGTAGAGCTTTCAGTTAATCTCTCCATTTCTAGCAACTATTTATTTATTCATTTTAAAAAGAAAATAAACTGAAAATCTATCATAATTTAGCTACTGTGTAGAAGTCAAAGTCAACTCCAACTATCTTTTATACTCTTTTCTGGATTCTTCTGGTGAGTACAAGAAGCTACACAAAAAATATCCACACTCACAAGTCTAAGACTCGCTGTCAATACGTTTCGGGCTCAGTAATTGAATGAGATGCCCAACAACCATTGCGATTAGTGAATTGAGTCTAACGAGCATGAGCCTCAGGTAAGTGAGCCTCTAGCCAGACCAAGTCCATGTGAGAGAAAGCCTAGATGAAATTAGCTAGTGCGAACCTCAGCGAGCGTGAACCTTTTCGAAAGAATTGAGCTTGAGCAAACTCAGTGCAAAATCAATTCAGTTAATTCTCACTTACGGTATATAATTAAATTAATTTCATTCTATTGAAAGAAAATTACACGGAATTTTCACCAGTTTTGATTTTAAAACAATGAAACTTATGAAAACCTCATCAATTTATATTTTATGTACTCAAGGTACAATAAAGAGTCTACGATGTAAAGTTAAAGGACGTCGTCTTTCGTATAGTGCAGAAATTGAGTGCTCAATATTTGTGATATCATAAACTGCGGACCTCGATTTCCAGGCTCTAAGAAAAGATCTCTAATCTAGGTCTCTAGCCTAGGAATCTTCACTTAGTTTCTTTTAGTGAAGATTCCCAATTTAGTTTAACGTGGGATCCGAACCATATTAGCTCCCAGCGGTAATTAATCCCAGGCTCTCTTATTAACCACGTAAACAAGAGGATGTTATGTAAAATAAATGAGAAAGTTAGAAATAATTATGACACTAGTGGTAAACAAAATGAAGTTATACAAATACCAATATCCTACGAAAGAAGAACTTACACTCACGATTTTATCTTGCGTTCGCCAGCTAGCATTTGACACACTTAAGTAAGCAGGTTACAGGTTATGAAAATTGAATAAGTTGTGTATCAAGGAATTTTGCCGACGACATTAGGCCTACTCAAGAAACACAAGAAAGTGTACACTGTACAAAGCATCTACTTAGCACACAGATATTGCAATTATTTTGTCATAATTCTCCCATTCGGTTTGTAACGCTTATTTTTAATTTAATACTAGATGGGTCAGATAAAATATCCATGTAAACAAACTGAACAACGAAAGGAAAAAATATCGGTCACTTTTTACTTCTTTTACATATACCGGTAAAATCCCCCTGAATCCCATGGTCGAAATTTTAAAAAAACCTCCTCTGATCCGCAGCCGATGTGGGATGTATTTAGAAGCCAATGCCTGCAGGAGTATCACCATTCATCTCAGCGACCGCGAAACCTATGAATTTGACACTAATATAAGTCATTTTGGATTATTTTTACATGTCCCGATAAACGCCCCACTGAGACCGTTCTAGCTCGAATTTTGAAAAAGAAAACGGCTTCGTCTTGGTCATGGGGCCTGGATCAAGGTACCCGTGGCCCGAATTTGGTAACTCTCGGTCCACTCGTCTGGTCCCCAGGCCGCACACAGACAGACAGACACACAAACAAATTCTTTATTTTATTTATATTAGATTCTCCCAGCAACTGAACGTTTTGGTTCAGCTTCGAAACTTCCTCGGAATTATATATATATATATATATATTTGTTTGATGACTTGAATGACTACGGGATTTACTAACACGCTGAAGATTCATATGAAGGGAATTCTTTTTTCATGGCGCATGTGTTGGTGTCATGCAGGTGGGCTATTTATAGAACTGTAATCGGTTTGATTGTTCTGGGGATTGCTAAACTTCAGAATTTACCTGAATGACATATAATCTATTGTCCATAAATGCTTTTTTTGAAAAATCAAAGGTATTACTATGAAGGTTGTTACCCCGTCCATGGCCCGGTTCGCTCTATGTAAAAGCCTATGTAAAGGCAATGAAATTGTCTTAGGCAATCGCTTTTGTATACAAAATCGTATTTCCCTATCAAATTTTTGAGTCTGGAAACGTGTAGAAAATATTTTTGCCATAAGGTCACGGAGTATCCCTACTGTAACTCGAGAAGCTGAAAATAAGGATAGGTATAAAAAATCATGAAAAAATAATGTATTCTACAATCATAGTCAACAACACCTTGCTTTCCCGCATCCACATTTAAAAAAATAATGAGAAGAAAGAAATGCACTGACGTCTATTTGTTTGGGTTAGCATAAACACAGACAGTGAAGATAAGAAAAGTAAATATCAAAATGTCAATAGCGCTAGGACATGCCCCACTGTTGGTTTTGATACTATTTTTGCTTTTCCTTTGTCTTATGTAAGCCATCCTACACTACTAGAAAAACAACCAGTCAGACGGTCAACATTTACTACAAGAAACTATACGACTTTTTGTAGGTTATATAAGTTGAAGGAATAAAACTAATTTAAGAATAAACAATATCAATGTTTATCTCTGCTTCATGAGGGGCTATCATTCTTAGTTTATGTTGTTTGTGTGCTCTTTATCTAGTTATTAAACCGCGGCTGTTGCTATGCGACGAAACTATGTTATTTTTCGTTCATTCTTTTCTCCATGAATATCTGTAAATTTCTTCCTGATGTGGTCCTAGAAAGTGTAACATACCGGGTTTATCAAAAGTCCCAGGCCAAAGGCCAAATTTCGATACGGAAAAATAGAAAGAGAGGAAAAATTGCTGGAAATATGTGACTTTCAATCTAAAATGTTGATTAATGAGAAACTGATGAATGGGGACGTCAACAGCAAGGTCGTGTGTCCCCGTCACGATGTAAACGACTGCTCAATCACGAACTGTCTGTAATAAAAGAGATATTAACATAAATAAATAGAGAAAATAAAACAGGCGCTGCAAAAGAGAAAGATCACCTAACAAGAGTTAAAAGAATAAATGTAAAGAATAAAAGATACGACAATAACAATAAGGGTACAAAAACAATAAAAGGAAAAAATTTAAAACCGTAGGAGCAACAAACCGAAGTATACATGACTAAAATATTCAAAGACCGTGAGCAAGATTTAAGGCCTGGGCAAATTCTAAAACTCGGTCCACAAAAGGAGCGTTATCCGCCAGGACAATGTCAATATCCGCCAAGGCACTGTCAATATCCGCCAGATAGTCAGTGACGTTCTCTGAGTTCTGAGTATTCGGGTAGTCAATAACAACGTGCCGAATTCTCTGTGGGACAACATATTCTTCACAATAGGGACGGTTCCGACCACGAAGCAAATGATAATGTGTCAGATGATTTAAAATGATTGAATGTTTCCAACTCCATCAGCCGTTGGGCATCACTGGTCCTCTACGTCAAATGAAGAATCAGCGTTTTCCGTTTAGTAGGATGTTCAAACGGAATCGTAATAGCCCGAAAAATCGCATAAGACACGAAGAACATGCAATTGTTATTTGAGGGAACCTAGATCATCAGGAATCCGTTTCCCAACATGGCTATATTGTTGATATGGGGAAGATCGAAAGAAACAGCTTGCTAAACTGGCAACATTTGTCTTTCAATTAATATAGAGTGCCTTACCAGCGTATATCTCAAATGGCTGGGGCAATTGGAAAAACTCAATCATTTTAGACTGAGAAGTATCTACTTCAAATAACTTGCCTCTCTTTTCATTTCTTTGTATCTTTACGCGTAACGGAGATGGCTTGAACTTTTGATACACCCTGTATAGCTAACTGTGTGTAAAAATAGAATGTTGTAAGAAAGTGCCAACCAGAGAAGACCATTTTGCAATCAGGGCGTACTTATACTTTGGAGCTCAGGCTCTTTGTTCTCAATGGGGATTGCATTCATAAATCTCAGTGAAGCTTATACTAACACTAAAACTCAAACTCACTGCTCTCACTGAGCGCTCGTACTCGTCTCGTGCTCATTAATCCTATTGAGCTTGCTCTTGCTAAGGGCTCAGGCTCGATATCCTATGAGGATTGAGTTCGCTCCTGCTCGCGCTCACTAGTCTCAATTGAGATTGCGTTTTGATTGGACTCTAGCTCTTGTGGGAAGGGGCACTGTGGCTCAGTGGTAGATCACTTGCCTAGGGTGTGTGGGGCCTCTGGTTCGATCTCCGCCCAAGCAAGTTTGTGGTGAACAAACATCGTATCCGTGGATTTTCTCTGGGTACTCCCGTTTCCTCCCACTTTGTCATTCCACCAATTATTCCATCATAATTCACTTCCCTTAATCATCGTCTCCTTTAGCGTAAAGAATAAAATCGTGGGACGTTCAACTGAAATATTTCATTTCATTTCAAGATGGATTCAAGCTCGTACATGTTATCCACTAACAGGACTCTTGTTCAAACGAATTCGCTCTTACTTATTGAGTCCAGCAATCTGAGAGGTGGGATAATAAATTTGGACAATCTTGACCGTTTTATCACATATCTAATCAATCTAATGTGAGCCATAATTCGTAAATAATTATTAAAATCTTTCAGGAGCCCTCATTTACATTTTAATTACTTCAACAAAAGAAACACTGACCAAAGCTTAAAACCCACTGTATTTTAAATTATAACCCATTGTATGTCCTTCTTCAGACACTATCGAACACAAAGAAAATACAGACATATATATAATCATTGTTATGAAAAAGTTTAAATTCTTTTCACAGACTTATATATAGTCATTGTTATATATATAAAAAATATATTCTATTTGCTGAGGCCTTCAGCCAATCCTGTAAGTCTCCGTATTCACTTTCCAACTAATGACGTTCCACCATTTTTGGTTCTTATGGGGGCCTTTTTCTATTTTCTTCTTGTCTACGCTATCCAAACTTCCTTGCATAATTCCTTAATAGGTAAGCCCCCTATCCAGTTCATTAGTTTATCTCTTCCTACCTTCTTTATCTGCTTCTTTCCACTTCCTTATTATCATCCTTTTCTCCATCTCCAATATTTCCCAATTAACTATGTTAATCGAAATTAATATAATAAAAATGGCTAACAATAAAATTTTAAGAAATCAAGATAGTTGTATCAAAATTTAATACTTGAAGAGTGGTAACGGGGGCATCGTGACTAAGTGGTGTAGCACTCATCTCTGCTGCAAGGAGTCTCGAGTTCTATCCCAGACCACATGAGTACCGCGGTCGCTCAGTGGTAGAGCGTTCACATCTGCTGTGTGAGGTCCGCGCCAAAGTGAACTTTGTGATGAGCAAACACCGTGTGAGTAGGTTTCCTCGGGGTTCTCCCGTTTCCTCCTATTTTCTTCATTCCACCATTTTGATTCATTTCTCATTATCGTAGTCTTCTTTAGCCTAAACAGTATAATCATGGGACGTGAAACTGAAAGATTTCATTTCAGTTTTCCACAGACCATATGAGTTTGTGATGGACAACTAGCGTCTCTATAGGTTTTCTCCAGGTTGTATTGTTTCCTCCAATATTATCATTCCACAAACAGTTTTATAAGCATTCGTTGTCATTAATAATCAGTTTCCATTAACTCAAAACTGCATAACCCATGATATGTTAAATTAAAGATAACACCTATGCAAAGTTTTATTTCTTTTAAGCACTGCATTGACTGGATTAAGTACATAGTATATTTACTGGATTTTTAAAAATAGAGTTTACCAATCCTTTCTTTTCTGGGGACTTCACGAATTACTTGTATTTCATGTAGCAATGTTTTTGTCGTTGTTCATAACCTTGGAACTGTTGATGAAATCACGGTTGTTACTTTATAAATTCGTTTTCCATCATGTATGTAAACGCAGAAAGTGCTAGAGACGAGAAGAAGAAAGAAAGAAAAAGAAAAGTTACAGAGTATATGTAAAAGAAGCCTTATATAGGGTAATCAAAATAAACAGAGAAGAGACAGGGGAGGAGTTAAAAGACACAGCTCTATGAACTGACGGAATAGATCGTAAAAGTCAATTTATGAAACGCTTAGAGCGGAAAATGGCTTGGTGTAAAAGATCCAATGAGGGAGGAGAGTCAAAACGGAAGAAAATCAGCAACCTCTTACAGATTTTTCTTACTTCACACTTAGACATAAATATACTTACAGACACACAGACAAATACAAATAAAAAGACACAAATATAAATCCGTTTCCAAAGAAAGAGAGAATCAAGACAAGGCAAGCAGAAAGTTTTTTTTTTTTTTTTTTTTGAAAATATAATTCTGTATATAGCTCTTGCATCTGAAGTTTGGTTCCAGGTTTTCTGTCGAATCAATATTGAGAGACCAGTAAATCACCATTTTCTTAGAGACACTGAATATTGTATGATTGACTCTTTCCTTCAAATTGTGAGTATTGAGATTACCATTGGGACTTACTATTAGAAATAAAAGATGGTGTGTGTGTGTGTGTATAACATTTAACGAAATCAATGTAATTATTTCAATTTTTTCATCACTATAGCAGTCTATACAGAAAGTAAGACCTTTTATGTCTTTCCTGATATAAACACTATTGATTGTTTTGTTACTTTTCTGATGGATGATTTTTATACTACGAGGGGTGTCCAAGAAGTTATTTATGTAAAGAGGAAGGGAGGGGCGGAGCATGAAGCCTGAAATGCACGCCAAGGTCACTGTGCGGAACCTCGTTGCGCTATTTGAGGCCAGTCAGAGCAATGCAGTGACAGTGAGCAGAGGTTTGTGTTACGCCGCGTAGCGAATATTTGCTGGATGCAGCTGTCCTAAGACTTGTTGGACTTCTTTGAGGAGGACAAATTCCTGGCTCAACTGGTGACAGGGAACGAAACCTGGATCTACCACTGGGATCCTGAGACCAAACATGAGTCCATCCAGGTCCACCAACGAGGTCCAGCAGGCTGTTTCCCAGTGGTTTTCAGGCTATAAAAAAGACATTTTTTTTCTCTGGGATTTCTTCGCTGTCCATAAAGTGGCGACGGTGCATAGACCCCCATGGGAACACATTAAAAAACAGCAATGACCAGATGAGTCTATCTGCATTCCTTTCTCTCTAGGTTGGTAACTTATTGGACAACCCTCGTATTATTTAGGTGTTTGTTATTTGCTTGCTAGGGTGCATATGCTTATTATTTCCTTTGTGAGTTTTATCATAGTTGCTTTTACACTGTTATAGGGTAATTGTTAACGGTTTGTCAAGATGCAGTTCCTTATTTTATTTATTTTGGTGATTTTTAAAAATGATTGCTTCTACACAATCATTCAGGTGGTTGTTAGTATTGCCCCAATTAGTAGTTAGAGGTCACAGTAGCTCAGTGGTAGAACACTTATCTCTGGTGCTTAGGGTTCCTGATTTTATTCCCAGCCTAGTACGTTTGTGGTGGACAACATCGTGTCCTTGGGTTTTCTCGGGTTACTCCCATTTCCTCCCACAACAACATTCCACTAATTCTTCCTTCATCATTCACTTGCTTTATATCCACCCTCTCCCTTAGCCTATAAGGGCATAATCGTGGGACGTTAAACTGAAAGATTTCATTTCATTTCTAAGTTGCAGTTTCTTTTGATATTTTTCTAAAAGTTGCTTTTAGAATGACTTGGCGACAGAACCTCCACTTATTAAAAATGAGATTGATTTGTGCCAAAATGACCAGTTCCGAATAGAAGATGTTATTAGCTAAGGGAAAAAAAATAATCACTTGGAGTACCAAAATGCCCATTCTCAAGTAAAAAAAAATGGATGCCAGAAAGTTGAGTAATTACAAAATAAATTCTTAAGATATTTTACCTACGAAAAGACCGGTCTGTATCCAAGATTTGAGAACTATACCAATTTTATTGATAATTTTAAATTCATGACGTTAGAACAAAGAAGAACACTAACTGACTTAATTTTTCTCTTTAGACTCCCGTATAATAAAATCGATCATCCAGCTCTGGTACAGAATCTATTTCTTCAAGCCCCGTCCTTGAAAATGCGTACAAAAAGCAATAACATATTATTTTGCCGGAAAGCAAGGACAAAAATACTGTATATATCACCTGCTTGGAGAATTAGTGCTGCTTACAATGCAATAAGTAAAGAGAATGTTTGTTTTGATGTATTTACAAACAAATAACGTCATTTTAGGAACCAAATTTTAGAAGTCCTATGATTTATGGCTTATTTATACACTAATTGTATCTTATTTGTCTTATCCAGCTATTATATATTTAAACACATTTATCATGTTATTCTTACTGCTTAACTGAACATAAACAAACACTAATCGTTAACCTTCTCTAACTGGAGTTTTATACTCTGTTGAGGGTCAAATAAATAAATAAATAAATAAATAAATATGAGAAATAGTAATGCAGCTGTGCCCTTAATTAATTTCACAGTGCAGTCTTAAGTATAGTTCTACTTATTTGTATCACGATTTAAACGGTAGGATTCGTATTATAGAGTTCAAGAAATGTCAAGTGACATAAACAGAACATTGTTCGATCAATTAGTCAATGGAAAGTAGAAAGTAATATTCTAGACACGAAGAACACTTTTTCAAACTAGGTTATTCTATCAACGTAGTTCTCCTGCAACGTAGTAGTATTGCAGACGTTTTAGTTGTAATTACAGTAATCGTTCTTACACTTTACAAATGAAGTCAACACAAGCAGGTTTATAAATGTAGCATACCAAGATCCCTTGGGTTATTTCTCAATTTGGGATCAGTGATTCCCGTTCGTAGTAGAATACAATTCCAAAAGACCGTACATTCTTGTCCGTATCGAGTATTACCTAGAAACAAATTTATATACTCTCAAAGACTTTACCTTCTCAATTAGAAATACAGATTGATTCTGTATTTAGTGACTATTCACATCGATGACTCATTGAGACATTTGGTTATGTCTCAATTTTGAGAGGTTATTTTCTAGACGCAAACCATTCGAAATTCCACCTTGGGTCGTGACGAAGATAAATAGTTTTGCTCCTCACCATTAAGCGCCAAAATCAATCTACAAATCAACCAGTCTTTAGTCTAGACAAAAAATTGCCCATGGTGTACAGTATTTCATATGAATGTTGTCCCTTTAAGCTGTAAAGATTGAGTTTCTCAGCTAACTCCTATATAAAGTTTGTTGAGTTCTGTGTCCTCCATTAATATTGCAACAACAAGGGCAATGACACTAACACTTAGGCATTAAGAGAAAACACGAGACACTAATTAATTTTAAGTCATCCATGAAACGACCGAATGTTTGAAAGAAATCAGTACCAAATATTGATACTCACATGTGCATGACATGTATGTATGTATGTGAAGTAAATATTTTCATATGTAACAGCTCTTTCCGTGTTTCCAAAATCTGATTATATCTATTCATCTTTCTCTCTCTCCCACTTTATATATATATATATATATATATATATATATATATATATATATATATATATATATATATATATATATTTATATATACAGAGTGGTAGGTAACTCCACCGGCAAACTTCGGGAGGCGATTCGTTATACGAAATGAAAGAAAAAAGTTCTAATAAACATGGGCCGAAAAATGCCTCCTTTCAGAGTTATGATCCATTGAAAATTCGAAAAATCATATCCATGTTTTACCATCTTCCGTTATCGGTGACAGGAACTGTGAAAAGGAAGTTGTTGAAGTATTGGAATACTCCTTTAAGTACTAATGGTGCTTTCGTTTCGCTGATACCGGTGAATTCTGAAACATGGATATTTACATAGAATGTATACCAGTTCCTGTGTAATTCCTTAAACCGCTTGGGATAGGCCTTATAGTTTCTAAGCCGGGATGTTTTGAAACGCGATATTTCGAATTTTCGGTAGTTCACAACTCTGAAAGGAAACGTTTTTCGACCCATGTTTATTAGAATTTTTTTCTTTCATTTCGTATAAGGAACCACCTCAAAAAGTTTTTCGGTGGAGTTTCCTACCACCCTATATATATATATATATATATATATATAGAGAGAGAGAGAGAGAGAGAGAGAGGGGGGGGAGAGGGAGGAAGATACATACATATTGGGGATACAGAAGACAACTGTAGATTCATGTTCGTTGTTTATTTTTTCATTTCCACATAGCATAAATTAAAGAAAAGCAGCGAGCGAAGTGGAGTGTGGGGCATATAAAGAAGCAAGAAAAATCTAGACGTCACACGAGCGTCTGCATTACCTATTTTTATGTTCAAAATGGATTTTCGTGATGAGATTGTGCTGGAAAAATGTTTCTTTTGATGTGTGAACGCCCGCGCTTATGAGTGTTTGTTCGATCTTCGAACTTATCTGTCTGTCTGTGTCTGTCCTTGTGGGTATATAACCATTGTATATACAACGCTTGTTGTGTATCGTTGTAATACTTTGGGGGGTAGGGGCGGTCTTGAATAATAAAACAGGAAATCAACTCGCACTTTTTTTTTTAGTTTCAAACGCAATATTCATTCTGGGAAACACTGTGGGATCCCCTAAGTTTTATCGACAGCTGTGACCGCACAAGTTACCACATTCTCTACACTTCATTCATTATTTCTACTGCTTGTTGTGCTCAAACACACATTCACTCACACACAATATGTATATGGTACCTTTAATTATATCACTTTGTTCTTGCTCCGTATAGGAAAATAAATTGTGTACCATTTACGTTTGTAATTAATTCCATGTGTGTATATGTACATTCTAATTAAGAACGTACAAACTAAATAGTGGCGTTTTATAATGGACGGAGCACACGTCTATGTTTCCTATTAGTTCTATTATTTATCAAATGTTATCCACGAACTAGTGCGTATCAATAATGGATAGAAATGATAGAAAAGAAAGTATTACATTTCTATTCATAATACTTTTTTCCTTTCATTATATTTGTTTGGATTTTCCTTTTAATAACTGTTTCCTGTGATAAAATCACAATTAGAAAATAATTAAAGAAAATATTTAATGTTCCGGTACGTACATGTACTTTGAAGATGATAATTAATTAATGAAAGTGGTTTACTATGAGATAATTGGTGGAATGAAAATCTGGGAGAAAATAGAGAACCAGAGAAAACCGACCGAAACGATGTTGTCTTTTGCAGTCTGATATGGACTGGAATCGAATCAGAAATCCTTTGCATCGGATGTGAGCGCTTTTATATTGAGTAATCGTGCCCACAAATACCAATATTAGTGCTATTATTACTACTATTATTATTGTTACTACTACTACTCTTACTACTATTTCTAATAATAATAATAATAGTAATACTTGCTATAAATCAAGACGCATCTGTCTGATAGTCACGCTCCTAGTAGTTCAGATTGAGGCTAATAGATGTCGCTAGCTGCATTGCCTTCTACCTGCCCCCAGGAGATGTCGGTAGCAAGTAGCCTAGCTTCAGACGACCCAAACACTTGAGGGAAACAACAACTAATAATAATAATAATAATAATAATAATAATAATAATAATAATAATAATAATAATAATAATATACAGTATATTTTTACACAAATGAATTTAATTGACTATAAGTTGCTTTACTTTCCTTATGTAAATTGAATCTCATTCGATTCCTTTTCTTAGGTTAATTGAGAATTGCTTGTTATCACAGGAAGGCGCCTAAAAGATACTTTCATTAAATATGTTTCAGATGATTAATTTAATAGGTTGCAGCCAATCACATGGCAACAAACATCATTGACCACATATAAATAACAGTTCTTCGTTTTTCATCCTCATACTGACCCCGAGTAGGCTCGCAATAAGACCAGCTAAACGATGTTTAGTTAAATTTCTAAAAATACGCGACGTTTACTATTGTATTACAAAACGAGAATATTACTTCGTTCCATTATCTTTTCGCACTTCTCAAGAAAAGTGACACAAGTCAAAAAACTTAAAGGTCCAAGTTTATATCCCTATCGAGAAAAGTGACAAAACACGAAATTTGTAATTTTTGTTCTAATACATTCTGGTTTTGGGATAATATTAAAGCTGTATTTACAACACTTTTACACATAAAAGAAAAAAAAACATCGTGATTATAAAATAACTTGAAAACAAGTTACAAGTTATGTCATTTTTCTCACGAGGGATACGAACTTGGACCTTTAGGTTTTCCGACTTGTGTCACTTTTCTCGAGAAGGTGCAATATATAAAAAACTGAAAGAATATTTAAAACAAAAGGCTGCATTAGTATCTTTAATATATTACATTCATTTCATAAGAAAACAAAATAATATTAGATACATTGAACTGGCTCCTCAAGTTCTGCAGACAGAATCAGAAGGCACAGGACTCATATATATAAATTGTTTCTTCTGTGTGAATTGTGCCGAAAATTGGTCCAAAAGGATGTTTTGTGATTTCCACTTTTTGTACCTGAGTATGAGCTTGTTCTTTAATGATATGTCTACTATGCGTTTAATGTTGAAATGAAAATGTTGATGTTAAATATTTATGAAAGATGGAAAGTGAACAAATATGTAAATTTCGTAACACCATGAGTCAAGATTTAAGTATACCCAGAGATTTCACTTTCAATTGCAATATCCTTAATTGAAATGAAGTGAAATTTTCCAGTATAATGTCTCAAAATTATGTCCTTTAGGATAAAGAACATGGATGATTAAGGTAAGTGAGTGATGATGGAAGAATCAGTAAAATAGAAATGTTGGAGGAAACGAGAGTACCTCGAGAAAATCCAAATACACTACGTAGTCCACCAAAAACTTCCTTGACTAAAGATTGAACCAGGGACCTCACACATCAGAGCAACAGTGCCCTCCGCAATACCGCAGAGCCACCCTGCCGTCCGCAATATCCTTAATTGAGTAGCAATTTTACTTTTACCTAATTGAATTAAGTCTAACTTATTTTTAAAAAATATACATAAATTCAATCCTACTCGTATAGTTTGTTTATTAAGGTGATCTTAGTATTACTCATTTTACTGACATCTCCTCATAGCTGTGTGTTTCTTAGACACGTGACTGCGTGCGTGTGTAATGGATTGGGCTAGTTTAAACCCTTCTCCTGTCTCACATTGCTTCGGTTTTAGAAAGAATATCACTTGCAATCAATCAACCAAACTCATTTTACTTTCTTGTGAGACTTGATTCTCACTTGTTTAGTTTTTTAGGTTTAGTGGTGCAAAATATGCCTAAAACGTCTTTTATTGTAATTGTAATATTCCAATCATTTGAGCTTAAAGAGTCAAGAAATTGTTTACCAACTACGACTACTTTACGTATCTACTACGACTTTAACATATATTATAACTTTTAGGCTAGTTGATAATATTGATCAAACCTTGTATCATTAATTTATTAGGAAAGAGAACTTAGCTTTTGGTATACGTTATTGGTCTAAAATAACACGATCTTGTATATAGCAATACGAGCTCAAGTTGTTGAGAGGAATTTTATAGACAAAAACAAATTCAAGCATAAAATGTTATACAAAAAATATTATTTAATGGAAACCTTAACAATTTAAAATTCTTTCTGAGACTTGAATCTCAGTCTTTATTGAACCTTCTTTTTTCGGATATCATTCCGAATTCTGTACTTGAATGGTTTATCTAGATTGATTTGAATACTTCGTGGAAGGGTAGTGAAAATAGGTTAATAGATTCTGAACTTGAATGGTTTATCTAGATTGATTTTAATACTCCGTGGAAGGGTAGTGAAAATAGATTAATAGATTCTGTACTTGAATGGTTTATCTAGATTGATTTGAATACTCCGTGGAAGGGTAGTGAAAATAGATTAATAGATTCTGAACTTGAATGGTTTATCTAGCTTGATTTGAATACTCCGTGAAAGGGTAGTGAAAATAGGTTAATAGATTCTGTACTTGAATGGTTTATCTAGATTGATTTGAATACTTCGTGGAAGAGTAGTGAAAATAGATTAATAGATTATGTACTTGAATGGTTTATCTAGATTGATGTGAATACTCCGTGGAAGGGTAGTGAAAATAGATTAATAGATTCTGTACTTGAATGGTTTATCTAGATTGATTTGAATTTTCCGTGGAAAGGTAGTGAAAATAGTATAATAGATTCTGTACTTGAATGGTTTATCTAGATTGATTTGAATACTCCGTGGAAGGGTAGTGAAAATAGATTAATAGATTCTGTACTTGAATGGTTTATCTAGATTGATTTGAATTTTCCGTGGAAAGGTAGTGAAAATAGGTTAATAGATTCTGTACTTGAATTGTTTATCTAGATTGATTTGAATACTTCGTGGAAGAGTAGTGAAAATAGATTAATAGATTATGTACTTGAATGGTTTATCTAGATTGATTTGAATACTCCGTGGAAGGGTAGTGAAAATAGTATAATAGATTCTGTATTTGAATGGTTTATCTAGATTGATTTGAATTTTCCGTGGAAAGGTAGTGAAAATAGATTAATAGATTCTATACTTGAATTGTTTATCTAGATTGATTTGAATACTCCGTGGATGGGTAGTGAAAATAGATTAATAGATTCTATACTTGAATGGCTTACGTAAATTGATTTGAATACTCCGTGGAAGGGTAGTGAAAATAGATTAATAGATTCTGTACTTGAATGGTTTATCAGGAGTAATTTGAATACTTCGTGGAAGGGTAGTGAAAATAGAACATTTGAAGTGTCAATCAAATCGAACCATAACATAGCGTATACAATTATCTATTTCCTGTATACTATACGTCGGGCCTTAACGAGTCACGCACTCGCACAGCATAGTCACAGAAAAGAGATATGAATGGTAGAATAATGAAAATTGAAATGAAATCTTTAAATTTTACGTCCCACAGTTATACGGCTAAGGTGAAAGAGACAGTGTTGATGAGAAATGAGTAAAATGGTGGAATGAAAAAAATGGCGGGGAACGGGAGAACACCGAGAAAATGCACGCACAATGTTTTTGCTCATCACAAAGCTTACTTGGCGCGAGCTTGGATCGAACCAAGGACGCCATAAACCAGAGGTGAGCGCTCTACATGGCAGAGTAATGCGTGGTATAAAACAACCTTTCTTCAAGCGTAAAGAGCTAATTCGTAAACATATCTAATGCACGTAAGGTTTTTACTAAAAGTGTTCTTATACTGAAATGATTGTACTTTATTAAGGCCAATGTGATAGCTTGAAAGTAATAAGTTAACTTTAAAAACCTATAAAGGTAACCAAGAAAGTTCTGCCTCTCTTTATGGGAGTTTGTGTTCAATTGGCACCACACCGTGAGTTGAATGCTTGTGAAGGTCAGTTGTTGGTGTTGGTCTATCCAACATACTATCTGATTGTGGCAGTTCTGTTACACCGTGAACTTGCGTAAGGACTGAGTGAACATAGGACTTCCACAGTGCATCATAAGGGTGTGTATGTTGCACGAGTTCAAAAACGGGTCAAACGCCATTGCAGCGAGGCGGAAGATATGTCAGGCCTTTGGTGAGGGCGTTGTGACTACGCGGACGGTGCAATGGTGGTTTAACCAGTTTAAGAACGGTGACGAAATAATCGAAGACGCACCACGAGCCGAAAGACCAACACATGACGAAATGAAGATCTTCGGGCAGCAATTGAAGCCAACAGTAGCCAGACATATGGGGAACTGGGACTACAATTCAGTGTAAGTGGAGAAACCATTCGGCAGCAATTCTATCAACTTGGGAAGCACTACAAATTTTGTCGATGGGTCCCACATGATTGATTTCGGGCCAGAAGGCAACGCGAGCAGACACCTGTGTTTCTTTGCTGCCTTGCCTAAGGAAGAAGCCATTTCTGGACAGGGTGTTGACATGTAATGGGAAGTGGGCCCTATACGAAACTCCACGTTACTGTCATCATTGGTTAGCATCCCATGAGCCGACTCCAAAACAGCTGAAACCAACACAGTACCAGAAAAAATCCTTCAATGTGTTTGGTAGACTGCTCGCAGTAGCATGCATCAAAAACTGCTACCAGCAGGTCAGAGTATCAATGCAAATGTGTACTTTAGCAGTTGAGCCGTGTCCAAGAAAAACTCAAAACTCTGGAGCTAGCACTTCTGAATTGCAAAGGAGCTCTCCTGTTACAGGATAACGCGAAGCTCCACGTGGCTAGGATTGCCCCAGGAAAACATTCTACGTCTTGGATGGGAAACACTATTTATCCGCCATACTCCCTGGACATTGTACCGCCCGATTATCACCTGTTCCATTCATTGGAGAATCACCTTGGAGGACGCCAGTTCAAATGCCTAGTAGAGGTGCAAAATGCACTTAATACCTTCTTTGCTTCACGGCTTACCAAGTTCTACCGCGATGGAACCCATAGTCTTCCGGAATGTTGGCAGAAGGCCGTCGATGCTTATGGGGACTATTTTTGATTTTTCAGGTACGTCTTAGGTGACATATCAAAGTTTGAAGATAGTGGGTGAAAAAGCGACAGAACTTTCTTGGTTACCTTTATACATTAATATTTGCACTCTTTAGTAAATGAAACTAAAACTATATCCAATTCGATCAGGATGACCAGTGGTCACCTTATAGGCTCTCAATGTTATTTATTATTTCCATCCGTCTAGGCCAGGCGTTTCAACACAAGTAGCTCCACAAACTTTCGTAATGATGAATGAACACAGGAAACAGTGTACCTCAACTTGCACTCGAACTCAAGTCTACGTGCACCAAAGCAATGTGAGCCGGAGCACAATAGCTGTATTTTAATGGAACGAAATTAGAGATTGTTTCAGTTACTCAGATATTATTGTACTTGCAAGTCCTATATAGAAAAGTTTTCTAAAATATTATTGTTGCAACTTTGTTTCAAGAGGATCGAATAAACTATCACATCGATTGGAGATCTGCTGTTATGTTGTGTACGCCCTTGGGTCATCTATTCCGTTAAATTTAACTTCCTCCTACCTTGTTCCTATGTTGCCCCTTCCTTTCTATTGTTCTACCACGTTTCTGCCTATTGTTCTCCTTTATATGGTAGTGTATCCTGAAGCACTTCACATCTTTGATATCGTTCAAGCACTCTGCTTGGCTCTGGAGGGGCCAACCGATGCACAAAAAGGACTACTAAAGCAAGCGTTCCCTTCGTCCCGCCCCCCTGAAACCTCTCTTGTCTCCCAAAATTCCGGTGATAACTTCTGAAAGGAGTAAAGGCCTCAGGGTGGAATCTCGAAGCCATCCCTGCCTTTCCCGTATCCCCGTTGTCTTCTCATTCTTCTACAGCAGTAAGAGTTTCCAACTAACGTGAAATTTTATTATTGTTTTATGTTCCGGCACTATATACTCGCCCACGTACTCCTCTTATACGTAAATTAAGTGTCTAGTTTCTAAAAGATGAGGAACATCTTAATATGGGTCTATACGATAGGAAACTACTAAGACTTCATAACTTTAAAGTGTGTGTTTACCTTTTTCACGGAGAGGTTTCCTTTCATCCAGGTAAACAAATTTAGATTCATTAGCATCAAAAATATTTTTATGTCCTCTTTTCTAAAGATCACGAGTTTAACTATCTCCCAATATAACTGTTTTTCTAAATAACAGTTCATCATCTTTAAATTTAAATAGTTACTCATCTGCTTTATAATGTTAGACAAATATGTATCAAATTTCGAACACCAGTACGAAGTAGTATTGCACTTGATAAATTTTTGGGCTGATATATCATGTACAATGTACTAAAAATAATGAATATGGATTGAAATAAAATTATTTCAAAGGTATATGCTGCTAATCCTTTAAAGATAATCTATATTCGCACTTATGAACATCTAGAAAAAATAGGTCGAGAAATTTTATATAAATTTCATAGTGGTTACGGTTATAGTGTAAGAAGTTAATTTCAGTATTATATTCTGCTTACATTATGCTGAGGTTCCAGCTCATTGTCGGCATGATAAAAATCTCTCAGGCGCTTGAATTAGTAGAAAAGAGCATGCAGAAGAAACTAAAAACTCATTTGCATCTCGGAATTTGATCAATGTAATGATTGCTCTATATCCCTATTCTTGAAGCAAATCCAAAGAAGTATGGTATGGTATTTTGGTATGTTAAAGATAATGATGGACACGTGGTGTAGAAGCCATATGAATATACCGACCGTGGGCTTTCCAATTGCTTTTAAAGTTTACCGTATCCGATGTATCTTTTGCCTTGCCGACATCTACACAACAAGTGCTAGAAAGTAAAAAAAATATAGAACTGTAAGTTAGCTTTTTCTTGTAATTACCTATTTATTCTAAAATGATATTTGCTGACATTTCTGTTAATTTACAATTCTCTTTAAACTTTATTATTGATCTTGAATTTAGCGCCCCTTTCAGCAGCATGGGTGTATGAGACGGGAACCTACAGATTAATGTGGTATCCGAAGCACATGAGCTCCCGCCGGGAACAGAAGCCGGACCTCCCACGCCAAATGCACGTATGCTAATCGGTTAGCTAGGAGAGAGCTCAAACCTTATTGTCGAGATCGAGGTACATAAAATGCTTTTAGCTTCCAGCGTAAACATACAGGAGTTATATATAAACCAACTTTAAACCAGCCAGTTTTTGGGCTCTTCGTTAAGGCTACTGTATACTTCCGAGTTGCGGATCCCTTTTTCTTTTTAAGGCAAGGTATAGATTCCATACTTTAAGTTTCGGTATTTAGCTCAGAGCATTATCAACGGTAATTAAATTACAGATCTTTATTTATATTATAAGCGTGTAACACATATACGGGAGATGTATTACATGATGTATATCTTCTATAAATTACTCTATGTGACAGCCATTTTGTAATTGCGGTGCCAATATGTGTTCTTTACTAATTCCGATGCGCTGAATTCAAATTCATAACTCAAAATTTTCCAGCACGTACCCTTTTCGAGTTACGCGTGACGTCACTTCCGGTGCTACGTCGCGGCCGAAAACTTTTTTATTTATATTGCTGGCATCACTGCTGAACTAAAAAAAAAAGAAAAACATGTGGAAAATCAGTCGGTTAGATCTTTACCTGTGATAAATAAACCGGTGGTAGTTTCTTGTGATTGTTGTGTTATTTGTCTTTTATCGTGGTGGAAGTATAGTTGCTGCAGTTCATCCGCTTTACGTAGTTGTGTTGGACAGCGTATTGTGAATAGAATAGTTTCTTTCTGTCGTTTGGATAAAAATATAGTCAAGTTGGAACTCAATGGCTACAGCAAGGAACTGTAAACTCTGTTGTGTTACAAATCCAAACTGCTTCTGTTACGTGTGCGGTAAGTTTACACCAAAACCACAGAGGAAACAAATTTCTCAACTGATACGGACAGCATACAAAGTATATTTTGATTGTCCCCTAGGCGATCAAGATAAATCATGAGCACCTCATGTGTGCTGTGTATCATGTGTGGTAACACTAACTGAGTGGATGAAAGGAAAGAAGCGAGCAATGAAGTTCGGAGTGCCCATGATTTAGCGCGAACCGAAGGACCAGACAACGGATTGTTACTTTTGTCTGACTAGTGTTTCAGGTTATTCCAGTAAAAATAAACATTCTATTGTGTATGCCGACGTGATGTCAGCAATAAGACAGGTACCGCACGGGCCGGATTTGCCAATCCCATCGGCACCATCAAGAACAGTGACTGAAAGTGAGAATTGTAGCAACAAAAGTGAAAGTGATTCTTTATCAGAATGGGAATTTGAAAATGACCAGTTGCCTCACCTCATTCAGCAAGCTGAACTTACTGACTTAGTGCGAGACCTGAATTTGACAAAAAATTAGGCCCAGATACTTGGGTCTAGGCTACAACAGTGGCATCTTTTAGCACCAGGCACGTCTCGAGAGAAGGAAGTTATATCGAATGGAGAATTCAATGTGTGTGTGTGTGCCGATGTGAATGGACTGTTCCATACACTTGGAATTGAACATAACTCAATGCAACGGCGTCTGTTTATTGATGCCTCTAAGTTGAGTTTAAAGGCAGTGCTTCTGCATAATGGCAATTAGTGGTCCTCCATACACAGTGCCCACGCAGTAGGCATGAAAGAGTCGTATCAAACTATGGATGAAGTGCTGTCTGCCATAAAATACAACGCTTTTAAGTGGAAAGTGTGTTGTGATCTTAAAGTTGTAGCCATTCTCCAGGGTTTGCAAGGAGAATACACAAAGTAGATTTGTTTTTTTTTTTTTGTGTTTGTGGAACATCCGAGACACTACAAACCACTATGTACAAAGCGTTTGGCCTAAGTGTGAGCAATACAAAGTTGATGAGCAAAATATACAACATCTTCCACTGATTGATGCTAACCAAATCTTACTTCCCCCACTGCACATTAACTTGATTTAATGAGTACATTTGTGAAGGCTCTGGACAAGAAGAGTGTAACTTTCAAGTACTTAAGGGAAAAATTTCCCAACTTAAGTGAAGCAAAGGTTGCAGCAGGGATTTTTACCGGCTCTCAGATAAGGAAACTACTTCATGACCCAGGTTTTGAAAATAAAATGAACAATTTTGAAGTCGCTGCATGGAATGCATTTGCTGCGTTGTGTGACGGTTTCCTAGGAAAATACAGGAGTCCTCACTATGTACAGTTGGTAAATGATTTGATAGCAACCTATCAAGTTCTAGGCTGTCGTATATCATTGAAGCTACATTTCCTTGATTCTCACTTGGACTTTCTCCTCCAAACTTGTGTGACGTGAGTGATGAACACGGAGAGCGATTCCACCAAGAAATTTACCAAATGGGACGCCGGTATCAAGGCAGATAGGATGCTTCAATGATGAGCGACTACTGTTGGTTTTTGTGCAGGGAGTCCGTCACTAAATCACACAAAAGAAGATCATCAGGGGTTTATTTCCAGCAGTAACAAGTAAGTGCCTCGTAAAACTAATTTCTCAAGTGTGTCTTCGCAGTTTCGGCGCAGAAAAGAATGATTTACTACTTTACTATCCCAATACATGATGCACTATATATAGTGAGCCTATATGGGATATGGAAACTGACCATATTCTGTGACGTGATAGAAAATTTCTAAATACACCATTGAATTCAGCGACCCCAAATTAGTAAAGAATAGATATTTTCATTCCAGTTACAAAAAAAAAAAAAAAAAAAAGAGATTTCAATTTGTTGCTTAGTGTTATTAGGGGATAATGATAGTTTACGTTCACCGATGACGTTCCGCTAGTTTTAGGATGAAAATCACTAGACTTCTGAACGGAGATTGATTGGAAAAACGCCTCTTTCTTATGCAACCCACAAGACCAGAGAAAGAAGTGTGTTGCATAACACTCTAGGAGAACATGGTAGCTATGGATTTGCAAAGCAAAATAGATCATCTTCAGTTATTATTCGTTGTAACTAAATTTTGAACTAAAATTCTTGCCTTCAGTATCTGTTTTATCGTTCAGAGAGTTTATTTTGCAAGATACCCCAATTTGGTAGACATTCTCTCACATTTACCATATGCATTCTACACTACAGGAGTACCTGACAGCTACGCGAGCAAGGAAGCATAGCTTGGTACTGTCCTCACACGCTCACGGTGGCCACGCTAACATGATGTCCTAACTTCTAGGCAATGCAACTCGAAACTGTCATACTTCCTTTCTGAAGCATGCCCTTTCTCACTCTTTCTTTATCGCAGTTCGAGATAAAAATGAAAGATATGTTTTTCAGGTTTACGCTTTTGTCCAGTAGGATGAAGAATAAGAGTGAATGGTTATGAATGGTCTCCTTTAGCCTAACCGGCATAATCGTGGGACGTAAAACTCATGGTTATGAATGGTACTTACGGGTGGAACTAGAAACTCCTTGAAATAGAAGTAAGCGCTATAAAAAGTTCATGAGGTTTTAATTTTGTTTATAATGCTGTATATACGTGTTTTGCTATTATATTGAGAGTTAGTACATTATACATAAGGAATGGTGTTAGGAAGCTTACCTGTTATATTTTAATAAGTTGGAACTTCGTAAACTGAGCTATGCGATATTATCGTTGCCGAAGAACGCAGCGGACAGCTTTTAAACGGAAGATGTGTGATCTGTACATTTTATTCTATCCCCACCCCTTAGCTTAAAATAGAGAAGTGACAGTTAACCGAGAATATTGAAATAATTAAGGCATCGTAAGATATATAGTTCCAGTTGCTTCACGAGTTACTAAAAACCAAATACAATTCATTTTGACCAGGAATTGAACTCGACACCGGAATCATTAGTCGTGTGGTTGCAAAGATGCACTAATAATTTTTGGAATAATTTCAAGTAATATTTACAAATATTTATTTGAGATTCCACGGTCGAAACTATAATTATAAATGTTTTAGTATTTTTTTCACTAACCTAAGCCAGACCTCTACAATAAATGTTCCTCAGCAAATACACTACTGGCAATTAAATCGAGACATTTAAGGTGCATGGTAAGCGAAACTAACCTCAAAGATACAATCAGCTTGAAAGAGCCTTTGAAAAAGAGATCTCTGCGCAGAACGAGAAGAAAATAAGAAAATAAGAAAATAAGAAAATAATCTACAGTTGAATCTTAAAGTGATATTAACATTTAGAATTAGATTAGTTTGGCTCAGGAAGGGTATATAATTTAACCTGAACGGCAATAAGGATTTTAGACACATATTAGTAAGTTGTTTTATATGTTCTATATGCTTTCTTTTCACAGTTAAATCACATATTCAAATTCTATTTGTTGAAGAATTTTAATTTATTAATAGAATACTTAGGAATATCAGAACTCTTTTCGTACCCGATGCCTTAGTAAAATTACAGCGAAATATTGGCAATCAAGTTGTCAGAATTGTATTGTGAAATTGTAATCGACTGCAAACCAAGAAATGTTATTAATGTTTAATCTACCAATGATCTGCTATTATTATTTTTATTATTATTATTATTATTATTATTATTATTATTATTATTATTATTATTATTATTATTATTATTATTATTATTATTATTATTATTTGCATGCCAATCATTGTCCTAATTATAAAAGGGAAACATATTGGTCTGTGCATCAATATATCCTTGAATGTTATTTATAGAACTTTTTTTAAGAGATTTGTAATGTTGTTCATAGAAAAATAACGGGGATAAGAGTAATTCTTATAGTAAACCACAAGTGTCTTAGTGCGTAATGCTAATTCCTAATAGTACACAATCACGCTAATAGATATCGCTACATCCGCTATCTCTTATTTTCCTGACGCTAATAGATGTTACTACTTGCTCTATTACTTGGTTGCCTAAAGCTAATAGATTTTGCTACTTGCGATATCACTCATGTGCCTGACGCTAATAGATGTTACACTTGCTCTAACACTTGATTGCCTAATGCTAATAGATGTCACTATTTGCGCTATCACTAATTTGCCTGACGCTAATAGATGTCGCTACTTGCGATATGACTCATGTGCCTGTCGGTAATAGATATTACTGCTTGCTTGCCTAACGCTAGTAGATGTCGCTGCTTGCAGTATCACTCGTTTTCGTGACGCTAATACATGTTACTACTTGTTCTATCACTTGCTTGGCTAACGCTAATAGATGTCGCTACTTACGGTATCACTCATTTGCCTGACTCTAATAGATGTTGCTATTTGAGCTATCACCAGCTTGACGCTAATAGGTATCGCTACATGTAGGATTGTTGTATATGACGAACAGCTTCAATAATTGTATAGAAAATATAGTATGGAGTTTGGGGTCATTAGAGGGAAAATTCTAATAATAATAATAATAATAATAATAATAATAATAATAATAATAATAATAATAATAATAATAATAATAATAATAATAATAATAATAATAATAATTCTTAAATGTGAACAATTAGAACTTTTAATTAAGCATAATTTAGACCTTAACTAAACATGATTTTACAGCAGGCCAAATGCTTGGGCGTAAGAACTAGTTATTATAATGCAAATTATATTCTTTGCGTTACTTTGCGCTCTAAATGAACAATAAAATCATCTCAATTCTGTTGACAGAACTTCACTATATTTTTCGAAAGAAATTAAATCGAACTGTTCAATTTAACGTTCTACGCTTAAGCTCTAAGCTCTTGGATGATCTATTAAAAAATAATGAATTATATCAACTAATTTCTGGAATGACCATGTGGTGCTAGAGGGGAAAATTCCTGAGGCGATCCAATCGCACTGCGTTATCAGCTTAAAAAGAACAAACGATACGAAAACGAATTTAAAAATAGAACAATACTTGCCCAATAGAAAATTTTGATTTTTCTTCCGAAGAATAAATAAGCGTAACTGCTAATATATGTACTAGTATAAGCTTCCCCAAGGTAAAACAAGAAAAGTGAATTCATGTCTGGATAACAAAAAATCTTTGACCAGTGAGGTTGGAAACGCTGAAAGTTTCCATCGTGGCTCGGTACAGCCAGTAGCTAGTGTAGCATCATCTGAAGGAAATCTAATTTGGCGACAGGGTTCAGAAGGTCACAGTGGATAGGCATGTTTCTACAAGAACAGCCAAACTCCTTTCCATCTAGAAACGCTAGCGTTTCCTTTGAATTACCGGGATATTTTCCTTCACAGAGATCGGCAATTTATTTTTGTTACAACATAAATTCAGTCATTGATAATGGTTTACCGATAGCAACTTTTCTTTCTCATTATTCTGCAACCGTCTGCGAAAATATCGAATAGAATAATTTGTAAGTCAAACATAGACGTGAATATAAGCGTGAATACTCATATATAAATTCTTTACATTGTGGTTTAGATGTAAATTCTATGCTTCTTATAAGCACAGTAGCAAGTTCGAATCTGTTATGCTAACTGGTTTTTCGGGACATTTCCCTTTCTTTTATTTTATTCTGTCTAATATTCAACCTTATTGTTAGTACAACAATGATTGGAAAAAGTTTTTTGTTCGTTAAATATTAATGTAACATAGAGGTTATGAAGAACTGAACCTACAATTAACGTAACTCCAAACTAGGGATGCACAATTCCGGAATTTTTACTTACCAGAATCCGGAAAGTAAAATCGGAAAAATTATGAATTTCGGGAAGAAAATTCCGGAATTCGGAAAAGTTCCGATTTCGGAAAAATTCCGGAGTTCGGGAAATTCCGGAATTCGGAAAAACTGCGATGTCAGAAAAACTCTGGAATTCGGAAAAATCCGGAATTTAAAAATTCCGATTTCGGAAAAAATCCGGAATTTTGCTAAATTCCTGTGTTTTTCCGAAATCTGGAAAATGAAATTTTCGATTCTGGAAAATTATTTTCCGGAAAGTTTGGTCATCCCTACTCCGAACCACACCCGGCGCTTGAAACCAACGCAGGTGCCAGATGAACAGTCCATCATTCAAGATCAATTTTTCAGTAAAGACCATTTCCAACTATAATATTTCGCCTTCAAGAAAGCTGAACTATAGAACCATGCTACTGGTTTCAGCTTGTCAATTCGTGTTTTCTTTTCTTTTTTTTTCTTTTTTCAAATTATCACATGTGGCTTGGACTCCATATGATCCTACTTCTTTTCTTACTCTTTTACCTATTAATTAATTAAGAAGATATCAGCTTTACTGAGAAGTCATTTTAACAATTAAGAATGTGTTATGGGAAGATGTTTTGGAAGATTTAGGCTGGTACAGTCCGCAGCAAAATACTTGCAACATGAGCATATAAGTTTATTGTGAAACGACGAAGTCTTTTGCTCAAAATAAGTGTGCAGCGAAGGACGCCGAGGTTTCTCTGGCGTGATTCCTGCCACTTAGACGTTATGTTGATTCCCTGCACTGTTAGGCGTAGTTTCACAATAAACTTACATGCTCATGTTGCAGGTGTTTTGCTGTGGACTGTACCAATATTGAAATGTATTCGTTGGTCGATATTATATAAAACGATAAAACAATCAGGAATACCGGACACATGATTCAAACCCGCAACGTACTGATTGGAAAGTGGATTAATCAACTTTTCACCCACACCTTTTTTGTTCATTTTCTCCTCTTTCATTTGCTTAGGCACCTACAAACAATAGTGTCTACGCAATTACATCTTATCTGATGTTAAATCCATAATATTTCTTCAAAATTCAGAAATTTGTTTGAAATAAACTGCGAATATTAACCCTATTGACAGAGTACAGATACAATTGAACATTTCCCCGAACGAAATGATTTAATTGCAATTTCACTTTACAATTTCTAGATGATTTTGCTACATTGTCATGTTATTCCGAATTAGTTAAAATTTCGAAAACATAACCTAATTTTTATTAATCAATTTAGGAGATCCTAATATTTTATATTTTGTAAGAATAGTGTTAAAACTTTACTACGATTAAAATACACTGTAGTAAATGAAAATTACAATGAAACCATCGTAAATATTATAGGAAATTACTACAGAAGACATCAAGGTTATATAAGACAAACTTCATAGTTTAAGGTGTTACTTGAGCCACTGTACTTGGTTCGATGCCCCCCTAAAAGAAATCGAATCCGGGGGTGTGCTGATTTTTACAGTAGCAAGAGAGGCAGACTTCTTTAACCGGGAATCGAATCCAGTACCTGAAGTACAGAAGACATGTATGTAAGCAATTTGGCCAGACAGGTACATATATATATATATATATATATATATATATATATATATATATATGTGTGTGTGTGTGTGTGTGTGTATGTATTCAATATTGTTTTTATTGATAATAGTTAGCAGTTAAGTTTTCAACTCATAGTTTTAAAAAAAGAAAACACAGGATGTAAATTGGCAAACAACAAAAGTAAAAGTTTTTTTTAATAGAAATATTTTCCTCATCTACTGGGTATTATTATTATTATTATTATTATTATTATTATTATTATTATTATTATTATTATTATTATTATTATTATTATTTGCATAGGTCCTAGATAAGTTGTTTTCATGAAGTTCTCCTCACATCCCTCTGTTAGTTGTTGGATAGCAAAATAGTCCCAAATAACCTGTATATGCAGCTTAGATCCGGACGTTAAACATAAAGTGGACGCTGACCTACAAACAAACAAATCAACAAACAGATATAAGCCAAATAAATGGTAATGTAAATTGAGTTCAAATGTAATTCCATTCTGCCCATATACGTATATGGACCATTTATGGAACCAAGAATATTTAACCTTACTTTTTATCTTTCCGTAATGAGTTATTATGAAAATACGTCCATACATTTTCTATCAAAATTAGAATTGAAAATTACCAATAATTCCAACATTAGTTCATTAGATTTATTGAGTTATCATCGTAATTGCTGTGAAATTGCTAAGAGCAGAGAACAAGGTAGGAGATAAAGAGAGAGAGAGAGATTAGGTCAAGCAATTAATATCAATCTATGTTATGAAACACGTTACACATGTATAGGTAAAAAGTCCGTATGTAAAGGTCAGATGAGCTTTTCGATACCACTGTAGTATTGGCACTGTTTTCCTGCTGGGAGTTATTCGATGTGGTATTTCTCTCTTTAGTTACCTTCTCTGTTGGTGTTTATTATTATTATTATTATTATTATTATTATTATTATTATTATTATTATTATTATTATTATTATTATTATTATTATTATTAATGTAAATTTAGATCTCTGTCCTTTCGGCATCTAAATCCATATTAGCCCGTTACGTATAAGGAATGATTTCCCTTGGCTATCACATTACCTGGGAAAAAGGAAGGAAGAAAGGATTGGGAAAGGAAGGAAGAGACCTGGGACCTATATGTTAGGTACCATCCCAGCACTTGCCTGGTGTGGACGAGAAAAACTCAAGAAAACTTCACTCAGGATGGCCATCCTGAAAAAAACTTTTACACTTTTTCGCCCAAGAGTCACCACCTGGACTGGAACCTGGAACCGCTCGTGCCAAAGAAAGAGGGTTAGCAATTACCCTACGGAAGGGGAGGGGGTGAGGCACAAGTAGAACCTGAGATTTTGGTTTCCAGATCTATACACACACACAAGACAGACAGTTTAAATATATAAAGGAGTTTTGGTAAACCTAACTCCATAAAAAAATTGAATTTGCTGTTTTTATTGTTTTCGTTCTGACACATATAGGCAGAGCGGGAAGGGGTAGAAGATGAAGGTACCTGCAACGTCTTTTTTTGTCTTAGAAGTAAGGTAATTAAAGTTTTAACTTGCAAAAACAGGGCGCATATAAATCAGGGATGTGTTTGTCAGCTTCTGATACTCAGATTGTCGAGTCATGTCCTTAAAATGCATGTCCGAGGCATGCCCTTAAAATAAAGTGAAATGGAACCTTTAATTTAATACCTAATGGTTATGAACATTAGGCTAAAAAAGACCGATAATTAATGAGAGTGAATAATCGTGAAATTATTCTTTTGTGCTGCTCGGAAATCGAAGCTAGGACTACGTCCACCATAGATACACAAGCTAGCCACAAAGCCAGTGGAGAGGGGGCTGCAAGAAAGAAAATCCAGTGAATGTTGACGCCAGAAATAGCTCTATACACAATCACTTTAGCGAAGGAGTATAGAATTTGATCTCATAATTTATATTTTAAATAACACTCACGGAACATTTTGTTCAGTTTTGGTTTGAAACGAAACGTTGAGGCGTCTCGTTTGAGAGTCAGGAAAAAGAAAACGGGACAACGATTGAGATAAAGGGACTCTCTCGGCTAAAATGGGGCGTCTGGTCAACTTAGGTCATAAGATTCTAAATAATTATTCATAGCATTTGGGTGTCGGAAAACGCAAAATATTTGCAACAATGTGAAACCTTTCGTTTGTCATCTAGCACAGTCAAACTGTCTAACATACTAGAGACATGACCGCATGACGTGTGGCGCGGGTTCGAAACCCTCTCAGGACATGAGTGTCAGAACAGAATGTTGTCAAACTAGGATTACCATATTCTGAAATGCTAAAAATAGGGTATGTCTGCATTAGTACTGACGTGTGCAAACTCTATGTCCACCATAAAGTTGAATGGCATGTTAACGAAGCAGGGCCTGTCGGACAGGTAAGCGCTCTATCACTGAGTACCTCCTATTTAACATTGTGTTAGATAAGAAACTGTAATCCGTGGAATCCTTCGTTTCGCGACAAGCAACATGCCAGCAAATGGCGAAAACTTACGGTAATAATTGCTATTTAGGATATAACATTAAAGGTTAATTTTAAAATTAGACATATTTATTACGTGGAAAAACTATTCATAAAAATAGGTTGAATTTTTCATATTGAACCAACCAAGTAAACCACTAAGCTAGTACTGCAAGACAGTTCATCAATATATTTTCATTAAAATGCAATTTATCGCCATGCATCTTGCTCTCTCTCTCTCTCTCTCTCGCTCTTGTTTTTCCCTTGATCTTCGTCCAAGAAAGAAGAACGAGAAAAGAAAGAGAATTCGAAGTCGTGTGGAAAACCACAAGGATAGGGTTTTTTTGTTTCTTGTTTCACTTTTTCTCTCGTTTCTTTTTTGTTTCTTTCTTCCTGTTCTGTCGGTAGGTGGTGTTAGTAGTAGTTGTATTAGTACGAAGCGAATCTCGAGCAAGGGATCAGATGGCCAACATTTTCCGCTATGGCAGGCTAGTAAATACAGCTTAATGGCCCTAATATTGTTTTTGGGGCCCGTGACCTGCAGTTCCAATGCCACACTGGCTGGGTTTACGGATATTAAAGAGCACCTCCGGAAGGAGCCTCTAGAGCACTACGTGAGTGAAATATTAGCTCTTACTCGTTGCAACTAATACACAGGTTCCTTTCATTTATTTGCTTCTTACGAAGAATGAACATGTAAAAGTACTTATAACAGGCAACGAGTACTATACTATACGTGTTAGTCATAGATTTCTTTCCTCATGATAATATTTTAGTTGCAAATCTTCCAATATCTTATATAAAACTCGAAGTAAATTTATTGTGTTCTAAAGGTGCATTTATCTTTATTCTTAGCTTGAGAGAAACGAATTATAGATTCAGGATTAAAAAAATAAATTCCCTTCCGCGATAGCTTACTGTCTACGGCCAGCATAATTGTTTTCAACTTCTGCGCTGTATGGTAAGCACACTGACTTTCGTCGGTGTTAGTACAAGCTTTTTAGACTGAACTTTCTTTACCTTTTCTCCAATCCCTTTGTTATACATGAAAACACTGCCTTCAGTAGTAGTCAAACTCTGGACTGATCACATCAAACGTACCACCGTTTATAAATCAAATACAAGAAAGGTTTTCTCATGATTAATTAGTTTAATTATAACAAATCTGTTTTTCCACATCTTTATTTAAATACGTAGATGAGATTTAGCGACTGCTTCAACAACAATTTGAGTTTTTTTTTTTTACGTCCAACGGTTATGCCGGCTAGGCTAAAGGAGACGCTGATAATGAGAAATAAATTAAGATGGTGAAATGAAGAAATTGGGAGAACCCCAAGTAAACCCACGCACATGGATTTTGTCCACCACAAGGTTCACTTGGCGGGGGCTGGGACCGAATCCGGAGGTGAACGCACTATCACTGAGCCAAGGCGGCCCCCCTTGCTTCAAAAAAAAAAAAAAAAAAAGTACGTGTATATAGACACGTAATAAATTTCCGTTTCTATACTTATGTTCTCCTCGGCTTGGTCCCTTAAATCAGTTCACTGATAACATTTGGGCAGGAATAAGCCTAAAATACGAGCTGTGTTTGATTAATTTATGATCTAATCTAGAAATATATACTTTTGTTTTATTTTTATTGCTAGCTGTAAGAACCTGTTGTTGCCGACTCTTCATTCACAATACCAATTACCCCTAGGACTCCAAGGTATTTTATATAAATAAATGCCCAAGATGGGTCCATTGGAACAAAACTTATCCCCTTTCGGAGCTTTAGATAGAGATTTTAATGATTAAATATCCGCAAAGGAACACAAAGTGGACTTGATTCCCTTATACCCTAACGTACCAAATATCCGTGTTAAATATCGTACTACACAAAACATAATATGAATACTAAAACGACGAATAGGGCATTAAAATGTGCCATATTATGAAGAAGTTTTTAGAAAATTATATGGATGGAACGAGGTATTGGGAATAGTACGGACGGAAATAAAAAAGGGAGAATTAACCTGGAAATGAAACGGGTTATACGCCATTTTAGAAGAAATTGTATCGTAAGTTAAATTAGATGGTGGAAAACATCGTTTTCGTGGGTTTTCTTGGTTGCACCGTTTCCTCTCACATTATAATTCCACTAATTTTTTCATCATTATTCACTAGGCTCAATCATTCACCTCGCTTAGCCCAAACGGCATAATGGGATGTTAAACTGACAAGATTTCATTTAATTTCATTTGAGTTAATTTAAAGGAAGGTACCAGTGGAACTGAAAACAGAGAGAGAGAAAGAATGAAACTGCTTTAAATGAATGGTTCTGAAATTGATAATTTTTCCTTAATAAGGTGGAGTTGTATGGTTGATTGATCGAAGATTAACATCTAATTTTCCGTGTCAAAATTATATTTGAAACAGAATCTACTGTTTAATATGGAATCAGAGATAAGTGCCCTAATTACGAATCAAACCAACGCCCACACACATGGAAACCAGGCGACCGAGCTAGTCAGCGATGAAAATCTTAAAAAAAAAAAAAAAAATGAGGCTAGCCGAAGACCACGTACATAGATGTTCAATATCCGGCATGTTAAATACACAAGATAAGACAATAGTAGTAATGATAATGGGCAGGAGTGTGCACAGGATGATACGAGACGAGACAAGACGAAACAGAATTTTTGTGACGAGGTTCGAGATCATGCAGAGGTCTTCGAACTCAACATTTTCAGGGAAGGAACGTCAATTTCAGATACGTTTCCGACACGAGACAGCCTCAAATTTTATCTCTTGGGCAGTTCTAATGAGAATGAAAATGAGAACGGAAATAATCAAAGATAATCACATTGAACAATATTGCTTAAAAAATCTCCCTCGTGTCTAGTGACTAAAAAAATGAAGTCAAATATTTAGTTTAACATCCCACGACTGTGCACAGAATCTAAGGGAGATAACAATGATCAGAAATGAATGAAAAGGTGGCACGAATAAAGTGGGAGGAAACGGGAAAATCCCGAGAGAACCCACGTACAGAATGTTTACCCACCACAAAGCTTACTTGGCGCGAACTGGGATCAAACCAGGACCCCAGACACAGAGGTGAAACCTCTACCACTGAGCCACCGCGGCCCACGTCTAGGGACAAGAGTGCTTGAGTTTTATTTACGAGGTTCCGGGTTCGATTTTCTGTCGGAAAATAAATATTTCTAGTGGATTTTATGCTTTCCTATGCCCTTCAGGTGAAAGGAGACGAATAAAAAATGAAAGTGAATAAATATGAAAAATGCTGAATTAAAAATGTGGGAGAAAACAGAAACCGGCAAGTACAATGTTGCTCATTGCAAACCTTCGTAGCCGGGGATCAAACCAGTCAACCATCACACTAGAGATGCGGGTACTACTATTGAGCCACGGTATCCTTACAGTGTTCAGATTGTGCTTTATTCTGAAGATCTCACCCAATAAAGCGTCGCTGCTAACAAAGGACAAAAATACAAATCAATGTATCATTAAGAATAAGCTTACGGTATAACAAAGTTTAAAGATGATTTTAACATGTAAAACTAAATGTTTAGAAATTAATTTAAAACCAACCAATCCTAACATCATTATTATTATTGTCATGTCTCCGTTAATAATAAAGTAAGCGATATAGGTTTTGTGATGCTGTGCATAATAGCTCTTAAGCTAGAAGCCATTTCCTGCAACGTAAATAGCACATATTGATTATTACAATGCAGCATAGCAACTGGTACTCTATGGTTTGCTCCATCTCATTTCCCTGTTCTAATTTCATACACGTTTCTCTATGTATTCTCTAGAAAGGGGACTGTAATTGTTTCATTATACACGCACCGCATCTCATCTTCTTGGAAGTGCCTGCACGGTGCGGTGGAGACTCAATAAAGCCCCCATTCTATTTCCTTGCCTGATAGAAGTAATAATGAAAAAGGAAAGAAAAATAAACATATTATAGTAATATAAATTAGATTTGAATTAGTAAATATGTCTTGCTTCTGAAAGAGAGTTTAGTAGGTAACAGTAATAAGAAATTTGTATTCAGGTTTCAGGTGGCGGTAAAGTCCAAGGTGCAGACAAACAAGTTTCGTTTCACAACGGAAACTACAGTAGAGGAGTAAATAACTCTTTTCGGTTTTAATACAAGTAAAAGGGGCGAGGATCGAACCTTTACTAGAGCGCTACGTCCGTATCAAAAATCAATTCTTCCTATCTCTTATTTCTTCAAGTTTGAATAGTTGTTTAACTGACACTATAAAAACTTACTCTCTGGGCTCTCGTCATCTATGGTCTTTTAAGTCCGTCACATGTGAGGATGACACTACCCTCGGCGATCAGACTACCCAGAGAAGTAAGGAAATGGAAAAGGAATGGGGAGAAAGGAAGTGGCTGGGACCTTCATATTAGGTACCAACCCGGCATTGCTTGCTTTTGCGGAGCGTGTGCGAACGAGGAGTATATATATATATATATATGTATGTATGTATGTATAATTCCGCTTTTAATTATTCTATTATTAGCACAGTAAATGTGTTAACTGTCTTCAATCGTGTCCCTCGTGGCTAAGCGGTTAGCGTATGTGCCTTTGGTGTGGGAGACCCGAGTTCGATTCCCGGCAGAAAGTTATGTGTTTCGAATTTCACGTTAAGTTGTTCATCAGGAAATATACATTGTCATTTTCTTGGTATATATGTCTAATATACTGCGTGAAGTTTTGCATATAACAAAAATAACAATTAACACACACTCACACTTTCTGTTATTAGATATTTATGATACCCTAGGAAGGCGATGGTGCTAGTATTGAAATAACACGTTAATAGTGATAGAGAAGCTGAGTCGTTTTAATACCATCAGTTTTTTCTGTGTACAAATATAGACTTGCTGGTTGCCAGATAGTTTAAGACATTTCTTTCCTCATTGAAAAATAAAGATAGAGTTAAGAATTTTCGTTTATTGATAAGCAGTTTTACTTCTTCGAAGATTTTAATCCTCTGCCCCCATGCATTACATTTATTTGTTTGATCCCCAGTGAGAAAGCGTTTAATGCATTCTTGTGTTTTGGATACCACTTTAGACTGTAGATACTTACGTATTTCATATAGCCTCAGAAATTAAAAGAGTCGCAACATTCAACCAAAGAAATAAATAACACTGTATAATTTCATCATTTCATCATTGATGCGGTGTCGTTATTTCTAGACGTATTACTTCGATAAGAATCCACCGTGGTACACAAAAAGCCGCTGTATGATACAAACATTTTCTTACTGGTGTACGCTTTATTAGATCCACGATTAAGTGCTTAACTTATATTACCATACAACCGTCACTTCCAAAACCTATTTGATCATCTTTCAACAGTCTTGTGCACAACTCACACACTATGAGAAGGAACATTTTTGTTTGATGACGAAGTAGCACTCAACGCGTAGAGAGTAAATATCGCGAAAATCGATAATGTATTTACTGGAGAATAGACAGTAAGTATATATGTTATTAGCCACTAATTTCTCCAAACATATTGACTCGTGAGTTGTATTTCTGGTATAGTTTAAGGGAACACTTTGAATTAACTGAAGAATAACTTAATATTCACTGTACGTTTTCTATGGTGAATATTAAAATTTTCAAAATGCAACTATTGTGCCAGAATGTGTCAACTAATACATGGAAATATATACTAAATTGGCAATGAAATCATTATCAGTGCCTTCAGTTACCAGAAGTTAAAAAAATATATATTTATTGTTCTTCATTATAGATTTCTAACTTATAGATGAGGGGTTACTTTTATATGAAACGTGGGGCCGCGGTGGCTCAGTGTTAGAGTGTTCACCTCTGGTGCTTGGAGTCCCTGGTTCGATCCCAGCTCGCGCCAAGTGAACTTTGTGGTGGACAACCACCGTGTATGGAGATTTTCTCGAAACCATTTCTTGGGGGTTCTCCCACTTTCTTCATTCCACCATTTCATTCATTATTTCATCATCACCGTCTCCTTTAGCCTAGCTGGCATAACCGTGGGACGTAACTCTTGAAGTTTCACTTCATTTTATTTTCATTTTACATGAAACGCCCTGTACATAAAGTAGATATTACTTTAAAATAAACCTTTGCTGAATTGTAAAGAAAATGAGTATTGTATAACATTGTTTATTTAAAATCAAGAATTAGTTCATCGAATTCCCAAATCGATCATACTGTTTATACTCACATATAGTTAAAAAGAGGTCGTCCAAAATTACACACGGACCTCTTCTCATCCGGTAGTGAATATTTCAAAATTAGAAGCTAAGTGTGTTATTAGATTCTAAACTTCGTTTTCAGTCTTTTGTTTTCTGTAACACTGTTAAAATGTAGCTGAAACCGAACTTGGGATAAAAGAGAAAAAAATTCGCTGTAACTTTTTAATAACTAATTTGTTCTAAGGAGAAAATTGAAAGTAGATAAAGTCGTGCAGGAGATAGAAAGAAAGGAAAGAAGAAAGAAAGAACAAGAGAACAAAAGTAGGGTGGGGGCAAAGTGGAAAGTGAGATAGATTGAAAATAAAAGAACTAATGAGAAAATGATCAACGGTTCCCAAAAGTTGTTCTGCACGTGGTGATAAGTAATGGCGTTTCATGCCATCACACGTTGGTAACACAATCAGTCACTTCTCCCTCAAGGCATCTAACTAGGTGGATGGAGATTTTCCCGTTGTTGAAGATTCCCAAGACGCTGGGACTAATTTCTAACTGCATCTCTTCCTCGATCCCCTCCCTCCCTCTCGCCGTCACTGCTGTCTTTCGCAAACAGTCTCTGTCTCAGATGCCTTTGAGGATTGTCAATTACTCTGATTGGATTCAGTAACCACAGCTATCGAAAATCTCCCACACAATCACCACGAAATGTCTCTCTCTCCTTTTTCACGTTACGGTTTTCCCTATGAAGGAAAAAAAAAATAATCCTAATCCTGAAACCCTCAAAGTTACAGCAGGTGATGGGGGAAACCGTACTAATTTCTCGTTATGCTACTTCTAGATACATCCTGCAGTGGTATTTTGGTTGTTCTGTCAAATCTTCAGATCCATCCACACTTCAACCACGTAACCGGATGTTACGACGATTAATGAATTACGATGGTGCTATGTGATTGATGATGACGTCATTCAATATGAGCAACACTGCCTTATAGAGCTACCTACAGGACAGGAGTTAAGGTCGTCTCATCTCGAATACGTATCTCGTCTCGGAAACTTTAAAGAGCTCTCGTATCTTGCTCAAAGACATTCAAACTTGCGATCCAATCTCTTGACTTAATCGATCAGAGAGCGAATTGGTGTAAATGCTAGGGCTAAATGTGGATAGTAATCGAGGGTCCTATTTCCAGCAAGCTCGATTTCCAATGAGGTTGGTAAAGTAAGCGCAATGTAAACTGCATTGAGCACAGTGGGTTAGAATTCTTAGCCAGCGCGAGCCCAAGAAAATTACTGAGCTCGATCGTTATTCAAGGTAAAAAAAAAAAAAAAAAAATGGTTGTGTTAATTCAACTCAATTTTAACACAGGGCAGTGGTTCCTGCGTGACTACCAGTATGCGGTGTTAGTTCAACACATACCCCGCGGTTTTGGCGTTTAACACAGGAGTTGTATTACGTCTTTAACACAAAACCGGTGTTGAGCCGTGCCGTAAGCGTTAATGAACCACAAAATTACTCCCCCAAAATATGTTAAATCGCCTATATGCGTAATGTGTTTACATTATGCTGAGTCTGAAAAAACATATAACCATTCGGGATAAGATAAAATCTGCTCGCCATGTAGACCTAATTTTATAACAAAATGACGACTGTCTATTTACTTTATTTTATAGTTCTTCCATATTCACTTTCAAATGATCGGCGCCAGTTGCCATCTAATAAAGTTGATGCGTTTGTTGCTTCTAGTACACAATCGCTTAGAAAAAGAAGCAATAAACGCATCAAATGTGGCAGATGAATTTAGAACACCTAAATGGCACATGCCTAGTACATCTTGTGCTGTTATGGTTTCTTCAGAAACATTATGTAAAACAATTGAAAACACATTGCGCGGTTTGCATTTTGAAATTTTGTGTATACCTGGATTTGTTTAAGTATTTCTTTCTACTGTGTTTGTGTGTAGCTTCAATTCATAAACCTTTCTAATTAGATGCCGAACATATTGGCAATCACGCAGAAAACAACACCGAAGATTCTACACTTGTGTTAATTTAACACACAGGCTGTGTGTCATTTCAACTACCGACATTTGACACACAACTCCAAATGGAGAGTGAGTTGTTCTAACAACTTGTTTCTGTTATATTTTAACACAATCGTGTTAACACATTGGCATGTCATTGAAATAACACAACGATTTTTTACAGTGTAGCCAGCCTCAAGTGATCAAGTGCAAGTGTGAGCAAAGATAAGGCTCATTGAAAATAGTCAACCGTTGAATATAATAAGCCTGAACTCGGATGAGCAAGAATGAATCTAGACTGCAAAAAGACCTCTCTCGTTTCTTCTTGTGTCGCCTCGTGTATAAGTATCTTTAAACTATGTGAGCAGCTCGGGGGAACATAATAGTAAATACCACTTTTGGTAAAATTGAGTTATTAGATGGAATAGGCTCTGATCGAGCTACTGAACAGTATGTAGGTATTTTAATTTCGGAAATGTACCTGCAGACGGCAGGGAATGTTATTGCATTGAATTACATGGGAATGGTGAACCTACTTTTCCAGTTTACTCGGAAGTTTCAAAATGTCAATCGAAATTTCACAATGCAACGTCGCAGATTAACTTGGAACCATTAGCATTGGTCTACAAATCCATGAAACAGTTGCATCGATTGTTAGGCTGGAACTAGTGTCAATGTCTATCGACTTTAACGGCCTCTGGAAAGAATCGATGGAACTATTTGACAAATTAGCAGATCATCTTTGTAGTTATCTGCGACGTGGCCACACAATGCAATTCGTTTCTCCAGACGAAAATCCGAAAGGTATAAAATTTGATGTATATATATATAATATTCCTCTATGCATCCCTTACAGTTCTTGTTTTAATGCCTGGTGACAGATATGACAATTTTATTTATTTCTTATGCATAACATAGCTTGGAAATCCAAAAACAAATAAAAGAGGAAGAAAAGAATCAACCTTAATAAGAACTTTATAGGAAACGAAGTTATGCATCGTAAGAGCTTTAAAACCGTAATTACCATAAAGCAAACGGGCACTGTTCAACAACTGCAGATAAATGGACGGAAAATATTTGGCAAAAGCTCTTCCCAGTTTGTGCAACGGTTAAAAGCATTAAAACGCAGGGAAGGTGTTAGCTCCGACAACCAGGTAACGAATGATGCTCTGGTAGATTTAAACGTTGAATAAATCTTTACCTAACATCTCCCTGTGATTGACTTACAACCTCAATGAAATCTCACAACCACAAGATTTTTTTTTTTTTTGGCATCACTTTATTTGCGAGAGGATGACAGAAAGTGTACTTCACTCCCTCTCCGTAGGAACCCCATATCCGTAGGAACAAAAAAGCGCTGATTTGACCGGCCGGAAACACGTCAGCACTGGGTACGTCTCCCATTCATTATCGTTCAATCACTTTCCCCTCTCTTCGCCACAAGGAATTAGGAGAGGGAAATGAGATTTTGGATGGCTGCTGTAACCTGTCTAGGAGGGATTGATTTTATGTGGAGACATACTAAGTAATCATCATTGCAGGAGGCTATGAACGTTTCCCAAAAGACATATAATACACGGTAGAATGGAAATAGTTTCCAATGTGCACGACGTTTTAGGTTTAAGAAACGAAATGCACTTTCCACGGTTCACAAATAGTACTTTCTACGGTTCATCTCTTATGAATTCATTGCTTGAAAGTACATATCAACGTGAAAAATGTAATATTTTTTTAAAATAAGGCGTTTGCAAATTTATGTAATGTTTTTATTTCCCGAGAACAAAATATACCTTCCAGCTTTTGCATAGAATTAGATTTAATTTCCTCAGTAGTTCTTTATTTGTCAGATTTATAAGCATCCATGAATGTACTTAAGGGGGCAGACTACTAAATATTTTTGAAAAACTAATAATTTTTCTTTTGCCCGTTTTTCGTAAGTGAAAAGAGATAATAAAATGTAACTTAAGACAATAATAAATAATGTTATTCTACACCAGAAAATACGAATCGGAAGAATTTTCAGTGTTGCCATCCATAGAAATTACAGTGTGACCAAAATTTGAATTACTCAAAAATCTAGGTAAAGGCAGCGACTAGAAAAATGAACTCAACGGTAATTGATGACTTATCATGCTGTCTAGGTTCCTTGTTTAGTACTTTTTAAATAGTGTTTCTATTTATTTTGTAATAATTTATGTAAGTTTTATAAAATAAATAGAAATATTATTTAAAAAGTAGTAAACAAGAAACCTAGACAGCATGATAAGTCATCAATTACCGTTGAGTTCATTTTTCTAGTCGCTGCCTTTACCTAGATTTTTGAGTAATTCAAATTTTGGTCACACTGTAATTTCTATGGATGGCAACACTGAAAATTCTTCCGATTCGTATTTTCGGGTGTAGAATAACATTATCTATTAGTGTGGTAAGTTACATTTTATTACCTCTTTTCATTTACGAAAAACGGGCAAAAGAAAAATTATTAGTTTTTCAAAAATATTAAGTAGTCTGCCGCCTTGAGAAGCAAGGTCTTTTCTGTAAGAAGAAAAAAATGTCTTTTCTGTAAATTCATAAATAAAGAATTAATGGTGCGAGTGGTCCCTGATTCGATTCCGGTGGGAACACTTGATCGAAGATGTGTAACGTTTTTCTCAGACCATTCATCCTGATTGAGGTTTTTCCTGGGTTTTCCTCATTCACATCGAGCAAATGTCAGGATGATATCTAACATACAGGTCCCAGGACAATTCCTTCCTCCTCTATTCCTTTCTTTCTCCTCTCATATCCCGGACAGTGTGCTTGCCGACAGACGTCACTCCTCATAAGTGAAGGGTTTAAGACCATTGGTGTATGTAATACCCAAAAATGTCTATAAATCAAATTAATAAAGAGTTAAGGAAGTGTTTCGTGTGGATAGAAAAAACTGAAAGATTTTGAAATGTGAGGAGGAAAAGAATACAGAGAATGAATTTAATTGCACAGAAAACGAATGATAAGGTACAGGCCCGTATCTAAGGGGGGGTCTAGGGAGGGCCGCCCCCTAAATTTTGGGGGCCGCGGTGGCTCAGTGGTAGAGCGTTCACCTCTGGTGCCTGGGGTCACGGGTTCAAACCCTGCTCCCGCCAAGTGAACTTTGTGGTGGACAAACACCGTGTACGTAGGTTTTCTCGGGGTTCTCCCGTTTCCTCCCACTTTCTTCATTCCACCATTTCATTCATTTCTCATAATCACCGTCTCCTTTAGCCTACCCGGCATAACCGTGGGACGTAAAACTTAAAAAAAAAGCCCCTAAATTTTTACTGGCGTCCCTAAACTTTTCACGGCAGTCTTGCAAATGAACTATAATATGGTTGGATCGCCCCCCTAACTTCTACCGCCCCCCCCCCCTACAGTTTGGGGCTGGCTACCAGCCTGAGAAGGTATTTGAAATATTGGAAAAGAAAACAACAGTTTTAGATATAATTAGAATAAGGAAGAAAACTGGTTGGATTGGCATTGGATGAGAAGGAAGTGTAGAATAAGATATGTGGTATTAGATACGGTGGAAAGAGAAAGATAGCAAAAGAAGCTTTAGTTGATGGAGGTATTGAACCAGAAAATTCCTATGTGATGATGGACGGGTTGCCTAAAGACCGTGGTGCACGAAAACTTATCAGTTTGCCTCAAGTAACCTGCCAATAACGACAGAATACCTATTTTGATGATCATGATAATGATGGTGTGTTTCAAACAGATTTAAAATTAGAATCTCAGTTTTCGCAATCACATATTGAGGGAGAGGTCATCCATATCACTTGAAACTGATGGTGAGGCATCTTTTTATTTGAAAGAGCGTTTGAGGTGATCAATATTATTCATGAATGAGAACAAATGCTGGCGAGGAGAGAGCGTAAATATAATTTGCAAGAATTGTGGAATGTAAGGGCATTAATATTACTTCAGAGTGAGGGAGAATGAATTTGCTTGAAATCTGAACAACGTTGAGGGTAAGTGAGGGTGTGAACATCAATATTATTTGGAAGTAAAGGAGACTGAAGAAAAGGACACTCGTCTTCTTCTTGTTTTACTGTTTAGTCATTTCTTTACTATCGTCAGTCCTGTTAGTGTTATATTGTGTTGCCAAACACTTTGTTAATTTGTTATTATTATTTGCTGTTTTCTATAACCTTCTTCATTCCTTTCAATAGTTCAATCTCCTTTCCAGACTCGGAGGTATTTATATCAGGGGAGTCATTAAGGGGGGCAGGGAGGGGCGTTTGCCCCCCCCCCCTGAGTTTGAGATTTATATAGATTTTATCAATAGAGTAGTAGTAAATGAGTGAAAAACGCGAAATTCTAC
Source organism: Thermobia domestica (assembly GCF_964235325.1). NCBI lineage: Eukaryota > Metazoa > Arthropoda > Insecta > Zygentoma > Lepismatidae > Thermobia > Thermobia domestica. The sequence goes on from NC_137464.1 coordinate 48,770,418, forward strand.
TTGTATCAAGGGGTTTTGCCCCCTCCAAGCAAAATCTGAAATGACTCTTCTGATTTATATACGTATATAGTTCTTTCTGGCTTTGGAACTAACCGTAATAAAAACAGTATATTTTTTGCTGTCAAATTCTGATTTTTCTTTTTTCTTTCTTCTTTTCTATTTTTGCTTTAAGAGAATCAAGTTCGAGATTTCAAAGATCTACACGTTACATCCATACTAAGAAAGCAATTTTGTTTTGAATGTATGGTCGTTTGTCCATTTGTCAGTATGGATTGTCTGGATTGAAGGAGAGAGTCTCTTTCGGCACCGAAGCTATGTAAGACATAAACCTACTGTTTAAGGCGGAATCCGAACCGAATTTCAAAGATATCAAACGAAGAATTGAATCCGAGACCCCGTGCACCAAAGACGTGCGTGCAAGTGACTAGAAAGGCTGAGATAGCCATCCATCAAGATGCGAAGACGCATAGAATTTACTTTGTTCAACAAATTGTACCAAAACTTTAATTAGTTTCTGGTAGAAAGTGTTAGTTAGTTTTCTTTACCTAATTTCTACCTAAATACTCAAATTAGTGTAGGCTAGATGAGAATAAACTATTCGCATGATTATTTTGAAAACTGTGCAAATTATTTAGCTTATATTTTCATAGATCAATATTTTATTCAAGACTTATTAATTCTTTTCCTTTAAAATAAAATCCTAAAACGAAAAACTTTATGAATGTTACAATAGCGGATTTGATTTATTTACTGTAACTTCTGATAAATATTCGAGGTTGAGTATGAAACTTAGCTTGGTTGGACTGTACTTTCATATTAAAATATTAGCTATTGAGCAAACCTAATGAAAGAAACAGAATTGCAATTTATTTTTTTAAAAAAATACATGATGAATACAAGACAATGCACCTTAGTCCTAAACGCACCGAATATATTTGCTTGTTTCACATAAATGGGATATTCTGAGCTACGGTGATTGATATGAGTAATGCGATTAATATGCGGCATAATGGCAAACCGCATTTCCTATATCAGCGTGGCTATAACCAGACAATCAAGTGTCAGCCTCTCGTCTGTAATACTAAGTAGCATATTAATGTAATAATACGTGTGTTCGGTGCGTATATTACGTATGCTCTATCAATACGCACCACAAGGAAAATTATTGCATTGAAATTGTAGTTTACAAAATATTTAATTATCACTGTTATCCAATGAATTTGTACGTATACAAGACTTGTTAAACGCATTTTTTTCTCTACTTAAAACTTATCAGTTTTCAACATTATATTTTTCTAACAACTGAAGATTGAACAAACAATACATAATATTCATGGCCTTAGAACGTAGAATTTGAATTTGCGATAAACACACCTTACGATCGCTAGTGTTATGACGTAGGCCGGGGTTTCTCAACCTGGTGATCGGGACCCTTAGGGGTTCAAGAAAAGAGGTAAAAGGATAAACGTAATTAGAATCTGGCAGAAAAATGCAATTTTAACCATTACTTTGATTTTTTCTTTTGATAGACAGATGGAGTGGGTCAATGGGTCAAGTGGGTCAAGTTTTCTGAGTGGGTCAGTGGATCGTGGGTCAACAGCATGACCAATGTGACTCACCGTGGCTAACTGCGACCCACCACCCACCATGATCCACTGCGACCCACAACCTACCATGACCCACTGCGACCCACCGACACAGTCTGATCTACCGACCCACTCTGCTCACTGCATTGTAGACAGTATCATCTGAGAACTGGTAAATTTGTCTTCGTTTTACTTTCAAGACCTTTATTTCCCTCCCTTTTCCATTTGTTTCTGTCTACTTACCTGAGGTGAGTATATCTAACCAAGTGAAAAAAGAACTTTAGACACTTCTGGATATTGATATTTTTATTTGCAATAATAGTAATAGGATTTATACTACTACTTGGCTTTCGAGACCTGTGAGTTTTTTGAGGAGCTAACTACTGGAAAAAATACATTTTTGAATCACTGTAATATATAAAGTATTATATAAAAAATGAATGTAACTATGTGTGCCTGATCATCATGGTCAAATTGCAAAGTCAAATGAAATTACTTTTTGTATATAGTTAGGCCTCAATCCAAACTGGGATATTATATTGCTTTCATTATAATATATAATATCCTAAGGAGGTAGTGAGGATCCTAATTTTTGCGAAAAAAAAAATGAGTATCTCGTGAGCCGTTAAACTTACGGAGCTGAAATTCAGTGTACCAACTCTCTTGAAAACAAACAGAATGTGTCCTAGCATTTTTTAAAATTCTCCTTTATAGAGAGGGAGATTTTCTATATATGGAAAATTGGTAGTGAGTTGGTTTGTAAAAATGATCGAAAACGATCGATATTAGTCAGAAAAAAATCAGAAACAAAAATTACAGTGCTTGGCTTCATATATCCATTGCTTTCTACTATAATAATTGCTGAAGCTTATGTTTATTATATGGAGCGCTTACAGCACAGGACAGTCAACCCATAAAATTGTGAGAAAGATAGGCATAAAATTTGTACTGTAAGCTTAGTTACACGGAAATTTTAAGTTTGGATTGTACGCATAATTATATGAAAAATGTTACTCTTTTTTCCCTTTACTTTGGTCTACTTACTTTGATTTGGGACTTTCAAATTTCACCATTTTTTCCACTGAAAAGTATCGATAATTCATCAAGGAAATAATTGTACTCTGATAATTTAATTGAAATTCATTGTAATTTGGCCCATGGCAAACATCAGTGTGGTAATTGAAGGGGAAGAAGGAGGGAAATTCCCATTCACTTCTGAACACTTTCCAGGAACCTCGTTCCCTTTCGCTTTCTAGAGGGGGAGGAAACTTGGTAATGGCATCAAACCTTCATGTGCAATTACAAAAATTAAATTTATAAACAAATAAGAAATCATCAGTTTATCAGTCTTTAATTGATAATTTATGCACAAGATTCCCTATCGAAGGTGTGGTAGATGAAGTTTTTGTTCTTCATGGGTCGATATTGCCAACTGACATAGTCGATATGGAAAAGATGTTGTGTGTTGATAGAGAAATGGTACTTCTTGCTGAGTATTTCAAAACTGACCGAGAAAAATCGTTATCAGACTTAAGTCTAACAAGCTTATTAACAAGCTGCCAACAGATTGTCGATGAGGAGTTGCAGAATCGGGTAGAAGTATTATCAATTTCCACGACAGAGTGCGAACGGGGATTTCTCCTTATGAATTGACAGATGAAGATACTAGAAATAAATTAAGTGCCCAAACATTGTCCAACTTGTTGTTCATCAATGTTAATGGCCCACCGCTAGACAAGCTAAAAGTAGACGAGCTAGTTATTTCTTGGCTGAAGGATGGGCATCATTCCGCTGCGGATGATTGACCATGAAAAAGTTCTGGAGGCCAACAGGGAATAAACCCGATTTCAGATTTGTTTTCCATGTATTTAATTTTCTTTGCATTTACTTCTAAACTCATGCTCTGCAAGTATTTAATAAAACCTCTGATTTTTATCTATTGTTCTCCTATCGTTTCTTATCAGATTTAAATAATCAACATACGCCATAACCTGTAAATACCACTCAGCTGTAGACCCTGGTTGAGCTCTTTGACTTTCCTCATAGGGTACATTAGCACAAAGTTGAATAATAATTGCGACCACACATCTTTTTGTTTCAGGCCATTTTCGACATGAAAGCAAGTATTCTTGGGCAAGTATTTTCCTACTTGAAAATTACTTAGGAATTCATTTAGATATTGCTTAATTAATTATTTTTGGATTAATTTAGACACATTTTTAAACACTACCTTTTTCGATATTTCAAATTCTGAAAGAATGTTGTACAGTGTCTTCCTCACAGTCTTCGGCTTTTCTACAATCAAAAAGCAATTTAAATAACGGAACATTGAATAACCATTTCTTTTCGAGTATTTGTCGAATGGTAAATGTCTGGTCGATAGTTGATCAATTTCGCGTAAATCTACACTGCTAATCTCCAGTAATCTCATCTGCGTATGGGATCAATCTTTCTAACAGAAAGTTTGAGAGGATTTTATAAGATGTTGACAGAAGGAAGATGCTTCGATAACTATTACAATCAGTTTTGTCGCCTTTCTTGTGAATTGGGACAATGATTGATTATTTCTACTCTTAAAGCAATTCCTCTTTGTTCCAGATAATAAAAATGTCCCAGTCCTGATAAAATTGGCTCAATCGGACTTGCGTCCACACCCGGAGGTTTGTGTTTTTTCAATTTCTTTATAGCAACTTCGATTTCTGTTTGGTTAGACTTTGAAATGCCAACCACTAAAGAACTTGAAAGCTTATTTGAGTGTTAAACATATACAACTTACTTTCACGTGATTTTTTTTTCATTTCTATTTCATCAGATAAAAACAAGAAATTTTGAAGTGCCATCATTATAACTGATACTATTTTATACTATAATATTACAATGAATTAGTTGCTTTCTCGAATTGGAATTTTAAAATTCTTTCAGCACAGAGGCTACACGAAACGCAAACCTATAATTTAACGTGAGATCTAAACCACATGTGCTCCTGCGGGAAATCAAACCCGATTCACCAACAACCAAGACGCCTACACTAACCATATAACCACCAATTGTCTTTCGTTTTACGTAAACACTAAATTTATCTTCACTGCAATTCTAGAAGCACGGTGGCTCAATGGTAGAGCGCTCACTTCTATTGCATGGGGTTCCTGGTTCGATCCCCGGCCATGTAAGTTTGTGGTAGACAACATTCTGCCTGTATGTTTTCTGGGGGTACTCCCGTTTCTTACCAGATTCTCATTTCACCAATTCTTCCATCATCTTTCACTTGCCTTGATCATCCGTGTCTCTTAGCCTAACAGGCATAATATATCTACTGAACTTTTCGCTGCAACTCTACTACAGTATATAGTTCATTTAGTACAGAAAGAAAATAAACTATATCTGTCGATAACAGTTTGATGGATGCATTTGAAATTAATAAGATATAACCGTTTACCCTTTTTCTAATTCAGATTATTATTCTCAGTGACGTAACATGTTTTGTGCTTATTTAGAAAAAAAATAAATGAAATGTTTGAGCTTTACGTCCCACGGTTCTGCCGGTTAGGCTAAAGGAGACGGTGATTGTGAGAAATGAACGAGATGGTGGAATGAAGAAAGTGGGAGGAAATGGGAGAGCCCCGATAAAATCCACGAGCACGGTGTTTGTCCACCAGAAAGTCCACACAGCCCGAGCTGCGATCGAACCAGGGACCCCAAGTACCGGAAGTGAACGCTCTACCAGTGAATCACGCACCCCCACCTACTTATTTAGAGAAAACTATTATTTTCAATCCATTATTCTTAATATTCCTAATTATTCTTCAATCATTCTTGCATTACTTATATTAGTATATTATTATGTTTACTCAGTATAAGCAGCGCTTTCACGGTGGCATGTTCAAGTTGTCTAAATTGTTAGCTCCACGATCGTGATGTCTCATGTATTGTTTTACTATTCACTCCATTATTATGATTTTTTATTGTTTTCCTTTTGCCAAAGGAAACAATCATAGAAGGTAGTCTGGAAAATAAAATAAAAATATATATAATTAAATCTTGGAGATACTGCACGAATAGTTTTGTTTTTTAATGTTGTAATACCTCCCTTTTCAAATATTAACATCGCTCTAAAACAATATGTTTGAGTTAAGAAATAAAATGTTTCATGTGGAATACTAGTGTGTGTGTAATGGGAAAAAATGAGCAGTATTCAAAAGTGTAAAATCCCAATTAAAGGTTTTCAAAATGTGAGTGTCGAGAAGAATGAAGTGAATCAAGTAAGTGGAACGGAAAACGAATGAGAAACTTTTAAGAATAGTAGGGGAGAAAAGAACAATTTTAGATATAATTACGAGGACGAAAAGGAGCTGCGTCGTCTCAGCGGTAGAATGTTCGCCTCTGGTGAGAAAGATTCCTAGTGCGATCCTAGCCTCCACCAAGTGAGCTTTGTGGTAAACAAATACCGTGTACATAAGTTTTCATTGTGTTGTTTTTCGTTTCCCCTCACTTCCTTTATTTCACCACTTTATTTATTCTCATCATCACCCTCTCCTTTAACCTATACGGAATAATCGTGAGACGTAAAACTGAAAAATTTTATTTAAAAAAAAACAGAAAGAGAAAACAGTTGGGACATTGGATCTGTATCATGAGGAATGTATTACAAGGTACGGTAGAAGGAAAACCAGGGACGGGAGAAAATGACTATAGTTGAAGGATTTTTTTTTATTAAGACAGAAAATGGCTATGTGAAAACAAAACGATTAGTTAAAGACCGTAGAGCATGCAAGTTTCTCCGTTTATGGAAAGTAACAGTCAATAATAACAGAATACCTACGGTGATGATGGGGTATCTTCTCTACAGAGTGTGAAAATCCTATAGTGGAAACCAAAGCTAGTCTGAATATAAATCTGGGTTTACGCACACCAAATAGTGCGTTTGCTAAACCAACAAGAGGGGGGGTTAAATTTGAATGGCTTAAAAGGGGGAGGGGTACATAAGATAAAAAGGATAAAAATAATTAACAACTAACTTTTGACAATTAACTGTTATTAGCCGTTTTACCATTAAACAATTTTATGTATATTTATTGTTTTATTACTTCATATTGTTTCGCATCTAAATTATTCAACATTCATAGGAACATTGTATTTTACATTTAATTTGATTATCTTACCAAATAAAGCATAGAAATAAATGTCAATCATAAAAGTAATAATTACGAAGTTTGTTAATATATTAATGTGAATAAAATACTTTTCCTCCATACTTTTAATAGTGGAAATTATCTGAAATTAATCCTTTTTTATATTGTTTCATATGAATTTACAATTCCACCTGAATGGCATAATTATTGTTACCTCCTCTCGCTCTCCCCAATTTCATAATTAACTGTCAACATTACAGGTACTTGAACAACAAAAAATATTTTAAATATTTGTGGATTTTATAAAACAACACAGAAATTTCACAAAAGCGTTTATAATATGCTATATGCAGATAGTTTAGGTGGATTCTGGGTAGTACATAAACGCAAACATATGCATATTGTGTGTGTGCTTTTTTTTTTTTTTTCAATGTGAGCTTATTATTGAATTTTCCATTAATATTGCAGATTCTTCCATATCCATAATGAACTTTTGTTGGTTTCATTTTTTTTTTATTTTTTCGTAAACAAACAAAAGCATTTCAAATCAATGTTAGTCTGCTTTAATAAAGAGTTGGTGTTAGATTTAAATGGAATTTCATACAAATTATTTCATGTTAATCTACAAATAATTCCACAGTATTATTAATGTTTAACGAAAATAAGATCTAAAATAAGACCATTACCAAACAATAGATTCCACTGAACTAAAAAAAAAATAATATAAATAAGGCTAAATATAAATTCTCATGCACTATTTTCGAGAAAATCGAGGAAAAAGAACTATTTTTTTAAATCTAAAAATTGACACTTTACTATAACCACGCCACCTGTTAAAATGAAATTGATACCAGAGAATAGACTGACCAAGCTTCTCACTTTTACACTAGCAAGATGGCAGTGTGTAGTAGGCAGTGTTGAATTCAGACATTTTCACCCGGGGGGAATGTCATCTCCTCGGGGGGGATGGTTGTTTTCCTGTATTTTTGCAAGAAAGCAGCATATTTAACAATTCCATTCACATGCACATCTTACCTAATATTGACAAGGTACATTCGCGAAGTATCCCCCTCGCGATTCGTCTAAAATTGATTTAAATGCAAAGTTTTCCGCGGCCCATACGGGTATTTTGCATATTTATGGGCCTTCATATATCCGGAATTCATACGCTACTATAATGCTTGGTCACAAAATTGCTTTTAGTTTCTTTAGATGTAACGGAATATGAATGTGGGCATATGCAAAACAAATTGGATCAAGTACTGCTTCTCTGACAGGTTTTATGACACCGGCCGCCATCTTGGATCCGCCATATTGGATTCAACTTTCGGCTTTTCAAATGGGGATAGGCGCATGTGATACATCAAATTCATACAAAATTTTCTCGGAAATTCATTGGTGTAGTGAGATTTACGGTAGCTTGTACCATTTGCAAGATATTGGATGTTAAATGTGAGGCACTTCACAAATTCAACCATTAAAAAGTTGTGCAGGGCCGCGTATGAGTATGTGATCTTTTACGTGATTCATTGTTGACGAAATGTCTTCTGAACGTACATACATAGAGACACACAGACGTAAATAGGATATGGTAGATCTTCACCAAAATCTGGTAGTATCTAGATTTACATTAGGCATTATGTTCGTAATACAATACTTCCTTGTTCGTAGAATAACATGGAAGTAATAACAATCACTCACAGAAATGTTGTAAGATTATGACACCAATGTTGTAGAGAGTTTGTTTATACCTACAGTATTTTCCTGTTAGAAATTGTTTTGATTTGTCAACATCAAAAACGTAAGCGTAACTCACATTACTCTGTAATGTCTATTCGCGAAGTAGGGATTTAACATGTAATATCTCGCAAATGGTACAAACTACCGTAAAACTCACTACACCAATGAATTTCCGAGAAAATTTTATATGAATTTGATGTATCACATGCACCTATTCCCATTTGAAAAACCGAAAGTTGAACTCAATATTGCGGATCCAAGATGGCGGCCGGTGTGCATAACACGTGCCAGAGAAGCAGTACTTGATCCTATTTGTTTTCCATATGCCCACATTCATGTTCAGTTACATCTAAAGAAACTAAAAGCAATTTTGTGACCGAGTGTTATAGTAGTGTGTGACTGAATTCCGGGTATATGAAGGCTCATAAATATGCAAATTACCCATATGGGCTGCTAAAATTAGTACAATACACATTAGGCCATGGAGAACTTTGCATTTAAATCAGTTTTACATGAATCCCGAGGGGACACTTCGCGAATGTACCTTGTGAGACTAATTGCTGATAAATATTCTATGTGAGATTACAATTGAAAAAAAAAATAATCCTTTAATTTTATCTAAAACATTAAATAAAGACTGGCAAAAATATTTTAGACTAAACTTTAACTGCTATTTACAGTAGCTATTTTTATTATTATTTCCTATATTCAGTAGTTACTGTTTGTTACTAATGTAGAAGTTTTAAAAAGATTTAAATTAACTCAAAAATATTTTGTCCTAAAACAAACATACATAGGAATATCTTAACAAAAAGTTATCATTCTTTCTCACACTTCTGATTCTAAACCAAGCATATTAGCCTTGGTTTCTTCACTGCATACACATCAATAGTTTAGTTTACGAAATCTTCAGTAGGATTAGTGCCGTGTCATGGAAAATCAGCGCTTGGCGCGAGTGTATACAAAGGCACCCCCGTATATATGAGTGAGGTCGACGGACCAGCCGCGAAAGGTACGAAAATTTTAAAAAGTAAACCCTGCTTTTCCTTGATTTTGAGCACTTTTCATTACTTTTTCCCTTTCATTTCATATATGTGCACATGCCCACATCGCACTTACTTCGGCGCCCGGGGCCGTCGCCCCGCTTGCCTCTCCCACATGGCACGGCATTGAGCAGGATCTTCATCACCTTCAATAGCAATCTTTCACTTATATACTACTATTAAATTGATAAATTCTATATAAATCTCTAACCCAGGAAGGATAACTGTTCCTTCCTGATCCCTCTAAATGACGCCCTCTGAATCTCACCCTTTAACTGACTTATTTTTAATTAAAGAAAAGTGTGTTTACTTTAACAATTGTAAAACACATTACGTCTGTTACTTCCGATGCGAGAAATGGGATTTAGGCGCTCTATTTAAGATAATGCAAGAACTGTACATTTTCAAGAACTGAAGTCTGCTGACATCAGAGATCATATAGAATGATCGAAAGATCTTCTCTATCTTTCCTTTCCTATCTCAATCTGTGCTAGTGCTACCTACTAATATATAATATAGGGCGAGAGTATCGTACCTACTAAAATACAAACCTTTCTTCAACAGTTAACAATTTCTTGTTCTGCCAAACTCGGTCATAGCGTTAAGAAATACAAGTTTTATTCACTATTTGGTATCCTATCTTAGATGTTACATGTTTAATATTTATATAGAATGGGTCTGCGTCATTTATATGTATATTGAGAGATCGGATTTCGTCTACACGTGCACGGAAAGAAAAGCAAATAATGGGGTGAAGTAATTTCTACATTTTGTGACTGAATTTTTTTGAGTTTCTCCGGGGGGGAGTGAATTTTCTTCGGGGGGGAGATTCCCCCCGGGCTACCCCCTGGATTCATCCCTGGTAGTAGGGTTGATGAGATGTAACCCAAAAGTATTATAATAAACTCTAATTATATATATATAACATAGAGCAAAGATGAAACATACATTAATAGATGGGTCACATCGAAACGAGCAACATGACATTTTTTAGAGTAAATTTTCGTGTGCTTTTCAGGGGCGTTATTTGGAGAAGGCAGAATGAAGATTTCTTCACCCCCTAAGTTTGAGAAACAGTGTTTTTTAAATAGATTGTATACTAATATAATGTGTATCCCGTAAAGAATGCAAATTTTGAAATGCCCGCCATTTCTTTTCTACTAAGTTGGCATCACTGAACATTACATGATTTTTATCTGTTGTCTTTGCGGTTAGTTATCACGGGGCGCCAAATAGCGTATGATAGTCATCTACTTTCTGTACGGGTAGTAATTCACAAAAATCGCTATATGTGTAATAAGTTGTCACTATTGCAACACGCTGTTCCGTCGTGAAACACTCTATTACTACTCGCACAGAAAACAAATGGCAATCATAAGCTATTCGGTACACGACCCGCTCGGGAGAGTAATACTCCCGGAAGTACGTTTTTCCGCGCGCTACTCTAGCCAGTTGTTTTAAGTTGGTCACAAAATTTATATCATGAAGTACAAGGGGAACAAAACGAGCCCTATATCATGAAGTACAGGGACATAAGTACTACAACTACTTATCAGCACAAAAGTAAATAAATCACTTTTTTGAGTATTATTTTCATATTATTTTAATTTAATAAGTTATAAAAACGTAAAAAAATGTAAAAAACCCTCCTCGGGCCGGGTTTGAACTCACGCCAAAAGAGAATTTTGTTACAAGCATATAACGCTAGCCCACTCGGCCACGAAGCCCGACAGCAGTAAGCGTTTGATTTCTGCTATTTTAATGCAACGTGGCAAGAAGTGGATAACGCCAACCAATCAGAATTGTGTTTCTCGTTTCTACTTACGGGAGCATTACTCTCCCGAGCTAGTCCTCTCCGTGACTACAAACCACAAGGACAACAGATGAAAATCCTATAACGTTCAGTGCTGCCAACTTACCAGAACAGAAATAGCAGGCATTTCTAAAGTTGCGTTTTTTATGGGACTTCCTACTAAAAAATTGTAAAAGTATTATGTTGGTGGATACTTTTGTGCCTCACTTCCTAGCAAACTACTGGTTTCGTTATCGAGAAAATGGAGAAAAACTCATTTTTATATCGTTTAGAGGCATGTTGTGCATTGCCAACCTGATCCAGTATGAGAGTTGCTATTCTGTTCAATAAATTAATTTATTAGCTATATTATATCAAGAATATACACTGTTGAGTTTGAGATTGTATTTATTATTGCTTGATTTTTTCAAATAGTGATACACACACTCTAAATAAGTCACACCAAAAATGTAACACACATACTCCCAAATACAGAGACGAACATGCTCTTTGATTGTTGTTTGATTTCTCCCAATAATGATACACACACTCTAAATAAGTCACACCGAAAATGTGACTCTCATTCTCCTAACTGTCACACACATACTCGCAGATACAGTGACGAATATCCTTATTGATTTATGTTTGATTTCTTCCAGTAGTGATACACACACTCTAAACAAGTCACACCAAAAATTTAACTTACATTTTCCTAACTGTGCCACACATACTCGCAGATACAGTGATGAACATGCTCCTTGATTGTTGTTTGATTTCTCCCAATAATGATATACACATTCTAAATAAGTCACACAAAAAATATGACTCACATTTTCCTAACTGTGTCACATACTCGCAGATACAGAGACGAACATGCTCTTTGATTGTTGTTTGATTTATCCCAATAGTGATACACACACTCCAAATAAGTCACATCAAAAATGTGACTCACATTTTCTTAACTGTGACAGGCACACTCACAGATACAGAGACGAACACACTCCTAAGTGTAATTCACACATAACTCTAAGAGTGACTCATAATCTTACTACTTGCAGTCTGAGTATGTGTATGTATATGAATGTAATATGTTTACTAAAAAGTAGAATTTATATCGATTCTTAACTTTACATTTGTTGTTCAAAAACTCTTATTTGATTCCTGATACATACCACTAATGAGTGTGTGGGCACCCGATGAAAAGAGCACTCTACAGGAACTCGTAAAGGCCATCGAATCTAGTTACACACACCACATATTAGAAGTCTAACTATTTAGCCACGAAGAGAGATCATTTACTCTCAAAATTAGGTCTTCAATAAAAACAAATGTTCAGACCCAAGAGGAACGGGAATATTGCATGACGAAATCTTCATAACGAGGAACTGCATAATTTATACAGTTTACCAAACATTGTTAGATCATGAAGTTTAGGAGCTTCAGGTGGGCAGGTCATGTAACCAGAATGGAAGAAAGTAGAAACACTCCCAAAAGTTAAGAAATCCAATCGAAAAACGATCATTAGGAAAATCTAGGCTCAGATGGGAGGACAATATTAAGATAGATCTCGCAGAAATAGGATTACAAAGTAGAAGCCGGATCCAATTGACTAAGGACAGAGGTCAATGGAAAGCTTTCATGAACGTGTCATTGAACCTCCAGATTTTATAGGCAATAGAGTTAGTTAGTTAATTCAACAAAAACTATCAGCGCTTGGAATATGTGATTTGCAGATTAACCATATCAAAATCATTTTAAATTTAATGTGAAGTATTGGAAACGTGTCTGAACTCCTACTAAGATAGAGAAATCGTCTGACTGTGAAATACATATACAGTATTACAGTATCCGTTCTAACGCATATACAGTTTACTGTGATAATTATCTCGTAGGAGTAGATGTTGATAAGGTAGAGTGGAAACTCGGCGTATGTTGACACTCCAAGAAACATTTCAGGAGATCACATAACAGTACAACACAAAATCTAAAACAGAAGTGAGACACGTATACTGTTCATTAACAAAAGCTTTAAGCCGCACCAGATGTCTCAATTTCAATTAATGCATTACAGGCTAAAACTCTACTAATTGAATTTTTTGGTCCGCAACACGCACGTCATGGCGTCTCCAGTGGTATTCATAGCATGGAACGACTTGCACAGTACAGGAGTAAAAAAATCAGCCATTTCCTGTGATGAAAGAAGTTCACAGTTTCTCGCTTCGATGAACAATTGTGGGTGTGGTATACAGTGGCGGCACATTTCACCGGGACACTGTGTTGTTTTCGGTCATGACTGTTGTCTGGATCATCTGGGTCCGAGTTTCGCTTCTCTCATCTGATGACCAACTAGAATATATAGATGACCCGGAAGAAGTTGAAATATGAAGTTGACAGAATTATCGCAAGTTCTTTTTTTTTTTTTTTTTTTTTTTTAATGAATTAATAATGATTGCCTCTGCTCGAGATCGAACATTCACGAGATTGATTAATCAAGATATAGCATTATGTATTGATTACTTCAAATACAATGTTGTATTAGTCTTTCCATGCTGAAAAGTAATTAGCGATTTTGAACTACAAATACATAACACGGTTAGAACTCAGAAGCATTTCTTATTTTCTAAACAAATTTTACAGGGTCACTTTTCTAATTTTTGATTATTCCTCATAACAAAATCATATAGCCTCACATTTCTATGATTATCAAGCATCTAAGCTCTGATACACCTTGAAGGTACCTTTCACTGTAATGCTTTCACACATAGAGACCCAATCAAGAGAGAGAGAAAATGATCATTTTTCCCATGATAATATATATTATCAATCGTCGTCTTCGGATTATACCGAGTTACCAGGTCTGATTGCTTTGTGGTATTCCGGGTTACGGGTGACGAACGTCGTGATCCATTAAATCACTAGTGATCTATCTTGGGAGAACAGGTATTTTCAGGTTGTTTCTTGCGAAAACCATGGAACGACATTATGTTATTGTATGAACTATGATATTCGTTTTTAGTTCAAGTATAGCGTCAGCCCATTAGTTGCTACTCTGAACACTACCATGCTGCAGTCTTCATAATGAAATATTCCCAAAATTCGGGATGTTTTAGTATAGATTTTCATTGCTTCCAAGACGGTAATGGCAAGTACCACGTTGTACTGGTTAGTTGACAGTAGAAAGTGAATAAAAATATTCGCCAATTGAATTTGGTTTCAACAGCATTCTGATACGAATTTTGTCAGATACTTACAACAGTAATACCAGTTTTGTCAGATACTTACAAGAGTAATACCAGTTTTATGGCGTGTAAACGCATTAAACATTTGAGACTCAACTTGATGGCATACTTCGTCAAGATATGGTGGAACCCGGAAGCCAGTACAATCGTAATTGCAGCAAATAGTGCAAGAGTCACCTTCTGATACTGTAGATGTGCCAGACTTAGGTGACAAATTATCGCATGTGCATATCCTGTTAAAAATTTTGTGGCAAAGGAAGGTTTGGTTAATAACAGGAAATACTGAACTTAAGGTTGAAGATGGAATAAAGAATTAGACAGAGGACCCAACTGAAGGGACCGCTTGGAACATAATTATGAAAATATTCGTATGAAATATGTACTGTAAATTATCTACGACTTTGGGCGTTTCTTTAATCATTAGGCTTGCTTTTAGACTAGTAAATTAAGAGAATAACCAAGAACTCGCACATTTTGTTTTAGAAGTATTACTAGGCTACTAGAATGTGTGCCATAATTGAGTTCATTTCCATTATTTATACTATGATCATTTTAATATCGTAATATACCTTAAACAAAGCAGTACATTGAAGTTCATATTTACTCACACAACCATGGATCAAACAGAATCAACGTTTAAACATATATTCCTCAGAAAAAACACAAATTAATCGTCGCTAAAGACTAATGTTTGTAACATTATATTTGAAAAATGGGCATATTTATTATCCAAATATATGACATAAGTGTTGATGCTTTATGCACATACATGTTTCCCAGAATTAGTGTGCATACCGTTTCGTTAACTTATGTATAATAACTCTTTCCAAAATTTCTTTACAAAGTCTGTAATGTTAATAATGGTTTTCGTGGTGGTAGTTGGTCTCGAAGATTTAATTTTCTACACATGAGCGAGCTCTATAGGTACTGATTACTGCCTCTTTGCGCTACAAAGAATTATGTAATTTGTTCAGAATTTAGTAGCTCTTTTGGATTCTCAGTGTATATTATGATTACACATATATATCTAAAACTTAGTATGAGATCCAAACCATATAAGTTATCAACATAAATTGACCCCAATATTCTTGAAAATAAAAGTTTTTCCAAGTGCTTGGTCACTATGATGAACTAAACGTTGTAAACGCCATTTCGTGATAATGCCAATGGTACCTATTATTATTATTATTATTATTATTATTATTATTATTATTATTATTATTATTATTATTATTATTATTATTATTTTATTGTTAGCAAGAACACAGGAAGAATTTCAGAACTTTGTCATAGGTATTAGAATAATGAGGTCCCTGAGCACCCCATGTTTAAGTTGACCCCTATTTATTTATCTTTATGAATACAAAATAATAATAATAATAATAATAGTTGCATGATTGTTCCAACTGAAGCATATATTTTATAATATTCTAATGATGTATTGTTACTTATCACATACACTTAGCGAATATTTTAGTTCAAATTTATCAATTTATATTGTACAATGTTTCAGCTCATAGTTAGTTTGAATAAAATTTATTTACTGTTTATTTTTAATTTCAGGTCCAATAATACAAAGACAGGCTGTTATTAGAGGAGAGGCCATACTGCCCTGTGACATTAAATCTCCAGTACTTAATGATAGTGTTCTGTTAGTGATTTGGTATAAAGACGATAAAATGACTCCTATTTACAGGTATAGTTCTCTATTTACTTTCCAAGTTTTAAACTTTTTTCTTTATTTGTGTGTGTGTGTGTGTGTGTGTGTGTATGATCTCCAGTTTCATTCCTAGTGTACGCTTGTCAATTAGAAAGTTATATTTTAATTTCTTTTTCTCATTAATATATCACTACTGTCAGTGAAAAAAAAATGAATAGCTACATTTATGAGCGTTTTTGTGGAAAACAAATTATGCCATATTTTGACTTAAAATGGAACAGAAACGGGTCACTATCGTTACTTAAATGTTCTGAAATGTCAGTCCCATAGTATTTTTCTTTAATTTATTATATGTAAATGCGTTTTTTTCCCTGAGTGCAAGATGAAACTTAAGCCGTTATAGATTATGGATAAAAGTATGATAAATATCTACATATTACAGTATTTTCATATGTAAATCATTATTTACGTCCATTTAAGCAATGATAGATTATAGATATAAGTAATCTGTTCACATTTATGGTTTTCTTATCTGTAACTGATTACTAACATAGTAAAAATTAATTGATTATGGTTGTAAGTATTCAGTTACATAGTTACAGTCTTTTTTACATAGTTACATAGTTACACTTTGCTATGTAACTGATTATTTAGATCCATTTATCCAGTGATAAACTATGGATGTAAGTCGTCAATTATAAAACTACAGTTTCCTTCTGTGTAACTGCTTATTTGTATATACCCATCACATCTGATTGTGAATTAAGTAATCACTTACACCGTTACAGTTTGTTTTTTCATGTAGATATATTAACTACTAAACGCATGTAAGGAATTAGTTACATAGCTACAGTTTTTACCTATGTAACTGATTGGATTGATCCATTTATCCAGTGATAAATTATGAATGTAAGTATCTAATTCAAGTAGTGCTTTGGAATCAATTAGAATTGGATGATATGTATCAAATGAAACACTTCACTGACACGATAATCTACATAAAATAAAGGAAATAAATTATAAAATATACATTTATGAAAAACTAGCTAAAATCCCGTTCTATAGGTTATATGTGAAATATATACTAGTGGTGTCCAATCGTGTTTACCTGTTTCTCCACTCGTGAATCCTGCGTACATCACGGCCCGCTTTCTTTGCCGCTTGTTGGAATATCCTCTTTTGCAAATTTTTAATTCAGCATTAAATTCCTCTTCGCTATAACATTTGTAATATATGCATTTATGAATATAGTTAATTTCTATCCGTAGCTTGTGCCCCCATTACATGCCCTTCATGAAGCGTAACGCTGAAAAACGGATTATATTCAAATGTAATAATAAATTAATGAATCCATTATTCTGGCCGAATACATTGTGTTTTGGGATAAATTTTAAACCCTTGTAAACCCTTTACCATACTCATTTTATTCAAAGTCACATTATAAAAACTCAATTTAAAGTTAATTAATATTCATGTTACTCAATTCATCCGTTTTCCCGTGATGAAATTACAAATAAAATTACATTCAATTTATAAATATAAATAGGTCTCTTTTTTAAACGAAGCATTGCAACTATAATTCATTACAACTATAGAGAATATATCATGAGATGGTCCCTTGAAGTTTCTTACAAACGTGCGAAGGAAAAAGACAACCCTTACTTTGATACTGATGTTACCAACCACGGTCAACTCTGCTTTACATCATTAAGAAAACTCCCATTATAGATGCACCGAGTTGAGTTGAATTTCTGTTTAGCATCCCTTTCAGCAGCGAAGCTATGTGAGACGTGGACCTACTGCTTAACGTGGAATCCGAACCACATGAGCTCCCGCCGGGAGTCGAACCCAGGTCTCCCGCGTCAAAGGCGCGTACGCTAACCGCTTAACCACGGATGAGCTTTCTTATAGATGCACCGAAGAAATCTTAAATCGTGAGTAGTGGAAACGCCGCTGTGAACTGTCTGAGACTTTCTATTGCTGGCTACACATTATACCAATGTTTCTCAACATCTTTTTTTAACCGACTGAAATTTTTGAAAAAAAAAAACTTGAAAGCAGCATATATTTGGACATGTCTATGGTACAAACAAGAAGAAAACATGGCAGAAATCTTAGTAAAAGAATACTAATTTCATAATAAAGAAAATAATATTTTTTAAGACTCTGCATATCAAAAACGTGCCTGAAGTTTTCTATATACTCCTACATCAAAATCAATATAGCAACAAAAGAAAATTGAGAAAGAAAGGAATGATATTTGAAAGACGTAGAAACACACAGTAGAACGAAGTTGGAGAGACCGAACGAAAAACTTTTGTTGCAAAAGAGAGTCTTGTTTTAGGAGAATAACAAGGCACAGTAAAATTGAGAGAAAGGAGTGGAAATTTTCTATTTTCTTGTTTTTCCGTAAGATTGAAAGTCCTTTCTTTTTTGTTAAAGTAATACAAAGAGAAGAGAGATTTTAAGTTGAAGATACTACAGAAACTTCTACGAAGAAAATACATTTAAAAAAAAAAATCATGAGATTTGGTTCCGTTTCGTAAAACAAAGTTGGGAAGTATGTATGTAGATCGAGGCCAAATTAAGAACGAAGTAATGAAATAGGACTTCAATACTATATATTGAAAACAACGATAATAATAATAATAATAATAATAATAATAATAATAATAATAATAATAATAAACAGTATAAAATCTTCTAAATCAAACTCGCATATACTGTATACTATCCAAAGAATTAAAAAAGTTGTTCACAATAAACATTTGCAAGCAAGTTTCTAGCAAAAATCAAGTTTTATAGATAAAATCTGTTTTGATTCTTTTAGACTGTCTAAGTCATAAAGTTAAGGAACGACCTCATGAAATAGCCAACCTCTGCTTCTACACTATTGTATAATGTTAAATAGAAGCAGTGTGTCTTCCAGACTTGTTTTTGGGGGTCTCCTCTGTGGCTAAGCGGTTAGCGTACGCGCCTTTGGCGTGGGAGACCCTGGTTCGATTCCCGGTGGGAGCTCGTGTGGTTCGGATTCCACGTTCATCAGTAGAAACCGTCTCATATAGCCTAGCTGTTGCAAGGGACTTTAAACTCGAAATCAAATCAACTCTACATGTTTGTTTGGGGGGCAGTGCACCCCCGAGCTCTGAGAGTGTCCCCCGGAAGAGGCCAAAATGTACTATTTTATCTAATATAATAATAAATAGAATAGTATCAGTAGTGCACCTCCGAATACTAAGTATGCCCCCCGGAACATTTTTTTCTGAAAGAAACATTGAATAGGAGTATTCCTGAAAATTGTGTGATTAATACATAGAATAGTATTTAACATATTTTCTGTCAACAAAACTAAACGTTTTTTGGACTTATTGTTTGTCATGGATCAAAATCTTCATACGCTTATACTGATCCAGTTTATTGAATCCAATATTATTCAATATTGGTTGTTATTCAATATTGGAGGTCCGATAGTTCCTTGGGTAAAATTGCAACATTTTGGGGAATATTAATGGGTAAAAATATTACCGAATTAAAGCTATATTTGATAAAACAATATTAATGAATTAGTAAATGGTAATTTAATAAAAGATTAGAAAGCTGGAGTTCCTGCATAATGTTCCTAAGAGCATTTTCTGCAACACGGACTGGGGTGTCTCAGTATTAGAACGACAACCTGTGTTCATAGGCTCTCTGACGACATCCCACCTCGCACCAAATGGGATTTGTGGTGGGCAGACCTGTGTGCGTGGATTTTCTTGAGGTCTACCTGTTTCCTTTTACTTTTTTTTTCCGTTCCATCCATTTTGTTCATTATCATCACTGTCTCCCTTAGCCTCAGAATATAATGAGACGTTAAACTAATTAAGAAAGAAAAAAAGAAAGAATGGGTGCTGTGTAGTACATTTTTCCCTATGTTAAAACATACTATCTTTAAGATGCATTATACTGCATCCATTCCAATTGTTGAAAGAAGAATTTTTTTCAAGATGTGAATCTACTTTTTAATTCAATTAAGTGCCTATCTCTGTAGTTTATTGATTATTAGTTTACTTAAAAACAATAGAAAGTGATGATAAAGTAGAGTAACATATTCATCCGTAATGGGCTTAGCAGGAACTTTCCTCATAGCATGTTCAAACCTCATAGCATGTTCAAACCGCATAGCATCCTCATAGCAGTTGCTCCTAAATGGTGACACCCTCCGTTCGAAGTTCCAGTATAAACAACAAAAATCTACTGAAGAAGAGTTCAGGATACGGCTATTAGCGCGGTGGCCAATATCTCACATACCAGTTATACCTACTAGTAAAGTAGGTATTGCTAACTATAGGGCAGTATTGCTAACTATAGGGATATGTTCCTAAACGTAGGGTAAGTTTGTAAAAAAAAAAAAAAAAG
Organism: Thermobia domestica; assembly: GCF_964235325.1. NCBI lineage: Eukaryota > Metazoa > Arthropoda > Insecta > Zygentoma > Lepismatidae > Thermobia > Thermobia domestica. The sequence continues at coordinate 48,791,005 of NC_137464.1, forward strand.
TCATAAAGTTTATATGGTACGCTTAAATACATGGAAAAGTTTGTAAGAAATACAGACATAAAGTTTGTACGGAACGCTTAAATACATGGAAAAGTTTGTAAGAAAAAGAAACATAAAGCTTGTACGGTACGCTTAAACGCATGGAAAAGTTTGTATGAAATACAGACATAAAGTTCGTACGGTACGCTTAAGTATATGGAAGAGTTAACATTGTTCTTTACATTATTAGAGTTGTTTACAATATCCAGACATAAGTCTCTTAAGCTTTAAAAAGAATTTCAGAAATATATGAAATATACTCAAACAGATTCAAAAAAAATGGTCTGGATTTCCTTGTGCACTGAACGGATTAATTGATGAAAGATTAAACAGATAGTTACTGGGACACGATGATATTAATTGAAAACCATAGTACATATCCGAAGTAGCCATGTTGCGTTGAGCTTTCTCCGGCTTAGTTTCACATCTTCCAATGAGCACCCACTAGTTTTGTTATGCCTTGTGTTCATTCGGGTTCTTGCTGGATTTGCGCTCATTAACCTCATTAAGACTTTTCTATCTTAGCTTTGGAGTGATACTCCAGCTCCCTCAGGCTCAAGCTCTTGAATCTCTCTCTCTCTCTCTCTGTTTTTTTCATTGCTCAGACACGTCTTTTTGGTTTCGGCACGTGAAGATTATGTTAAAACCGAAGAGGCGTGTCTGAGCAATCAAAATAATAATAATAATAAATAAAATAAAATGAATATTAATTAGTGAGATTTGTTACCCTTAATGTGGGTCGCGCTTACTGATCTTATTGAAATTTGGGGTCACTCATGTAATGTTCATGATTAATAACTGAGTCAGAGTCCGGCTCAGCATGAGTACCACACTCAAAAATTTGGACATTTCAGGTACATGGTAGTTTCTGCGTTTGTGGCAAGTAACCTGCCAGTGATCTCGAAATTCGCAAGATGATGATGATAATTTAATGTTCAATAATTTATGTCGTTGAGAAAAAGACTTATAAAAAACTTTGTGTGGAGTATTGTACTGTATGAGGTAGAAACATGGGCATTACCTAAAAATGATTAAACGAGACTGGAAGCTCTCGAAATGTGGGTATGGAGAAGAATGGAGAGAATTAGCTGAGTTGAGCGGGAAGCGAATGAGAAAGTGTTAGAAATAGTGGGAGAGAAAAGAACAATTTCAGATATAATTAAGAAGAGGAAGAGAAACTGGTTGAGACATTGGATAAGAAGGAACTGTATCATGAGGGATCTGCTAGAGAGTGTGGTGGCAGGAACGAGCAGGAGAGGACGAAGGAGACTACAATTAATGGACGATATCAAAACAGAAAAATCGTACGCGAGGACGAAGAGGTTAGCGGAAGATAGTGGAGCATGGAAGCTTCTCTATTGCAGCATATGGCCTACCAATAACGGCAGAATACTTTTGGTGGTGGTAGTTAATTTAGTTCGTCATCAAATATATATCTAGTTTCATCACTTGTTATTCAACCGTATTCTACGATATGAACAAAATATTAACAATAAGATATGCGTTAAAAATTAGTAGTTATTTAATAGGTGCTAGACGGCTAGTTTTGTAGTATATAAAAATGTTTATTTGCTTCAGAAAAGAACTCATAAATATCCTCCCATTGATAGCCTGTTAATCATTTGAGTACTATAATAAAAAGTTCTATTACGTTCTTTGTGATAACAATTGCCAAGCAAACACTACTTTTCTAGCTATTTACAGACAGTTAATACATTCAATAGCTTTAAAAATGCGCAAATAAAACAACAAAATACTTCTAGACCTCTCTTGTAGTGGCATAATACAAAATAGACATAACTCAGCTGGTAGCTTATTAATCCGCACACACATACGCACTTTCACTTCGCCACGCACTCAGAAAAAAAGTCATTAATTCTTGACGGCACAATATAAATGCCATGAACAAATACGAAAGAACAATACCGTGATGGTGCTACTCACATGTTTTGAGATATGATGGGGTGTGAGCAGTAAAGGCTGACTATGACATATATAAAAGATGTTCTCTAACTCGCGTTTGTTTCGGCCAATCGCCTGCAAGCTACAATACTCGGCAGGGGACGGAAGGCAATCGTTATTCCACTGTCTTTTATACCAATCCAGCAGAAAAATGCAGTTTTAAGTTGTATCATACATGGCTTGCTGCACAAAATAGTTCTTTTTTTTTTTAATTGTCAATTGTCTGGCCCATTGATTCTTCCTTGTATTGATTTTTCTCGGACTTTTCAAATTATGAACATTTTTTAAATCATATGATTGCATGAAATTGAAACTTCAGAATCAATATGTGTTATATGTTTACTATTTATAATATAATCATTAAATATTTCCACAGTTCTTATATTTTAAACATAAATTGTGGTTTAAATTCTCCTTCGTTTGTATCCAAAATAAAAAAAAAATGAATAAGAGCTCCGAATACGACAATTTAGGCTCAGACATCTTGCTAAGAGTTTCCCATGAAACGAGAAGAAAGATAAACTTTGTGACAAAATACATGTGAGTCAGATCGCTTCCAGTAGAAACATAGTCATTTTACGAGACGAGACATCCTTTTTACGTCACTTTTTTTTAAGACGAGACAGTCCTCAACTCTTGTCTTGTGAGCAATCCAACATTTTAGTAACTGAAGAGAAGGATTAGAGCCTGACGGTAGAACAGGGAGAAAAAAGTCCGAAAATGTCCCAAGATTTTACGAAATGAAATGGAATTTACAATTTTAGATGGGGATACTTGGTCGAAAAAGTGTAAAAGTTTTATCAGGCCAATCATTCTGATTGAGGGTTTTCCTCATTCACACCTGGCAAATGCGGGGATAGTAACAAGCACAAAGATCCCAAGTCAGATATTGTGATCACCGATGGATGTTATGCCTCTTATGTGTCGGGTGAACTTTTCCATAGATGCTGGGAGCCCAGAAATCAATCCTAATTTGATTTTAGATCCCACTATTGTGCCTTCAGACACAAGGAGACAAATGATCCATACCAGGGATGCCCAATTCGGGAAGTTTTACTTTTCGGAATCCGGAAAGTAAAATAGGAAAAGTTACGGAATTCGAAAAATTCCTGATTTCAGAAAAATTCCGGTATTCAGAAAATTCCGGATTTCGGAAATATTACAGAATTTAGAATATTCCGGATTTCGGATACATTACAGAATTTAGAAAATTCCGATTTTTTTACAAAACCCGGAAAGTGAAATTTCCTATTTCGGAAAATAAGTTTTTCAGAATCCGGATTGCGGAAAATGTTGGCCATCCCTAATTAATACATTTAAATGATTAAGAAAATAATGGTGAAATGATAAAGTACTAAGAGGAAACATTAGGATCTTGAAAAAAAACATGGACACTATGTTGTTCTTCACAAATTTACATGACCTGAGATGGAACCAGAGGCTGTCGAAATTACTCGTTGAGTTACCTAGTATTACCCCCTTTTTTTGTTAAAAATGTAAAATTTTTATTATAAAGAAGGTGAGCGTCATGTTACTTTTACGTTCTACTGTTGTTCCCTCTAGCCTAAAGGAGACAATGACGATAATGAAATAAATGATAAAATGACTTCATATTCATGCCAAATAATTTCCGAGAAGTTTATTTCGGTTCTTTTTTCTTTCAAACTCATCGATTGAACTCAACTAAATTTGGTATTGCTAAGTTTAGAAAAAAAATAATAGTTCGAGTAGCATGTACTCCTACTTTACACTAATTAATGAATGAAACTATGTGATTTCTTAATACAAAGTCATCCAGAAAATACTGTAGAGAGCATTTAGTGATATACAAAATGAAAAATACAATATTCGTTAAAAAAAATTATGTTATATACCTGAAGCTTCCTTCACTTCTCTACATAACCATCACCTTCATTTAAGGATTTATCGTATCTGTTGACAAGCTTCAAGATTCTCATGTTATACTCTTCTGTCGCCAGTTCATTAAGCCAAGTGATCACTGGATTCTCCAACTCTTAAAAAACATAATCCTTCCAGAAACCATTCTTCCCCTCCTTTTTCGGATGGCTCACCGTAGTTGCCTTAGAGTCACACAATAACGATTTGCATTGATCGTAGTGCCTTTTAACATGAAATCCAGCAAAAGAACACCTCTACGATCCTAAAAGACGATTATCATGAACTTTCGTGTTGATAAAGTTTGTTTGATTTTGTGTGTGTGTGGAGGAGTGATGTGGGATGATGCCACTCAAGTGATTGACGCTTGCTTTCTGCGGTGATGTGAAACATCCAGATCTCATCACCAGCCACTATCCGATCAAGAAAGGCAGTGAACACCTGCTTTAATGAACTGGTTTCAGAAGAATACGTATAATATGGGGATTCTGAATCTCTGAAAGCGAAGCAAAGGAAGCTTCAGGTTTGTAGCAGGATTTTTTTTCCATATAAATGTTGTTTTTTCAGTTTGAATAACTAAACAATCTTCATTTTCCGGATGACTCTCGTATACGCAACTTCTTACGCAAGTACATTTAGCATTAAACCAAACGGGAATTTTCGTAGAATTCGTTGTTTTGTCGGAGGATCTAACAATTTTGTCACATCGATATACAAATACTTAACAATTTAATGGAAATACATCAGAGTCTCAAGTGTACATTACCATCAAACTTGCAACACTCTACCAAACCGGAAGTGAGTGAAATTTACTACTATTTCCGGTTTCAATACTGATATCCGTATAGAGCAAAAACGGTAAAAGATATCGAGATGCAGTTTGTATATTAACCACTTTCCACATTCCCATAATAGATACAGGTCATTGGATATCATAACAGTAAGATCGAAATGTTTAAAATAAAATGAATAGATCATTCACGTGGTAAATAGTGCTATGGATATATAATGTTCTAGTTTGCTCAGTTAGTTGTGTATCTGTCTATTTTAGAACATAGTCCTAATCTAGCAAGGTTACATTTAGGCAGGGGCAATTGGGGCGATCGTTCCCCTCAGAATAGGAAACTTTCTTATTTTATATATAACTAAAACCTATCCCAGAGTTTCAAGCTCTTAAAAGTAGCTCTCAATAGTAGTATAACAACCCACCGACCACCCTCCCAGAAGTCCCTCCTGGATTCGCCCCTGTATTTAGGAAAGTACTAGTAATAGCTTTTGCTTCTGCCTTTAAAGTTATTCTACCTCACTACCCCATTCATTCTGAAAATTAACTTTTCCTTGAACTTCTTTCATTTCTTTTTTTTTAAAGTGATGTTCCATTGTTTTCTTGAAATTACTGTGAAACGCAAACGAAAGAAAAAAAGTAATACGGTTGCATATGTTCTTGCTTGTAAAAATTTAATATAGAACTTTGAAAAAAAAAATAAACACAGAATGAACTGAAAAACAAAGGTTCTGGTAGAAGGGAAAATGTTTTGCTGGCAGGCCATGCTCTTATACAATATGTAGCCCAATTATGGTTTTCAAAACGAAAGCAAATTTAAAATAGCAGAAAATTAATATTGGACTTTATATATATATATATATATATATATATATATATATATATATATATCCTTTCGCTTTTAAAGTGGTTTTGCTTGGATGAATTGCTAAGTTTTGGGCTACGGAATGGCTTGCTTTGTTTTTGATTTATAGCCCAGGCAATGTTTCATGAATACGCTCTCAATGTTAGAAGAGAATGTGGTTTGTTAGTACACGAAATCGTGTGTAAAGTAAGAAGTGAATGCCTATGTAAAAGAAGAAAAAATAAATTTCTCTCTTACAAAGTAGACCCTATATTATTCTGCCTCTTTATCATAATGGTAGGCTTCCGTTTTCAGTGCTTTTATAATCATTATAACTTTGTTGTTTACAGAGATATTAGGGTTCGCGGGGTCTCAGTGGTAGAGCGACCACTTCTGGTGCATGAGATCCCTGGTTCGATCCCAGCTCGCGCCAACTGGAGTTTGTGGCGGGCAAACACCGTATTCGTGGGTTTTCTCTGGGTTCTCCTACTTCCTTCATTCCATCATTTCATTCATCTCTCATCATCACCGTCTCCTTGAACCCACCCGGCATAACCATGAGACATAGAACTCAAAGATTTCATTTCATTTTATTTTGTAGAGAAACTACCATGATTTTAGTAGTAATCAAGCAGATGCTAACTGGTGTTGCTTGCTTTGAATTTTAGCCTCAGAAGAAGCAGGAGTGAATAGCTAGTATAGACTAAGGGTTTCAATTTAACATGAACTATTCTATGGGTTTTTGAATCAGGTAGCTCAATGGTTTGACTACCCAGTGGGCAACTCTACTGGGTTCGGGAAAATTACTCGAGTAGGACACACACACACACACACACACACACACATATATATATATATATATATATATATATATATATATATATATATATATATATATATATGTAAAGTTTATTATTATTATTGAAAAATGGCACAAAAACTCAATGTAAACTTTAGAAACATTAATGTGGATGTACCGATGAAAGTTCCATGAGACATGTTACAGTTGTACTTTTATTATATTAATCATCACAAGTTCCACAAGAAAATCGTTTATTAACACTCGCTTCTATCCTCATATTGCTATAAAGTTTTAGCTTGTTGTCAGTTTGATGCATTTTTGAAAAATGAAATAAATGAAGGAGGTTGTCATCCGAAATGCATGACAGAAAATATTTAAGCGTTCTTTTTCTTCTTGAGACGAATACAATACTTATTTTGGTATTATAGGGTATAATATTATTTTTAAAAAGTGCTCATTTACTTACTGTTGTCGTGGCTGCAGCCCTAAATCTAGGCTGTATGATGGCTGCTGAATTTCTATGAAGCCACAGTCCTTCACTGTAGGTTTGGCAACTACAGCCGTGTGGACTGGAGTATTTGCCATGCTCAGCGCATAACGACCATAGTTGTTCATTTTACTCCAACCTCACTCACCCTCGCCTTCGCAGTGGCAGTTGGACCTTGCCCTCGCCATCCGGAAGAGAATTGTCCATCACCCTCGCTCCCCCTCATCCTCGTGCTAGAAACTTGTCTTCGCCCTCGCGCCATTGTGGGCTAGGGAATTCGAGAGTGAGGATGCCATAGAAAGGGCCACCCTAGCGAAGATGAATACCTCTGATAACGACTGATACAGTGACTGCTACTAACGAACTGATAAGGCTAGACAGTTCAAACTGATCTACTATATCTTCCATAAACAACATTATGTTCCATTAACGTCTTACTACTAGTTGCGCCCTCTTTGAGCGTCAGGCTAGACACTTTTGGAAATACCCCCATGAAACGTATACTCATCGAATAGTTAGCATATGTGCTTTTTTTAATGAGTGCAAGTACAATGGATCACGATTTCATTTGAATTAGACATAATTTTCCATGTTAAAGAAGCGTCGCAAAGTCGGAAGCTACTTGAATTAAATGATATGAATGGCATTGTAGAAGGTAAGAAAAGGACATTGTAAATTAATGTGCTAAACACACCTAGTATTTTCTTAAAACAAAAACTGCCATAATTTTTAATAAAGCTTTACCTAAGAATTTATACAGGTATGCAAAGTGACAATGTGTCTATTTTTAAGTTTTGATCGCTTAACTTAAGCGAAAAATCTGTTACCTAAATCTTCGTGTGTCTGTCAGTTTAAATTTTAATTGATGCGTGCATTGCATGAAACGTACTGCAATTATTAATTGCCTCATGAGCCAAAAGTTAAGATGTCTGAGAGGTAGAAATTAAAACAGGTAGAAACATAATTTACTCAAGGCAACCGTATTGAATTTCAGTGTTTTTATGGATCACTCCTCCCTCTAGTTGTCAGTGGAATTAGGACAAATCTTCTGAGTTTCTGCCTGCGTAGTTTCAACAGCTGTGTTTCAAGGTACAAAATGGACAGATCAACAGAATGTTCTACTACTCGTAAGACATCGAGTTCATTGTATTAGGCGATGTTTAAATTTCTTCGTTCTATTAAAGGAAATTGGAATAAACGAAGAATAGTATTATTGATCAAGTGAAGTAAGCCATGACAATTTTCGCACTATAATAACTGGATATATTAATTTAATTTTATTAGTTCTATGCATTGTTAATGAGGTACCGTACATAAGCAAAAACCTTCATTTTACGACTACAAATATTTGAGGAATAAATTAGTCCTTGAAGTATTTTAAAGTTCTAACTGCATATAGCACGGCAACAAGAGATGGTATCTGACGTTTCTTACTACCTGCTGTGGGACTTTGCAGCCCCTACTTTGATACCAGTGTTACCAACCACGATCACTCTGTCTTATACCATTAATTAAATTGCCACTACAGTTGCACCGAAAAAAACCTTGACAGGCGAGTAGTGGCAATGTCACTGCGAGCTGTCCGAGACGTTCTCTTACTGGACGCACTATAACAACATCGAAAAATGAAAACACTACTATTACGTTTCTTGCACCAAAAGATTCTCCTTTAAAAGAAGCAACAAGCGTACTAAGCACTCCTACTTAATTGAATGGGAAACATTGTTAACTTAACAACAATAACTGTGTATATTACTAGTACAAATACACTCACTTTACTAAATGTAGGTAATGATAACACAACAATAGTGATGATTCATCTTTCAAGTACACATGTACTAACACTTAACTGAGTGGCATCGAGCATTAAAACACCAATAATGATGGTTCACGCTTAAAGTACATGCTTACTAAACACTCCCCACTTAATTAAATGGCAGACATCGTTTAACTTAACAATAATGATGACTCACGCTTAAAGTACATACGTACTAAACAATCCCAGTTAATTAAATGACAGGCAATATTAACTCAACAACAATGACTCACATTTAAAGTACACACGTACTAAACAATCCCACTTAATTAAATGACACGTAACGTTTAACTCAACAACAATGCTGACTCACGTTTAAAGTACACACTCTTACTTAATTAAATGGCAGACAACTTTAACTCAACAACAATGACTCACACCTGAAGTACACACATACTAAGCATTCCCACTTAATCGAATAGCAGGCAACGTTAACGCAACAATGATGAATCATGCTTATAGTACATATGTACCAAGTACTGCCACTTATATTAAATGTCAGACATGAAAAGGCACCTTGAAAGGGGGTCACCTTAAACTCGATCTGCACCCTGTGAAATCTTGAGAAGACTGGCGACTGGTGCGCTAGTAGCTTACACCCACCACCACTCAATCAGCGTAGTAACATACCCCTTCTTCACCACATTTTGATAGGAAAACTTCAATCCTACTACTTTCCTAGTACAAACCATCATTCTAAGCAAGTACAGCATAAGTTAACATGGTTAAGTTAACAGAAAACAAATTGAGCTTTGAATATGCATTAATAATAAAATTTAGTAGAAAATTTGAGTTGGGGATATTTTTTTCATGACATAATAAAAGGAAAGAATCAAACAGTAATTTCCTTTTCATAGTATTTTTATTTTTTCCCTTCTTTTCTCGCCGTCTTATAAATTTATTAACATATTATACACCTTAGTAACTTCCGAGTTCTATGACAATCGCTTTTGGAATTCTAACAAGGTATGACACTTAGAATTCAAGACGTTGCCATTATTTTTTCTCTTCTTCTTCTTCTTTTTTTTAAGACAAAAATCCAACGGTGTCGAATTGGGTTTGAAATAAGTGTGAAAATTAAAGAAAAAGAAAGATATATTCGGTTGAAGAAATAATGACTTTACTTTTATTTAGTATTCTGATCAACAATTACATTCTTTTCTGTAGGATTACATTTTTTTTCCTTTTCTTAGTCGCTTCGCTTCATCACCAGTCTCTCTTTTTAAAATGCTGTTTCAATTTCTCCTCCTTGTTTCCTTAAGTAAAAATTAAGTCAATTTTCAATTTTGTTGTTCGTTGAAACGGAATATACTTTATTTTGCTGATCTGCTTTTAAGCCACAGCGAAACAGAAGAAAAAGGACGCAAGACAATACGAGGTAATTACACAATTACGATTAATTAAGAGCATTTCTCTCTCTCTCTCTTTTTTTTTTTTTTTTTTTTTTGTAAATTTAAAGATCTTTTTTATTTATTCTAAAAATGTTTCCTTTTTTATAATCTCTTCTTTTACAAATGAAGAAGGATGTGTTTTCGTCAAGCGATTAAGTTTTTAAAAAATCCGTAAATAGAAGATTTTAATTGTTTAGGAGTTTTTGCTTGGACTAAAGAAATCTTCATAGCATTAAACATTTCATTTATAGAAAAAAGATTCTGTTCTGTTACAGCAGTTCTTTAAATTTTGTTCTCTTCTCGTCCTTCTGCAGCACGTAGGCTATGAAGGACAGGACATACTATTAAAGTGGACTTCAACCTCAGGACAGAGCTAGAATCCTATAAAGTTAGCGGGTACACTAAGCATTACGTAAGATCAACTCTGATAATCCTTACCATATTGTTTGATCTCAAAGAGAGCTGAAAAGTAGGACAAAGCCACTGTACCTGAAAGAAGAGTTTTTTTTTTTAATTCACATTCATTTTCCTTTCTCATTCACCAAGAACATTTCTTGACATTAGGTGAATTAAACCATGCTGTAAAAATAAAACACAATTTAAATACTTTCAGTCTTGATGTTGAAGTGGAAATTAATGAAATAGTGTTTATAAAGTGTGTTTCGTGCGTCCGAGAGTGTTACTTCTCTAAACACAGTATGTAAAACACTTCTTCTCGGCAAACAGTTCGAAAACAGAGTGATGATATACATTTTGCACATTTTGAACATACATCTGGGACATGCTCGGACACCACAGTATCTACAAGGGATGAATATGTGTCATTTGGAAGTGTTCAAAGAGTGGCGGTACAGTGACCTACTGTGTATAAAAGTAATTTCTGTATTTTTTTTTTCTGCAGTGCATATTTCTTAACTTTTTGCAATCTACAATACGAAAGTAACTGATTGATATAAAACAGTAAGTTGTGGTCTGATTCATGAATAATATGTTGTAAGAAGTGATTTTATTAATGATTTTAGCCCAGTTACATTTGTAATTAAGTTTATACAGTTAATAGAAAGTTAACAAAGGGTAAGCATTTGTTATTTCTACATACCACACGATATGAACTCCATGGATTTTCCTGTGTGGGAAATAATAAAAGTTAAACATTGTTTTTTATAGAAAAAACTAGTCTATAACACTTAAATCAGTATATATTATTATCCAACAACATTTGTGATGTAATATGTTCTCCTGTAATAAAATAGATGTAATTTGTTCGTTGAAAATTATAGATATTGAGGAGATTGCTTTAGCTAGGCTAACTTTGTAACTAATTAAATGGTAAGATATAGTTTGTAATAACTTGTAATGAGTTTCGAAATTAATAAATAATTCACTTCAAATAGATGTTTGTCAAGTGGCGTAGTAGATTACACTATGTACACAATTCCACTTTATTTATTGAGTTAATTTTATTCTTCAATCTGAATTTTATTATTATTCATACAGCCCCCTACCTATTCTATACATTAAAATTTGAAAGAGAGAATGTAGAAAAATGTATATACGTTGATATTATGTAAATGTATATGAGTTTGCGTGTGTGTGTGTGTGTGCGTATGTCTGCAAATTTCATTATTGTAGGTTTCAGTTTTCAGTAGCAAGAGTTGTGTTTCACAAGGACTCGCTATTGTCAAGGAACAATGACCATCAGAGCCAAAATCCTCTTTGTGCGTGAATAGAAAACCCAAGTGAAAAGGGGAAAAAACGAATACAAAATTAAAAGTAATGGAATGATGTGGAGAAAAGAGAAATTTAGGTAAAAAAAAAAAAAATGGATTAACGATTGATAACGCTTATTCTCTTTTGCGCCGTTGCTCCGCCATGTTCGGAACAATTCAGGTCAATTGGTTCACCTTCATAGGTATTGGTGAATGATATGCCATGCAGAAGAGAGGTGGGGTAGATTTTTTTTTTAAATAAAAAAAGGAGCGCGAAAATAGGAGTTTCATTTCCAATTACGAGAAACGAAATGGGGATGGGGTTTGAATTCAATGAAAGGGCATTCATTAGATCGAGAAGGAACTCGAGAGAGAGTGAACTGAGTGAGTAGATGGTTGCCGTTAGCAAGAGAATTCATAGAATAAAAAAAAACAAAAACGTACTGTTGGAGAATTGCTATTAAAACAGAAAAAGAAACACTATACCAGCTGTAAGAATTTGAAGAAGAAAAATAATGTTACCATACATGATACTCGTAGTTATAATTAAAAAGGTCAGTGGTTAGAAACTTGAATATATATATATATATATATATATATATATATATATATATATATATATATATATATATATATATATTGTATGGTTCTTTTTAGCTTAAACTTCCATAGCTCTCAGTGACACTGCAAATTTCGGATTAGGAGAGTCGTTGCCAGCCATCTACATACCTAGGTATATCAGTAGCGTACGCAGAATTTCAGCAAAGGGCCGAGTTTAAGGTCGGAAGTTCATATCGTTTCAGTATGTTTGTGCATATCTTATTCGAAAAAAAATGTTTTATTTTCTTTTTTACTTGTTGTTCAAAAAAAGAGTTATAACCCTGGTGTCGCCTCTGTGTACGCCACTGATCTAGATTATACTAGGGAAGTGCATTTTCACTTGCATGTATTTATCTAACGAACTTCCTAGTCAAATTTTCAAAGGATTCTTTAACAGGAACGCTCATTGCCCTCAAGAGCTTGGTTACTATCTTCTCAAATTTACCATTCTCTCCCCCCAAAATTTATCATTTTGTTCTAAAACTTTCCCACTTCCCTCCACCAAATATACTTTACTTCCGCGTAAATTTAACATTCTTCAGTTTGAGTATACCACTTTCAATGATAAATTATGCCCCCCCCCCCACCAAAAAAAGAATGAAAACCCACTTATGGACACCTGTGTCCGTAACAACAAACAAGAACAAGATGAATAATGATAAGAAAAATAAAAATAATTTAGCCAGGGGCTTACCTCTCAATTACGATGCTATTAAGTTGTCATCCTGGAATTCGTCTGGCGAAAGTTCGTAAAGACTTGAAAAATCGTTGGTCAGGCTCTTTTGAGAGGAAAGGTGAACTTTAACTACTAGCACAATGTAAAATTATACATATACTGTTTATGGAAATAGCACGTTTTTCTAAGATAGTGGTTTCCAATCTTTTTTGACTGACTTCACATTTTACTGAAAACTCACGGCTTCGCGATACACTTGTTTCTCTATTAAAAATAGTAATAATTAGGGCCCGTAAATTGGGGGAAAATCCTCTTTTATACGAGTGCCCGAAGACAAGGTTTAACATAATATATATTATTCTTTTTGGGTCATTGTAGGCCAGAAAATGGTGGATTTTATTTGTACTTTTTTTTGCCTTTTTCAACGTTTTTTCTTTATTAGTCTTTTTCAGAGCTTTTTATAAGTCTCAACGTCTTTTTTTTTTTTTTTTTTTTTTTGCACTTCATCTTTCGACAATAAATTTACTCTCATTAACTCGAATCGCCAGCATCTCTCAAACATCTCTTTTTAGTAAAGAAAATTCAAAAGATAAGACATTCTTCAACGACTGGAATGATAAGACCAGATCTGCAACAATCACTAGTAAGATAAGGAGGCGTAACAATGTCCTCCAGTAGAGGGGAGGTGAAGATGGGGAAGTTTTCTTTTTTTAGTGTGGACTTCAGTTTATGGAAGTACAGACCGTTAACATGCCTAAAATTAAACCTACAAAAACTTCCTTTTTGCGTCAGTGTGTGTCCGAATTTGGAGTTTTTTTTTTTTTTTTTTACGGATGGAAATATTTTTTTCTGCAAATATTGCGAAGTGAAAGTGAGTGCAGAAAAAATAATTCCATGTTCGCTAGCACGTTGGACGTAAAAAAAAAGATTCCCGGGCGCGGAATAAAAGGTAAAAACAACTTTTGTTATGGACATTCTTAAGTCGTCTCCGTTTTACAAAGATCTTTGCAGTGCCTTAGTTGGAGCAAATATCCCGTTGGCAAAGCTAAACAATGAAACTTTCAAAATGTTTTTGGAGCAGTATACAAATCAGAAGATTGCTGACGAATCGACCCTCCGAAAGGAGTATGTGCAGCGTTGCACCCTCTCTTTCAACTGTATATTGTATACTACCAGAAGCTTGTATTTCTTGAGCATTATATTCATTAAGTATGTAATTTTAATTACATTGGGTCTTATTTTTACGTCCTTTTATTCCAGTTTTTAGGTCCCTTCTTAGATATTTTTAGGTCTTTTTGGGCAATTTTTTGGTCTTCAACTTCCGAGCCCTAGTACACAGAGAAAAATTCCTTCTCCGGACAGCGGTATATTGTACAAATATACGGTATCCTCTTCTTTGCTATAGAAATCAGTACGGAGCATACGTTATCCGTATGCTACACAGGCACTGCCCTTAGATGTTACATCATGCCGTTGCAGGATGTCTGAAATCTAACGGTTTTCCGTATATCACATGCATATACTTATGTTACCTTCGTCAGCTATATGCTATATACGTCCATTTGTACATAGAGCGGCCATTTGCAAATTTTGAATTGGAACCCGCCTGGCACCCTGCGAGTGCCCCAGAAACACAAATGTTTCATTCAAAAGGTGCTGGGCTCCCCACACAAATTTGATATGTATTCACTGAGTTTCCTTACCCGACCGTTTCCGAAAAAATCTGACCCGGAATCTGACTTTGTAATGTATAGTTTGGAGCTCAATATCTAACTTTTCACGCTTATATCTTCGCTACGGTTGCGGTCGAGGATGTATCCCTTTTCGTGTTATGTTCTTTTGGGACAAGGTATCCAACGGCCATAGTCTCGACTCGAAGTCAGAGTTACACTTGGATAGGTTTCCTTGTCAGTGTAATAATATTAACTATAATAGTGGAAACATACGTAGTACCGACAGTAAGCACTGTTGCTCCCGATGGAGACGTTGCATGGTATAGTCTGTCTCAAAATTTATTTTAAGCAATTAGTAAATGTTTCATGATTTTTTTTAATTTTAAAATTTTGCAACACGTGCTATGGCACTGAACGACACACCCTGAGGAGCATTCCGCAAACGAAAATACTTGAAAATAGTAAATATCCTTTGAATTTATGTTGCATTGAGAGCACATAAACCCATTTCATTTCGTTTTCTCACTTTTTGAGCTACTGGCGACAACTTTAATGAAACAACGCATTTATATGATAGTCCGGCGTAGCGTAGTGGACGCTGCGAGCGGTCCCGGGTTCGATTCCGGTGGGAGCACTAGGTTGAAAAGTGTAAAAAGCTTTCTCAGTTCAGCCATCCTTAATAAGGTTTTCCAGGGTTTTCCTCGTTCACACCAGGAAAATGCCGGGTGGTACCTTACATGTAGGTCCCAGTCCGCTTCCTTCCTTCCACAATCCTTTCTTCCTTCCCTTTCTTCAGAAAGTGCGCTCGTCGAAGGAAGTCATCCCTCATAGGTGACGGAATAACATGACCAAAGATGGAAAAAGCCCAGAAATCTAAATCCTAAATCCCTAACGCATTTGTATGCTTACTCTGCCGAATGTGTCGTATATACGGTAATATTATTACTAGTGTATTATTACTATTACTACTATTACTAATATTATTACTAGTGTACTAGTGTAGTAGTACTACACTAAGTACTAATTTTAGGAATAATCCTACAGTTTATCGAAAAGCAAATAATATGGCATAACCAATATATAGCGGTTTCACACTTTACCAACGGTGGGGCTGCGGTGGATTCGTGATAGAGCTCTTTCATTTCTGGTGCTTGGGGTCCCTGATTCGATCCCAGCTCGGGCCAAGTGAACTTTGTGGTGGACAAACACCGTGTGCGTGGGTTCCTCGGAGTTCTCCTGTTTCCTACATCTTTATTCATTCCTCCATTTCACCCATTTTTCATCATCACCGTCTTTTTTAGCTTAACCGGCATAACAGTGGGACGTAAAACTTAAAGATTTCATTTTCCAATGGTATCAAAATGTCTAATAACAAGTATCTCATGCACAGTATGTGAATTAAAAATCTACATTGTATTTGCATAAAAATTACATTCATTGGTTCAGATTAGCTGTGAGAAAAATATTCAAGCAAATTTGATTTAAAAAAAAAAAAAAAAAACTTTTTCTTTTAAAATTGAACTTGGAGGTATCAGTTCGTATTTACTTAGAGGCTTAAACAGAAATTACTGCAAGTAGTGTTATTTTGTAGCAACTTGTTGAATTAATTGGTAGGTACAATGTTAAAAATTGCAATATTAATGCAATATATATTAACTATACACGACAGTTTTACGATCACTATTCCTCGACGTTAGCGCAGTTTCGAAGTAAAGATAGGTGCTAACATTATTTTTTTTTTTTAAATCATTACTTTGCGTAGTAATATATTCGTCTTTTACTGGCATTAATTTATGTTGATAAAGTAGTTATTATTATTTAGTGAGTATGGATGTTACGTGGAAGACAAATGTATAATTAGTGGTTAACTTACTAAAGCAATAATATACATTTTAAACCTAATTACTTCCTTAAACTTTCATTAATCCATAAACATTGTAAATTTAATATATTTTGCATAAAGATCACATTCATTGATTCAGATTAGCTGTGAGGGAAAAAATATTCAAACAAATTAGAATTTTCTTTCTTTTTTTTTTTTAAATGGAAGTATCATTTCATATTTCAGTCACAAGGAGATGGTAAGTAGTGTATTAACTAACGTATTTTAGATTGCTATCACTTAAACATGAACTTGCTTACAAATAAAAGAAAAAAAACCTCTCAAATCATTTCTTAAAAATGTTTTCTTCCTTCCTAATTTGAACCAATGAGTGCAATTTTTAGTCAACACGCAAGATGATTTGTGAATTACAGATTGAAACGATTCCATTAAGATAAAAAAAATTGAACTCGTATCTCTTTAAAAGCATGATGTGGAAAATGTTAATTGCATAATACCACGCACCTATTGCTAATAGTATCTGACAACTAACAAGAATAAAATTATAAATCTTCAAGGCTCTTTCCTTTATTTTTTCTAAAGAAGAAGACAACTTTTGTTACTTTCTTTTCTGTTATTAGAGCAACCCAGGTGAATTAAGGTCAAAGGTAAGTGCTGGTGGTATGTTATTTGATCGCTAGATAGCAGCAAAATCGTATTTTGTCTCCATAATCCCCATCTGTGCTGCGACCAATGTTTACGTCACATCCAACTACATTTGTATTGGCAAGGTCGCGGTGGCTCACTTCTGGTGCATGGCGTTCCTGGTTTGATCCCAGCTCTCGCTAAGTGAACTTTGTAGTGGACAAACACCCTGTGTGTGGGTTTCCTTGTGGTTTTCCCGTTTCCTCCGATTGTCTTCACTTCACCATTTCATTCATTTCTAATCATCACCGTCTCCTTTAGCTTAGCCGGCCTAAACGTGGGATATAAAACTCAAAGATTTATTTTTACATTTGTGTTGGCAAAAGCGGAAGGTTTTCGGAGACTAAGGACACCAAGCATTAGAAAATGGAATATTTCAATTTAAGGTCCCACGTTTACGCAGTTTAGGCTAAGAGAGACGATGATTAAGCAAGTGAATGATAATGGAAAAATTGATGGAATGAGAAAGTAGGAGGAAACGAGAGTACCCTGAGAAAACTCACGGACACGATGTTGTCCACTACAAACTTACTTGGCCGGGGATGGAACCATGGACCTCACGTATCAGAGGTAAACGCTCTACCACTTAAAAAAAAATCGCCCCAACCGGGATATTGTTCGCAATGGTCAACTCAGGTACTTTCTACTTAATCCCGCGGTGGCTCAGTGGTAAAGCGTTCACCTCTGGTTCTTGAGGTCCCGGGTTCGATCCCAGCCAAATGACCTTTGTGGTGAACAAATACCGTGTGCGTGGGTTTCCTCGGGATTCTCCCGTTTCTTCCCACTTTCTTCATTCCACCATTTCATTCATTTCTCATAATCACCGTCTCCTTTAGCCTAACCGCCATAAACGTGAGACGTAAAACTCAAAAATTTCATTTCATTTTTTTCTACTTAATCCAAACATGACAGGGACACGGACACAGAAATATCGAAGACAATTAAAATTCCACCCTTGCTTTTCAGAGGAACCCGAATCCCTAATGGGATTCATCTCACGATCGTCAGTCTAACGCCTCAGACTCACCGACTCTACTGTGTCACCGTCCCCCTACCAAGCATTAGAGTTTTGAAGCGTAATGCTGGATAGGCCCTATTGCTGGCAAGTTTGAAATTAAGAGACTAAGGACAATGAAATATTCCTTTGTTCCCTTACTTGTCACGTTAGAATATTAGCAATAGAGCAAAATATGTTAATGAGTTGCGTTTAACTAAAATTCCTTGAGCCAAAATATATTTCTTTTGTCTGTCAACGTGTCTGTCTGCTCCGGAGAGAAAAATGTATGAAGCATTACTTGCTAGATTACCATTAAGTTTGACCAGGATGTACAGGGGTCAAAAGTTAAGAATCACGTGATATGATAGAGGTAATATTCATATCGGAAGTTGTGGGAATCAACAATTTCCAATTTTAACGTTGGTCACTATTGAGCAAAAGCGGTAATAGAAAGCGAGAAGCTGTTTCATGCAACCCATTAAATGTCGCAAGAATACATTTCTATCCTTAACTCTGTATTAAAACCGGAAGTAATAGAAATCCTTACAACTTCCGATTTTAATATTAATCTGCATAGACCAAAAACGTTAAGCGAATGCGAGAAGCATTCTTTTGGAATCGCTTTAGTATTCTAAGAATAGGTACCAGCTTTCCTCCTAACTCTCTATTCGAACTGAAAGCGGTAGAAATCAACAACTTCCCGTTTAAACATTGATCGCTAAAGACTAAAAACTGTAAAAAGTTTCGACAAGTCTTTTTTTTTTTTTTTTTTTTTTTTTGCAATCAGTTAAACGTCCCAAAACATAAGTTCCCCCTCCATTCTAAGCTCTCTGCTAAAACTGGAAATGATGTAATTCTACTACCATTCCTGGTTTCAATATCACACTGGCATTAATTGGAAAAAATATCACACTATACAAACCAAACTCTTTCACGTGGTGTACACTTCACACTGTTACTTGTTATGATTATACAATTTGATATAAATAAACGTATTCCAATTAAAAAAAAAACAGAGAATTCTTACGTTCTGCAGATTCATTGTTGACAAAATGATATTTATGTATGCCTAATTCAGACTTTTAATTTCAAGATCTGACAATGATTGGGTAATTTATACTTATATCCTTTGTCACAAGCGTGGCTATGTACGATGAGACTTATAGTTTAAAAAGGGATATGAAGCTTCATAATGTACTATCCACTCCGGGACGTCGATCATCTAACCCAGGATCTCGATCAAAAAAGGCACACACTTTAGCAGCTACGCTAAGAAAGAGGGTGTCTCAGATTGACTTTTCCCCATTATTAATATCTACATCGGAAAATGCTTGTAATAAATAGAGAAAATACACAATAAACTCAATCAATTTGTTTCTTCCCCTTTATGTTGCTCTTCAAAGTATGTAATGGTGTTTGCAGCGAGCCTGTTGTGAAGTAGGATTATGAACAAAGAAGAGTAGCACCACAAAGAGTGTCATTAATATCTTACGAGGGCATTAGCACCGTTTCAGGTTTTTCTTGGAAGAAGGGGGGGGGGTATCCACGGATATAAGTAGAACTTTGCATTCTTCAGTTTGTTATACTGTTGATTAATATATAACGTTCTAAGAGGGGCAATTTCTCCCTGTCTTCCTAAATGACTCCACTATAAAGGTGTTGAAAAGAAACATTTCAAACCAGGTGGCAACTAGATATTTGTAATTACAAACAAAAACGTCTAATTTTATACAAAATAAAACATTTTAAACAACATTATACTGAAAAGGGGTTATATTAGTATCAGGCTGCTGGCCTGAGTTTATTAGTGATATTTATTTATGACAGAGACGTAATAATAGCAAAATTTAGGAGGGTGTGTAAGTGTTGTACAAGGAATATGTGCACCAGTCCACTGAACAAGGAGTTCTAGACTAGTCATTTCAAAATGGACGATGAATGAGATACGAACATGCTTTTGCGAATGAAGATAGGACAATGAGATATAGAAGGAGCTAAGGAGGGAGGAGTTCAAATATGCAAATGGAATAGAAGGAGTATTGACAGTATACCAGTAGTAATAGCGAATGTGTAAAATCATCAAGTACGCCATCGGTGTTTCTTTCTACCACCAATGCCTTTCATTAACTCCCTGATTCCTATTTGCTCTTTATTCACTCAGTGTATGGTTTCTGTGAATGTGACCAATCACAGAGCATCCTGTTGGACATTACCATTCTACGCATGTAAAGAATTTCCTTATAATTAAACGTGATCATTTTCACCAAAATTGATCGCCGACTCTCACACAAGAAACAAGAAACTCCTGTTAAAAGACAATAAAAAAGAATCATGTCTAGAAGTTTCAATTTCCTCTGATAGATATCAGTGACTGGAGCATGTTTGCTGCCATCTAGCGGCGGGATATGTAAGTTCTAGCATTCTCGAATCATACAGCTTTGTTTCAATACTAGAAATTTGGATATGGATAGCTACTGTTGACCTGTGCCTAAATGTTAACAGATTTAGTCAATTAATAAACTCAGCCCCAGATAGTTGCTCTATCTATCTCTTGTAAGGAAACAAAAATCAAAAATTCGCTTTCATTCAAAAGAGCTGACGGACGTATGATAATCTTATATGGCTCAATAGTGTAATCCTAATAACGCTACAGATTTATCCACAATGGAGTTTTAATCTCATTTATACGTGAAGTGAAATAAAAACTATAGTTAATGTTCCACAGGTATTTAATGAAAGTGAAAGAATTGGTGGAGTAGTTAAGTACAATAAAAAGAAAGAAAAAGTACTAACATATCTCCAGAAACTGAAATGAAGCAAGTAGGGGAGACCGGGTATGGTTGTAACACGTTTTGGTTGTAACAAAGCGAGTAGTTTCTACGCTAATCACTAGATGTGGTTCATGTTCCGGTCAAAACACAAGCCCTTCATGCACGTTCAGTCACTGTTTTTGTGTGAGGTAACGCATGTTCGTCTTGAAGTTATTGCGGTTTTGGTGTTTTTTGGGCACTTAAGTAAATTTTCTATATCCCTGAAAATATGTAATATTACAATATGTGTGCGAAACATTTAGATAATTTGAGTAAAATATTAAAAAGGATACTAATGAGTATTTGTTTACGCACTGAAACCAAACACAGAATCAACACAATTTTGCAAGTACTCTGGCAAAGATGGCTACCGCAGTATGAGGTTGGTTGTAACAAAAAAAAAGGGTCTGGTTGTAACGCTGTTACAACCAGCCCCCACAGAGTAAAACAATGCATATGTAATTAAATTTGTATTATTTACTTGAAAATTGTTTACCTAAATAGTGATTCTGAACATTGTTTCCCCTCTCTCTCTCTCTCTCTTTCGTTCTTTGAAAAGTATTTGAATTCTCTTATAAAAGTTATGTAGGTACTTAACGACATACAACAGCGTAATGTTTGCTAGGTGTCCGCTGCTATAAAGGATACTGGTTTTACCTTTCTATTGAAGCAGATGTAATTTTAATCTGTAATAGTGAAATATATGGTTCATCTTGTCATCTGACGAAGACAGTGATAACGCTATTTGCCTAGTTTTTGTTGTGAATTAACTAACTAACTAACTAACTCTATGGCTTATGGAACCCGGAGGTTCAGTGCCGCGTTCACAAAAGCTCTCCACTGACTTCTATCCTTAGCTAATTGCATCCAGTTTCTACTTTGTATTCCTATCTCTGCGAGATCCATCTTAATATTGTCCTCCCATCTGCGCCTAGGTCTTCCTAATGGTCGTTTTCCTATGGGTCTACCAGTCAAGACTTTGAAAGCGTTTCTACTTTCTTCCATTCTAGCTACATGACCTGCCCACCTAAGCCCCCTAGACTTGACGACCCTAACAATGTTGGGTAAACCGTATAAACTATGTAGTTCCTCGTTATGAAGCTTCCGCCATTCCCCATTCTCGTTCCTCTTGGGTCCGAATATTCTTCTCAGGATCCTGTTCTCAAATACTTTCAGTCTATGTTCTTCCCTCAGAGTAAGCGACCATGTTTCACAACCATACAGAACAACAGGCATGATTATCGTTTTATATATTTTAAGCTTCAAATTCCTCGACAGAATTCGCGACGACAAGAGATTTTGAACCGAATAGTAACACGAATTCCCTGCTTTTAGTCGACATTGAATTTCTTCGTGAATATGATTTTCGTCTATTAATATTGATCCTAACTGAGTTTGTTGTGAATTACTTTCCAAAAGTGCGCCAAGAGAAAAATGGATTCAATGTAATTTTTGTCATAGATGGGCTCATGTTGTCTGCACCACGGTGACGGTATGAATACAAATGTCACAACTGTGATTCAAATGATTCATTGTAGGTAAAAGTAAAAGTAGATTAGGTAACTGAAAGTGTAAATTTGAGTGTCGAAGTGCATAGGGTACTAGAGCAGATGTAGATGTCGAAATGTAGATGTGCATAGGGTCTAGTACTATGTTTCATATTATGGTTATTATAACAAATGATCTGTTGACATTTTTAAGTTAAAAGAAATATGTCAAGGTTAGTTCTGGTTACATTTCTTTAGGTAAACCTGATATGTAAAAGACAAAGTAAACCTAAATATATCATACAATTCTGTTTATTCATCAAAGTATTAGCTATATTATTGTATGTGTATTGTAAACTGTAGACCTAGCTATCCATTTGCTGCTAAGATATATTTCCAATGTGAAGAGAGAGAGTTACATATATACATGTAAAAAAACACAGTACTTTCATTAGTCATACAGTTCTCTAACGTATTCTATGTCACTCTCTGAACCTGTAACAGAGGAACATATTAAATATCGATCTTATAATCTAATTTTGTGTTAATATTGTAATATATGTAATAGCAATGTATCCACTTACCAAAGATACAATGCGTTACAACGAACCCCAATCACTGTTACAACCAACCTCAACGTCGGGGTTGGTTGTAACATTTGGATAGTCTTTGTTTTTCCACTATATCTCAGCAAATACTTTACATTATCTGATATTTGCTAAGTATTTTGAGAGAAGGATGTCCAAACTTCCGATCACGTGCAAAAATTCGTATTTTTCTTCAATTGGAGTCTCGTTATGGATAAAAATGTAAAAAGTGTTACAACCATACCCGGTCTCCCCTACACATTGCACCAGAAATGAGAAGTGTACAGTTAATCAATCGTGCGCCCTACAATTTATATATATATTTCAATGCCAGAGATGGGTATTTTTCCTAACCCTCATTCACACGCAGTCGTCTTTATACTCGAATATGATTTGTGTTCCCGTTTTCACTCTCAATCAACTTCCTTCACTTTCAATCAACTCTCTCATACACTCACTTGCCTTCACTCTAGTGCTATCTTTAGCCTCAATCATCTCCCTCATACTCACTTGCTCCTACCTTTAAATAGTATTTGTTTCCTCACTTTCAATCAACTCTGTTACACTCATTCGCTCTCATCCTCATGTATTATTAAAGCCCTTACTCTCAATCAAATCCCTCATACTCATACTCACCCTTCCTCACACTCAAGTAGTATTGATGTCCTCCCTTTCAACCAACTCCCTCATAATTATACCCATCCTCAAATATTGATACCTTCACTTTTAATCAACTCCCTCACACTCATACTCACTCATCTTTACTCTCAAATATTATTGATGTTCTCTCTCTCTCTCTCAATCAACTCCCTCACACTCACTCAATCTCGCCCTCAAATATTATTGATGCGTTTATCTCAATCATATCCCTCACACTCACAGGCCCTCAGCCTCATATATTATTCACGCCCTCACACACACTTATTCTTGTCCTCAAATAGTATTGATGCACTCAGAATCAATCAACTCTCTCACACTTACATCCACCTTCAAATATTGATTCCCTCACTCTCAATCAAGCTTGTCAACTCACACTCACTCACCTTTACCCATAAATATTATTGATGCCCTCTCTCTCAATCAAATCCCTCACACTTACGCTTGTCCTGAAATATTGATGTCTTCACTCTCAATCAATTCCCTAACACTCACTTTCTTTCATCCTCAAATATTACTGACGCGTCCACCCTCAATCAAAGCCCTCACTCTCACTTGTCCTCACCCTCAAATACGATTGATGCACTCATCCTTAATCAATTCCCTCACATTTATACTCACTCTCAAATACTGATGCCCTCTCTCTCAATCAACTTCCTCATACTTACACTTGTCCTCAAATATTGATCCCCTTACTATCAATCAATTCCCTAACACTTACTTTCTTTCACCCTTAAATATAATTGTATTGATGCGTTCACTCTCAAACAACTCCCTGACACTCACATTCACTGGTCGTCAGCCTCATATGTTATATTGATGCCCTCACAATAACTTGCCTTCGCGCTCAAATTGTATTGATGCATGTATCCTCAATCAAATCCTTCACACTTATACTCACCCTCAAATATTAGTGCCCTCACTCTCAATCAATTACCTAAGAATTACACTTAGTCTCAAATATCGATGACCTCACTCCCAATCTACTCCCTTACATTCACTCGCTCTTACCCTCAATTAACTCCCTCACATTAACTTTCCCTCAAATAGTTTTAATGTTCTCACTTTTCCGACCCTTGTCCTCATGAGAAGTAAATGAGCGAAGATACCCACTCTATAACTGCATTTCTCTGGGTATAAATGTATTTCTTTTTACGTAATATTGCAGAACTTCTGCAAATATTAAAATTCAAGATCGATACTATTACGTATGCCCGATTTAAGAACGTGTTAGTAGAATATGTTGAATTGTAAAGTGTTAGTAGACTTGGAGAAACTTGTATGTGTCAGTTCAACTCACTTTTTGTCTCCTTTTCTTTTCCGTTTAGATTCCTGTATTTGACAATTTAAAAAAAAATAAAAGAAAGAAGCAAATCCTAGCTTTACCATCGAACACAACTATTTTGAAACAGAGTGAGGAAAATTATTTTTCGTGGTCACAATTTTCTGTTTTATAATAGGGCCAAGCAAATGATATTTTCGTGTAACAAGAATATTTGCATCATACCATGTGAAAACATTTGTTTTGTATAAGCAAGGTAAATACATGTTAGTTTGTTGTAGTTTGGTATGTAAAGGAAGGTTTAAAACGGAGTTTTAAGACACTTTTGGACTCAACGAAAAACAACTGGTGGGGGAAAAAAAAAGGAAATCACACGACGAGTGAGTAGCGTGGAATTATAGCTCTTTTTCGCACCCGTAATCGTCTTTTGTGCAAGGGTTCCAGCGCTACTATGTTGTTTCCGAGGCATGTAATTTGGAGCAGATACTCCAATCTCAACCTCGGTTTAAAGCGATTCAACACCAAAGAACAGGGACTGCAATGACGTCCATTGGGCCATAATTTGGACCTGAGTTTGTCGTGATATCGTGGCTTTTGAAGACGTAAAATGGCAGTTCGAAAGAGCACAGAAGAGGGCCTTTTGTGCTGTTGTCTCTTTCCTACGTATAACTCTTTTCTAAATTTCCCCGCTTTTACAAGAGATTCTTCCCAATTTTTCCCACCGCGTGTTCTTTCAGACGAAGATGGAAAACAACATTCGAAACGTTTTATTCTCCGAATTGCTATCTCTTATTTTTTTCATTTTATTTCTTTGTAGTAGTAGTAATAATAGTAATAAAGAAAGAAATTATTTTAGGGTTGGTCTTTCAAGAGGAAAACCAAATGAAACGATTAAAATGTTTGCCACTAACGTGCTCTTCTTAACATGACCGTATTCATTCTGTATTAGGACATATTTGTTAGCAGAAAACGTTCTATAGAACTACTTTCTACTCCTGAAATATATATATATATATATATATATATATATATATATTATTCGGGAAACTGATCTTTCTATATATTATGAGTATCTTGATTGTGTTCAAATGATATTTTGATTAAAAAATATAATTGATTACGTATGATCAAGAAGCCCCATCATGCCGAAATTAAAATACCGTTAATTTTTACAGTAATTATGCGATATCTTCAAATAGATAAAAGATAATCGAAAAGTGGAACAAGAGCTCGCTAGACAATATTATTATACATGAGGTACCGTTATCACGACACTCACTTATCTACTTTCGATTTCCAGCCATTTAGAAAATCAGCATTTATTTTCGCGTTTCTAAATGGCTGCAAACGGAAAGCTACTAGGTGACTCTTGCTATCGGTATCTCATATAAAATAATATTGTCTAGTGCTCTCTTGTTCCATATTTCCATTGTCTTTGATTTGAAGATATCACGTAATTACGGTAAAATTAGCAGTATTTTAATTTCGCAGTGATTGGGCCTCTTAATGTTTCCAATTCACAACACAGTTTTTGGAAGTTACAGTTTCTTGTAAGTTAGTTCTCCATTCTGAAGCATTTTAACCACATACATCTCATTATTGGAAATCTTGACACTTTTTATGTCACTATTATTGGTAAAGAATACTTTATTTTTGTAACTTAATCCATGTCTGTATAATTCTGAAAGCATTATTAGGTGAAGTAACTGGACTTTTAACTAATTATTATACTGATTTTATAGTAGGTTTTCGAAAACAAATAAAACAAACAAAACGATTATCTCAGCCCCAGTATCCAACAAAAATTCTATTGGTTGCTTATTACATTGCAGTATCGTTGTTACTGGTTCAGCCAGCATTTTAGCATAAATTTTGTCCTCTTTCGATGCATCAGTGTTGAATTTAATAGAAAGCATACTCACATACACAACTATTATTGTCTCAGAATATAACGTAAATACGCCTAATCGGTTACAATTTGTGTCATTTCAAATATTCCGTATATTTTATAACATAAAAGTACATACATTTACTTAACGTAATGATTTCTTTCTTCTCTTATTATCGAACATGTTAAAATTTAAACAATCATTTTCATCCCTATTTATTCCTTAAATTAGTGAGATACATACACATTAATGGCCTAAAAAGAAACATGTCGCAGATAGGTTTGGTTTGGTTTGATTTAGTTTAACATCCCACGGTTATGCCTGCTAGACTAAAGGAAATGTAGACCTATTGATTGTAGTGGAATCCGAACCACTTTGATCGTTGAACTGTACCCCTAACCAGGAATTGATCCCGACACCACGCGAACCCAAGTCATGTCGCAGGTAAGTGTACAAAAGAGCATTGAGATATGAGTAATGAACAAACAGCTCTGAATTGAGTTGATAGCTTGTTTCATGACGAATACGGAAACCTTTGAGTTTTGCGTACCACGATTATGCTCTGTAGGCTAAACGAGACAGGTTATTAATGCAAGCGAACAATTTTGAAATATTAGTAGAATAAGAATGTGGGAAAGAACGTGAGAAAACTCTCAAATACTATTTTATCCACCAGAAACTCACATTTCTTGGGGTCGAAACAGAGATTATCGCTCAATATGTGAGCGCTCTATCAATGCGTCAGTGTGTCCCAGTAACGAATACGAGATACTGTGTTTAGTAGTAATATGATAGTATTCTTTTTGATTGATTGATTGAGATCTTAATGAAGAAGTCAGCATTGCGCCTGTATCTTCGTCACGATGATAGTGTAAAATCAGAAACAATATTAACCCCTTGCGTTCCATGTGTCATTTTCCTATGTGCGTGCTGTAATACCGGTTTCATTTACAGTTCAAAGACTGTCAAGACCGTTATATAGAGCATACTTATTGTGCGCCCGTGATAAAAGCATTCACCTTACTGATAAAAACAATTATTTGCATTGTGGAACATCTGGACTATAAAAAGGAAATTCTGATGTTCCAAAGGAATTTTATGCTGCTTCAGGTTGGCTATACTGACAGGAGAACAAAGACAAAGGTTTTCCTTTCCCAGTCTCGAAATAGATCTTGAAGTTGCTAATTAATTCGTCAAAACAAACACATGTGTGTTGTAATTGAATGGTCCCTTAGGCTTGCCATCTTCTGAGACAACACATTTTTCTGTCTTTTCTGTCAATAAGGTGTTGTCACCTAAGGACAAATAGTAGAACTAAGTCTTGTTTTGCATCCACTAACAAATTTCAGCATCTTCAGGATTAATACGATCCTTAAAAAGGGATACATTTTCATAATATTCACTGGTACGCAATAGGTTCAGTAGCGGTTGTATACGTATATCTTCAGCATACACTTAATATTGTTCCCGACTGTCCTTTTCACATGCATGTTACAGTGTCTTCCTTTTGAAAAAGATAAAATGCTGATGCCCACACAAGTGTCACAAAGCTTATTGTATCTTTCCAACAACAATGATTAAATACCTCCGGACAGTGGACACGTTTCGAAACACATTTAAACCAAAAAGCTATAGAATTGAATTTGTACATTTATGATGTATAAATACCATCTAGTGTGACACAAATGAAGGAAATGCATTTAATCTGTGTAGAGACGATAATATGTGACTGTAAAGGTGATACAATAGAATTTGCATCACTGTAATAGCTGTCAGTGATATAAACGGAAATCGAACCAGACATAGTGTTCTTACCAAAGACGACCTTTCGTTTTAATCAATCGACTTCTTGGAAGCATGTGATAGCTTTCAGAAAATAGCATGAAAATAGAAGAAAATAAAACAAATTTTGCTAGTCAAAGACATATGTAAAAATCTCTTGCTTCTGAATGTGACTTGAAGAATCAGAGTAAACACGCATATCCTTACGCTAGAGAATAATGGTGTTCTTGGTATTTTATATATATATATTTTCGATTCGATCTGAATGCAAACAAACAAACAAACAAACATAGGGAACAACAAACAGATTCGGAAATACTCTTTGTGGGAGTAAACCAAACATCATCTATAGTGCAAGGAAGGAAAAAAGTGTGAAATTGTGATTTTTTTTTTAAAGGAACATCTGTGTAAAGTCTCCGAAAGGCAAAGAAGAAGAGAAAGATGAGTGTGAGATACATTTCGACTGTGATTCAAAAAGGAGCGCTCAGTATGGGAATATCCAGATTCCTTCTCCCACTTGCTTCTATCATTCTTTTTCTTCTTTTTCGTCATCATCTCTCTGTATCCAACTGATGGAGATTCGTTCAATATTTTCCACCGTGATTCCTCAGCTTAAAAAAAAGAAAAAATCAAGTATTTTTTTCCATCACTGAGCATCATATCCGCTTTCTTTCTTTCTTTTCCATTCTTTTCTCTTTACGAATTCGTCTCTCTTTTCCTCTTCCTTTTTTATCCCACCGGTGGTACCCCCGTCTCCTAGTTTCTTTCAATCCAGTCTCTGATCTCCTTGAATAAAAGTAGCCTTTGTGTGTGAGAGAAAGAGAGAATTTGAGAAGATCTGGAAAATATACTTTAGTAAAAACGAGAAAAATGACCTGAATAAGGAAAAGACGCTTTCGTTTCTAACCCCAGAGAAGAATATGGATTCTATTTCCTTTTTCAAAGAGTTTTTAATTAACATGCAGTATTGTGATATCTGATTATATCATCTATATACGAGAAAGCACAGAACAAGTAAGTTTCAATTCGCATTGTGAAGCTACAGTACAGGGGCGTCATTTAGGGAGGTGGCAGGAGGGGGCAATTGCCCATCCAAGAGTTTGAGGAATACATATACTTTAATTAATTGTCTACTAATATACTAGTACAAAACGTGAAAGTCTTATGTCGGTGGTGTTCTTGCCCCCCTCAAGCGAAGTTTGAAATGACGCTAATGTTAGGATAGATGACATGCTGGAACCGGAAGTAGTAGATGCAAATCTATAACTTTCGGTTATAATATAAGGATAAGATCACAAATGGAATGGAGAAGCATTCTTCTTAACGTTGAATTCGTAAATAAAATAACTAAGTTCTTCCCTCTCTTTTACAATGGGGACTTCCACAATTTATTTTATTTATTTTAATTGAAAGAATAGCGTATAGAATAAATAAATATATTTTTCTTTCTTTTATATATGCAATATTAATGAAGTAAATGGACTTTAGAGGTCCCTCAAACTTTTTCCATTGAAAACGATTCGGCGCCATGTTTCTGCGGAAATCAGGTACAGTAAGTGGTGTCTAAAAGTGTATCAGAAACCTAATATGTTATCTAGATATAGAGCAAAGACAGAGATAGTTTACTGTTTTTTAATGAGAATATATC
This sequence comes from Thermobia domestica, assembly GCF_964235325.1. Lineage (NCBI taxonomy): Eukaryota > Metazoa > Arthropoda > Insecta > Zygentoma > Lepismatidae > Thermobia > Thermobia domestica. The sequence continues at coordinate 48,821,350 of NC_137464.1, forward strand.
GTAAAACTGCTCGTATTACAATTTGCTTTTTCTCAAACTACGTTAAAGCAAGAACAGTATTATCGTAAAATTTTCAATTACATAATCCATGGCTGGATTGACTGAGTTTGGTAGAGAATACATAATATGTTCTAATTTTACGATGACAGGTAGAGGCTTAAATTATTGTTACTATATTAGGTTATTGAACCTCCTCACTGTGTGCAATATTTAATTATTCCAAGTATAATCTGTAAAGATGCCGAATTAAGTTTACTACGAAAGACTTACTAACAAATACACTTTTCATTACTACAGCTAATTTATATTGATTACCATTTTCAACTTCTATCTAAGGAAATATAATTTAAATCATAGATATCATAAATACTATTAGTATACATAAGTTTACACTATGTATAAGATGTACAGGACAAATACATTATTTCATTTTCATCCCGTAAACATGTTTTAAGTTCGAAAATAGGATATCGTAAATTGTAGAGAAATCATCCTAATTTATGAATCAAACAAAAAGAGATTTGCCCTTCAATCGCCATTACTACAGAGACTCAGAGGCAGATCCAAGATGGACTTCTGGGGGAAGGTGTCGGTGGGTTGTAATACCGCTACTTATAGCTACTTTTAAGAACTCCAAACTCTGGGATGGGTTTTACTTATATATAAAATAAGAAAGTTTCTTCTTCGGGGGGGGGGGGCAATCGCCCCCTGGATTCGCCCCTGCAGAGAGTAGTAAAAATTAGATGAAATGAAATCTTTCACTTTTACTTCCCATGGTTATGCCGTACAAGCTAAACAAGACGGTGATGATAAGAATGAATGACATGGTGGAATGAAGAAAGTAGGAGAAAACGAGAGAACACTGAAGAAACCACACATAGAGTGTCTATCTATAGTAAAGCTCACTTTACACGATCTAGAATCGAAACAGGGATCCCACGCACGACAGGTGAACGCTTTACCACTTTTTATTTTTTTCAAAAAAATCCTGGTTCTATTTTCCCCTTTCTATGTACCACTGCTCAGGACTACTGGACTCGACAGGGATACGGGCCTGGGAGACCCGGGTTCGATTCCCGGCGGGAGCTCATGTGGTTCGGATTCCACGTTAATCAGTAAGTCCACGTCTCATATAGCCTCGCTGCTCAACCTGACGCTAAACTAAAATCAACTCAACTCAATTTGACAGAGATACGAACACACAAACATGGAGGACAGTTAAAATTCTACCCATACTAGTACAGAGGGACTTGAACCCACATTAGGTGAGGCCAATCACACCACAATAATTAGCCTAACTTCTCAGATCACTCCGCAACACCCAGCGGCTATCACTTGCCCAAAGAGATCCCCTACGGAGATTCGAAATAAATCAGATCACTAATTATTTGAAGTTCTGTCTGAACAAGTACTAATACATAAAAGTAAATTATTATTATTATTATTATTATTATTATTATTATTATTATTATTATTATTATTATTATTATTATTATTATTATTATTATTATTATTATTATTATTTTAACGTCCTATGATTATGTCCTTTAGGCTCAAGGAGATGGGTGATTAATGCAAATGAATGATAGTATAATGTTGTGCTTTCCCACCGGAAACACTTGTACTGAAGGAACTGCGCTAACCATTAGACAACGGGAAGGTTTTGCTTCTTCGTCTTTCAGTTCAGTTTATTTCATTCTCTCTTATTATGACAGTTTCTTGGTGTGGGCAACGAACCTAATAAACCCACTCTGGAATTCTTCGTATTTTCTTCATTTATTTAAGCTTACCAGTATTTATGAATCAGTTTTCGTAAATACTTCGTCCCCAATTATTATATAGGTATCTGATGTTTGCAGTATCGTATAAAGATACAATTATGCCGTTTCGCTCATATTCTGTGCTGCATAAAGGCGGACGTCATATTTCAGGGACATCTATGACAGGGACTTCTATAACTGCGTTTCTTTCGAAGAAAATTCGGACGGTATTTTTTCATTGATACCTCCAAATGTTGTCAAGTGTTTGAAGAAATATTTTAAGATACATTTTACATCAAAGATTTTCATTTATTCTTGAATTTAAATATTAAATTCGTATTTCAGGGAAATTCTTATTACTACGTTACCATACAGAAATTAAAGATGAAACCGGAAATTCTACTACTTTTTCTTAGTAGAAACCGGACATGCTTGATTTCTACCACTTCTACTTTGAATCGAGGATTAAGGTGGAGATGGAACCTATTCTCGGGTTTCCCAATCAATCAATCAATAAAAAAAAGATTCTCGCTATTTCATACCTTTTTCATTCTAACACGTATCTTCAGATGGACAGATGGACGGACAGAGGAATGGATGAACGGACATCATCATTCTATAAGAATACCTTATTTATGCATAGCATAGTTTAAAAATCTAAAACAGATGATTTTGTAGGTCAAAATAAATCAACAGTATAAAAATTACCAAAAAAAAAAATCAGTAATATGTAATAATGTTTTCTAAACTCATTTTTTTCTTCTGAAAACTACCATATTTATCAGCATTAATATGAACTATCGAATAGCTAGCTTTTCAGCTCAGCAGGCTCACGACCAGAGATGAAAAGGGTCGTGGGTCAGGTGAGTCAGGATTTGTGAGTGGATCAGTAAGGGTGAATTAACAGGGCGTGACCCACCTGGGTCCACTACCTACCGTGACCTACTCTGACCCACCATGATCCATTCTGACTCACTAAGACAACGAACCTACTCTGCTCAGTACATTGTGGACAATATCTTCTGGACACTGGTGAATTTTCTTTCCTACGTTTTTCTTTCAAGATATCCATTTTTCTTTCTTTTTCGTTGGTTTCTATTTACTTGCCTGAGATGAGTATATCTAAGTGAGAAAAGAACTTCAAGCACTTTTGGATATTGATATTTGTATAAGACTAACTACTTGGCTTTCGGGACACAGTCAAATTTTACATAGCTTTTTCCCCCTTTATGTTGGACTACTTTACCTTGATTTGAGACTTTCAAATTTCATCCTATTTTTCACTGAAAAGTAACTGCAATTCACAAGGAAATATTTATATATTAATGAAATTAAATTGAAATTCATCGTAATATGACCCGTAACAAGCACTTTACCATTTTATGTCATAAAGGTTAGATCCACCGGTATTGTAACAAAGCGATGCTTGAGTGATTGACCGTAGAAATTCAAGCTGTGATAGATTCACAGCTTTGTTTTACTACAAGTGTAAACTCTTTAGTCAGTGGATAGGAGGGCATGGATCATGGGACAAAATTGATGACAATAGGTTTTGATCGGTGGTCGATCAGAGTGAGTCATGGTATATGATGGGTCAGAGTGGGTCAGGGTGGGTAGTGGGTCATGGATCAGGTTTTCATTAACCCACGCCATCTCTGCCCCAAATAATCTTGATATGCTCAAGACTATACCAATACTTACTCCTTCTGCTCCGACAATACCCTTCCCAAGGCGGCAGAAATCTCGAGTAGTTCAAATTACCTGTTACTTCGAGAAAAAAAAGTACTTGTTTGTGTTACTAATATCATTACCTGCATTTTGATTACCTTCTGAATTTTGATAAATAAAAAGTGCATAAGTGCATCTGTTTAACTTACAAAAGTAAATTTACAAAGAGAAATATACAGGTATATTAATTTTATAAGAAATTCTACTAAAGAGAATGCCTTCGTTGCTACAAATTCTGCAATCATGACCGTTTTACTCGTTTCTCTAACATATTTTTTCAGTTAAAACTTAACTGCTATGAATGAATAAACCAAAATTACTGCTTTTTTAAAAATTCACCTGAGCAAACTTTTATATTTCATACTACGTGAACATTTTACGAAAGGTATTTAAGAACCTACGTAGCTTGCTTTCAAAATATGAGTAATCACCTGAAAGTTATAACAAGCGTAACAAAATCCTTTTACTGGAGAAATACAAACCCGGATTTTGTTTTATATACACAGTATTCCATACATTTTTACTTCATTCATTCATTCATTCATCCATGGGAAGCAAACGAGAAAAAAATCCGTACTATTGCTATACAAAGTATATTCTCAAGGCTATACACACACACAAACACACACATTTTTATATATATATTAAAGCAAACATTTATTGTTTTAAAACATGGAAGGAACGTAAGATAGGAAGGAAAAAATAACATATAACGTGATATTCAAAGGATAATACAAGCCACTATAAAGCGAACAAAGGCTTTTTCATTCCAAAAGAGAATCGTATTCCCTCGTTCCATGTGAATTTTCATGAGGCTTGGCTTTGGTTAGTTGACTTCTATCAAAATAAGCTGGAGCTAAAACCACAAATGGATGATGACTCGCTTTCAAAACGCAGAGATACTATTATTATTGAAGCATGCTAATTTTCTGATTTTGCAAAATGATTCAAAACCGAAAATTTATCTCTCTCTCTCTCTAGTTCTTGTCTCTCTCCATTTTATCCCATTCCTCTCTCTCTCTCTCTCTCTATTGATTCGTTATGATTAGTAAGATATTCTATAAATCACGAATTCTCTTCCCAACCAAAATGGTCGCTTCACAGGAGCACCAGTCACGCTTTTGTGGTTAAGTAGCAAACTATTTGGTCTGAGTTCTGATGTGGGTGTTTAACAAGCTTAGTTAGGGTTGCAAATGTACTTCTCCATAAACACACACTCTGTAGTTTACCAGGATACCTTGTAGCTAAGAGTATGGTCAGCGGTGAAAGTATATCTACAGGATGCCCGAAAAAGATCGTACCCTTTCCTTTATTTTTTCTAGGTGTCCTAGTGCAGTGGTTCTTAAGTTTTTTTTTAACTTACGACATGATACAATTTACTGAGCGTTTAGGACATCGCAATACGCTTATTTGATACTTTTCTCATAAATAATATTAATGATAATTATATATGTTATAATTAGAGACCGGATGTTTAGGCATTAAAAATCTGGAAAATAGGCAGGTAAATAGCACTTAAAATTTTTAAAAAATAGGCACTAAAATGTAACTCGAAATGATGAAGATAAATACTCAACACAATTAAGAAACTAAATTCAAGTCGTAGATAATGTTCAAGGAATATAAAAACATCTGTTTGTTAATATCTTCTTTTACTGTATATGTAAAAACGAAGCTTGACATGTATTTCATGTATATTTGGTAAATACATTTTCTACAAAACTTTATCACTACACATAACAGCCCAAACCTTATACACTATACCAGTACATATATCACTCCAAAGTTTTACAGCACTTTATCAGTATATATAGCCGTCCAAAGTTTTACATTCTTACCACTACAAACAGCACTTGTACAGTATTTCTCGAAAGAGGTAGAATCCTTTCTTGAAATACTAAACTATATATTTTCTTCAATAAAGTCTTGCTTTGAAGAAAATGCATAGAATAGGCAATATTATTCACTAAAGCAGTTATTTAGGCAGGAATGGGCGAAATAAGCTGAGTAAAATTGGCTTAAATTGAAACTATAACCCCCGTACAAACTTTAAATCGTTATTTTTTTTATTATATCTTTACTATTAAAGAGTAAGCATTTTGCCTAACACCCGGTCTCTAGTTATAATAGTGAAACCAATTTGTTTTCATAATGACTTTATGTAGCACTTGAGTAATATTGCTACCGCTGGAGGTATTGACTGGTACAATCTGTCTCGATTTTAACTAATTATTATTATTTTTTTTAATGATTTTTAAATTCTAAAATTTTGCGACACACCTTAGGGGACTGCGTGACACATCACTGTAACGCTACACATCGGTTAAGAACCATTGATCTAGTGTGTGCAATGAGGTGTAATTAACAGGGATTGCTATTAGATACCCCAAACGTTGATTGAAATACCAGCCGTTCCCGAGACCACAGCTTTCTTCAAGATGACACCCACACAGAAATATTTTGTACTGTGGAATACGCAGGAACAACGTCAGTTATCACAATTCAATGCTATTTTCGATGAGTTTGGGGTCGATCCACCTGCCGAAAATTCAATTAAGTGTTGACATACACAACTCATGGAGTCAAGTTGCCTACGCAAAGGCAAAAGCACCGGTTGTCCTTCACTTTCAGAGGAGACAGAGGATAGAGTTCGGCAATCCTTCCACAAGTCTTGCAAACTCAATTCGGAAAGCGACCCGTAAGATAGCATTGCTCCACTCAATAGTCTGGGGTGTTCTTCGTAAATATTTGAAATTCAACCTCCAACTCATGCAGGCACTCACTACAAGGTGAAGAAAAAGAAAAAGACTTCGCACTCTCTTCAGAGTAAACATGTATAGATTCCTGGAAAATGATGATTTTAAAGACTGGGTAGTCTTCAGTGATCAGGCGACCTTTGATATGAATGGCAAAATCAACTATCATGATGTTTGAATCTGGAATTCAACACACCCTCGACGAATCATTGATCATGTCAAAAATTCTCCAAAGTTGAACGTCTTCGCTGCTACCCAACGAAACTTTATGGCCATTTTGCTTTGCAGAAAGAACTGTAACGGGACACTCGTATCTTGACATGCCATAGGTATGGTTGATTCCACAACTTGAAAGGCACTCTCAAGATTCCATTTTCTAATAGAATGGAGCTTCATCATGCTTTCATAATGACGTGATAGGGTCTCTGAGTGAACATCTTCCACAGCGTTGCACTGATGATGAAGCGATGTTGAGAGGGCCTCAGAGGTCATCAGACATGACACCATGCGACTTCTTTTTATGGGGCTTTGTCAAAGATAGCGTCTTTGTTCTACCATTGATTCGAAACCTGAGGAGGACTGGATCACAGAAGGCTTTGCTGCTGTTAAAGGGACATATTGATTCGAATATGGGAACAAATGGACGATCGACTAGATATCTGCCGTGACGTAAAGGGCACGGCGTCCATATTGAATCTTTGTAAGGTAGGCAAAATAAAAACAAAAACTTTGATGTGTTATCTTGGTATATAAACGATTCTACTATCACACTAGGGGAGCCGAGAATATTTTTTTAAAGACTACATTTTTCAGACACCCTGTATTATATACTGTACAAAATGTCCGTGAATTGTGAAACATTATGAAATTACATAATTTCAAATATTTTCTGCACAACTGAGTATAAAAGTGTTTTCCTACAAAACTGTGTACTGGTACATTCTTTATTGCAAAATCTCAATCGATAAGTAAAAGAGAAACGTGGAACAAAAGGAATTTTGTTTATTTAATGAAACTTCCAAATACATCTTCTGAGACTTACACTGAAATCCAGGAACGCATGCAGGAGTTTTTTCCAAGGGGAAGAAGTGCAAAAGATCCACACAAGCGCAATCGCTAACACACACACACACACACCTCGATATATACATGCACATATTATTTCAGGAATTTCTTATATGCATTGCATAGTTTTATCATTTGCAGTAAATACACTGGCAATATGGTACTTACTATAAGCTGTTCACACTGATATAATTGTAAACACGTGTGCATTTGGTGGAAGGATTGCAGGGTTCGATTCCTTGTGAGAGAGTCTTGAAATTTGAATCCCTTAGCACCATAAAATAGAGAGGTTAGTATATTATGCCTATTTTTAACTCTAATAGACGGCAGAACATGAAAAAAGGTTCAAAACCTATACTCTAAGCCTAGAAGCCAGCATTCCTGCTTATAACTACTCGCCGTCAAAGTGCCTGTGCCCGCAATGAAGGCACTGAATTCTGTAGCCGCAGCAGTGAAAAGGTTAAACTGGAAGTCCATGTCTCATATAGTATCAGTGCTACAAAAGTAAGTTGTAAATCTTGCGATATTTTCATAACCTAAACAGTAGATGCGTGTACGCGCAATGCTTGACCGTAAGTACAAGTTTAAACTGACCTAAGAAGCAGTGTGGCCTAAGAACTATTTAACACGGAGGCTGCCACTCCGTCAGTATCTTCAGTTAGTTGTTAGTGGCATTGACAATAAATGCTAAACAATGTGAACTGTTCTGTGTGAGTTCGAACTTGGTATAACGTTGCAGTAGCAACCAAAACTTTTGTCATGCGAAATGGGAAGCTGCAGTGAACCACAGTACAACAACTTATTTGTGCCAGAAATTTCGTGCAGATTATAAAAAAGTGTTCAGGATCACCCAAGGACCAACTGCCCCAGGGTTACAGATCCTGAGATCATACTACATATCATTTAGGAAAATGTATTCATTAACACACAATGATTGTCAGACCAACTCGGGTTGACTCAGTCCCCTCTACCTCGTCACCTTCACAAACTCAGGAAAATCATCACTAGCTGCTGCATTGTCCACATGAGTTGACCCTGAATCATGCCTAAAGGAGAATGGATGTGTGCCCAAAAGTGCTGTAAAATCCACGTGATGTTCGTTTACTAAAACGGATTATCTCATGCGATGAAAAAGTAGGTGTTTTTCCAAACTCCAAATATGCAAACACAATGGTTGATAAAGGAATAACTTCCAGAACCGGTTGTCAAACAGGACCGTTTGAAGCATGAAGGCATACTCTGTATTTGGTCGAACTACACATGGTTGTAATTCACTTCGAGTTCATTCCTAACAGCCATAGCACCAATGTCGACCTTTATCCCGAACAATTAGAGTGGACGTATGCAATATCGGTTCACCAAAAATGTCGTGCATTGGTGAACCGATACTTAGGTTGTTTATCAGCAACAAGCTCATACTAGGTCGAGACTTGTAGTTTAAAGTAGGATCACTGTAGCATGTTTGATGCTTTCTCACCTAGAATTGAATTCGGGGCCTTTTGCACCAAAGACGTAGATTCTATCCACTAGAACAGCAAGAAAGGCTGCATTATGTTATGCACACCAATAAGCAAATTGAAAACTTGACAAGCAGAGTCACCTTGACATGCATACAAGCAATTGTGATTTTAGATAATCCAGCTGAGGTTATGTTTATAGAATATGGACTGCAGGTGTGCATTTAACTCGTCAGTTTTTTTTTCATATTTTCTGCTTTTAGGAGATGAGAGAACTTCCTAGCGTGTTAAACAACTATTTGTCTATGCAACGTTTGTTGTATACTTGCTCTTCCATTGTCCTCGCGGTTTCTCTTTATTTTTTGTCCTTGCACACAGGTAATTGTGTGGCCACTAAGGCAGCATACATAATAAAAGAATACAGGATTATTACTAGTAATGTAACTTGTTATTATTATTTATATTTCACCAAGTATCACCCATAATATGTAGGATGATATGAAAGTAAGAAACGGAAAATGTTTAAATTTTACTTATATATATACACATTATAAATGTTTTCTGTGTTCTTTCTTCGTGTGGCACATATGTAGGCAGTAATTTAGTAAAATCTATGCACCTAGCTCTTGTAGAGTAAAAATAATATGGTAACAAATATAGAAGGAAGATAATAATATTTATATTAAAGTTACCAAGAAATACTAACTAAGACTCGAATTACTGTTATAGGTAGGTTGCCAACTGATCACCTTTAATATCTTTACGTGAAACATCTACTTGGGCATAGAAGTTAGGAAGGTACATTATATTTAGCACGCATGAAAGCATATTAAATCTGTTGTATAATTTATTTTACTGTTGTAACCTGTAATCACTGATATAACATTTACAATTCCTCCATTGGATCTAAAATTTACTAAAAGACAAAGATTTTATCTGTGTACAAATGTTACTAGAATTATTAGACTTACACACAATGCTATGCATGCAAATGTCGGAAGTATTATACATCGGCTTTGTCTGTTTGTCCGTCTGTCGACAGGTACCAGAGCATAAATGGTAACAGATATCGAGATGCGTTTCTTAGCAATCAATTCAGCGCCCCAAGGATAGGTTCCGTCTCTTTCGTTAACTCGTTATTCAAAACAGAAGTGGTTCTAATTTAATATTACTTTGGGTTTATCAGTACTGACTTAGGCTTTAATACAGGCAAAAGTGATTAAAAAAAGTTATCGAGATGCAGTTTTGTGCAATCGATTCAGCATCACAAGAATAGATTTTATCTTTTTGATTCACCCTCTATTCAAATCAAAAGTAAATACAAGTTCAAGGGTTTTTTTTTTTGGTACAAAATAAATGCCAAGATGATTTAGCGTTTGAAGTCTGACTACGAAGAATTGTTTCACTACATTAGATCTATCGAAGGTAAGCCTTCCCTGTTTCCTGCCACTTTCTCAGCCGACGTATTAATAGAAATATAGCTGGTATTAATAGAAATTCAGTGCGAATCAACTTTGAAGCAAAAATTCAGTAACGTGCAGTTGGTTTCCCCTAATTTCACAAAATATTTGACTACATCTTTCTCCAGTGCCAACAAATTTGCATCCTACGATTCCTATGTTTGGTAGTACGTATCTGTGTGTTTCTTACTTATGGAAAGGAACAAGTCCCCAGCGAGATCTAGGTTAGCAGATATTCTTGTGATCTCTGTTCTGAAAATTGCTAGTGTAGGCAGCATGTCTGCAGATAGGTTATTCGAAAACTAATTGGAGACCTTCTATTTCTTAAAGAAGTACAGTATTTGGAAATGTTTTTTAAAGCTATTTACTCACTTTTCAAATACTTAATTAAGTATAGAAACGTCTTTGCAGGCCTCATTATCACACAGTAAGCAACTAAACTTCTTTCCGTTTGGCAAAATTTATTTTGTAAATAACGGTGGTATGGGTGGAACGTATAACGTTGTTACGGCTGGAAAATACAGAAAATTACATTCTTTTTAATTTATTGAAAATTTTATTCAGATTGTCCTTTCATTCTGCAGTTATTTGCAAAACTAATTTTATCAAATGCAAAGAACTTTTGTCGCTGGTTGTACATTGATGACCCTGAACCATTTGAGTCACTGAGTTAGACTTATCTGTTCTAGCTCTCGCTTCGCTTATAGACTGCAACAATAATAATTCCTATGTTTGCAACGAACTGTAGTGTCAGAATTGGGACCGCGGTGGCTCACTGGTACAAATCTGATCTATGTACTTACTTTTCCTCGTTCGATTCCGGATTCTGCCAAGTAGATTTTGTGGCGAACAAACACTGTGTACGTGGGTGTTTACAGGGTTCTCCCGTTTTCTCCCATTTTAATCATTCCACCATTATCACTCATCTTATCAACACTGTTTCCTTTAGCCTCGGTACACAATTGTGGGACTTTAAACTTTAAAATAAGTATCGAAATTAAAAGCATATGGTATCTACTAGTGCACTCAAATCAAAAGTTGCAGTAAAATTACGCATGTATCAACGAGAGTTCGTTGTCTGATTCGGCAAAAGGCAACAACTTGGATATAATGCAGTATAATTCTCTACTTTGTGCATTAACCCTTTCACTGCCACTGGGACATATGTGTCCCACAATACTTCTCAGAGAACATGTGGTAATTTACCGCATTTATTGCTATGAATCGATGTTCCACTAGTAAAGAGAAGCCTGCTAATGGTTTACAGAATTCTTATAATTACAGTTATACTTGAAGGCTTTCCACCTAATTTTCTGACAATATACACATCATAATTGAAAATACAAGATAATCATTCATCTCACTACTATTGGGACATATAGGTCCCATGTAAAAGTATCAGTGGGATACATATGTCCCTATTTTCCCACGTTGAAAAACGAAACAGCGGGAAATATTTTTATATATATATTTATACTTTTGACAACAACTTACAATAACCATATATTAATGTTTCTCACTCCGAAAAAAAATTGACAGTGAAAGGGTTAAGTAAGCTACAAGTGACTTCATGAACTACTTGTAATATTCTAAGTAAGGTATTTCTTTAAGGTTGTGTCGATTTCTGATAGGAGCTTACAGTATGTGGTTCGGATCTCACATTCAACTGTATGTTCACGATGCTGATACAACCTCACACGCTAAGCCCAAAACCAACCGACCAATCACGATTAAGTTCTTATCTGTTTGACTAATGATAGGTCAGTTTGGGCCATGGTGTTCAAAACACCATTTCCGTTAATCTAAATTCTATTATATATTTAAACATTATTGTAAACGCGATCAAAGGTCATACTGGTAACTGATAAAACATATTAATATTTGACCAATCCATGTATAAAGTTCGATTAATCCATTTCCTATAACAAATCAGTCAACTAGCGTAATCGATTTTCTCTTCAATTAGCATATATTTATTTCTTTTCGTGGAAAATTGACTGCAAAACGCTGTTTCTGTTAGCAGTACGACGCACGTGCACTAAACAGAGCGGGAACAACACAGGAAATACTACCTTTGTCACATTAAATTTCCATTTCGTACTCGCATGATTAATTGGACCGTCGATTGATATCTATACTCCAGATAAATTAATTGATTTCAAAGTCACTATTTACCCCGGATTAGATTCCCTGATAGTATGTTGGGCTTACTACTGTCAATGCTGTTACATACTCGGTGTTCTCTCTCACATACCTTAGCGTTTAATCGGTGTAATGTATATATATATATATATATTTCACATATGAATCGTATGTGTGGAACATTTGTATATGTGTAGGTGTGTGTGTGTATGTAGGGAGAGAAGGAAGGGTTATAGGTTGCAAAAATAAAGTTAATACTCAATGCAAAGCGATTTCTGTTTTGTTTGGGATACTGCTAGATAGATCTTCTAAATATATATAGGAATCACTCATTTAATTACCGAGTAATATCAGAAATTGATTTTCTGTTTATTTTTTTATTATTTGTTATTCTCTCTTTCTCTTTCTTTCTTCATTTTTCTCCCTTTTTAAATGTTTACATGTTCATTATTGGCTTTTAAAGTCAAATAGATATTTTCAACATAAACCCAATATTACACAAACACTTCCATATAAAAGTAAATATTTTACAGAGCATTAATTTATAATGTTACTTTTCTTTCTTTTTTTTTAAAAAAAGTTCTTTTCTGTTAAAGCTCATAACAGCATATTTTTTTTATTTCATCTAACAAAGATTTATCACATAATTTAAATAAAATCAGTCTAACAAAAGATAACTTTAAGGGATTATGTTCCTTGGATATCATATGTTTTATACGAACTTCTTTTTTTCTTCAAGTTGTAGGTTTAGCTTAGTTCAGTGACATAAAGATAAAGGTTATGAAAGTAGAACATATGTAAGAAATGTTGTGCCTCGGATTTTGTTTTAGAAAGGAAAAAGCTTTCCATGAATCATCATCATCATCATCGGTTTTTTGCCCTTATTGACAGGTCACTTGCTACAGCAGAGAAGCTTCCATGCTCGACAATCCTCCACTAATCTCTTCGTCTTCACGTATGATCTTTCTTCTTTTATATCGTCCATTAATTGTAGCCTCTTTCGTCCCCTTTCTCTCTTTCCTGCACCATACCCTCTAATACGTTCCTCATGACACAATTTCTTCTTAGTCAATGTTCCAACCAGTGTCTCTTCCTCTTCTCAATAACATCTAAAAGTGTTCTTTTTTTCACTATTTCTAACACCCTCTCGTTCGTTTTCCGCTCGATCCAACTAATTCTTTCCATTCTTCTTCACACCCACATTTCGAGAGATTCCAGTTATTTTTCATCACTTTTAAGTAATGTTCATGTTTCCGCCTCATACAGTACAACACCTCACACAAAACATTTTATGAGTTTTTCCTCAACTCTTTATTCAAGGTCCCACATACCTTCCTCACACCACCTCAAAATCCTTCCTCAAATTTTCTAACATTTTATTGATTTTCTTTTTAGATTCTGCGACAAGCGCCATATCATCTGCACATCTTATTCATTTAATCATTCTATCTCCCACCGAAATGTCGAAAAGAAATCTTATTTGGTTATATGAAAATGAAGTGTATTAGTAAATTATGCATTTTTTTCCATAATATAACCGTTTCGGTTAGGGATGTAACGCCATGATAACATCTTCAAATTTCACATCATAAAGTGATTTATTTCCAATTCAAGCAACTTTATGATGTTTCAATCATATTTACTATTGATCAACTGTATTAATCATTTGGCATGGTTTACAATTAGTTGATTTTGATAATATGCGCGTAATCCTTTACGTCATCATTATTCAAACTATCACCCCAAGTTCGAATAACTATATAGGATTGAAATATCGAGTTACGTAAAATTTTAAAATTTCGTAAGACTAAATGTAAATTAAAAGTTCCAACACCCTTTTCAAAAACCAGTTACTTTTAAAATTTCTATCCCTTATCAAAGTTTGTTTATTTAGATATTTAGGTATAATGAAACACTAATTTGGGGCGAAATGAAACTTTTCATTGTGATTCCTTAAAAAGAAAAGATGTAGCTCTATTACATCAAGAAAAATGGGGGATCATCATACAACGTGACTATGGGGTATTACAAAAAAGTCAAAATAGTTGATACTCTTTTGCTGTGGATTTGTCACAGACCAGCATTGGCTGAACTTCTTGGTCTTGAGTATTTCATTTGGCAAAAAGCAGATTTTATATTTTTATCCACGTATAGAGTAATATTTTGTGTCCTTAATATAATGTCAAATTAGCACTTTTAGCAAGAACATAACTATTATCCAATTTATTATTTCATTGTATCATATTATTGAGTCCTACGAAACAGTCACAATTCTTTTGAAAATATTTTATCCTAACTTTGTGTTCTAATTTACATGAATGAATGTGCATGACATATATACAGTAAATGTGGTTCTTCCAATACGTGCTTCTCGAATGAAACCATTTAAGAAATAAAAAGAAAATGAAATATTTAAGTTTTACGTCCCATGGTTATGCCGGTTAGGCTAAAGGAGATGGTGATGATGAGAGATGAGTGAAATGGTGGAATGAAGAAAGTGGGAGAAACGGGAAAACCCCCGAGAAAACCAACGAGCACGGTGTTTGTCCACCACAAAGTCCACACGGCGCGAGCTGGGATCAAACCAGGGACCCGAAGCACCGGAGATGAACGCTCTATCAATGAGCCACCGCGCCCCCTTAACCCCTTGCCATATTTTGACGCGCTGGACGCGTTGCTTTTCACTTTTCACTTCCGTATTTTGACGCGTTGTCACGCGTTCCGATGTTTGAGCGTCTGTATCCCGCTTGCTGTCAATAGAAGGCAAAAGCTTACAGGTTTCCTGTGCTTTGTGAGCATCTCTTAGTTTAAGTAAGCGCCAGAAGAGGCATAGATGTTTACAGCATTGCAAAAATTCCGAAAGAAATCATATGTGAAGGGGTTAAGAAATAAAGTAGACATTGTAAAATATATGTGTCCCCTAAAGAACACAATTTTCGAAATGCCTCACTTTTGTTCTATTAAGTTGGCAGCACTGAACGTTACACGATTTTCACCTGTTGTCTTTGTGGCGCTATGCGGAACGCCGAATAGCGTATGATCGTCTTCTTTTTTCTGTGCTGGTAGGAATGGAAAGCTCACCATATTTGTAATAAGTTTTCACTGTGACAACACGTTGTTCCGTCGAGAAGCGCTTCGTTTCAACCTGTACAGAAAACAGAATGCGATCATGTGCTATTCAGCGCTCCATAACTACTAACCGCAAATTCAACGGATGAAAATCATGTAACTGCCAACTTACTAGAACAAAAATGGTTGGCATTTCAAAAGTTGCGTTCTTTACGAGATACCCTAGTTTTATGGTACCTCACTTTCCCTTACTTCAGTCAAAGGCGGATAGTTTCTGGTGAATGGTGAGCAGATTCCGTCGAAAAAGGATACGAAAAAAACTACACGAGCTCTACCTATAGATTAGAAACTCGAAACATTTTACATATGTTATGGGCCACATTTTACAGCCATGATAATTGAAATTTGGAGTATAATAGTTAGAATTGTGGTATCAAATTATAAACCAGGATAAATCAAGAATCGTGATATTTAAAATCACGATAATTGAGGTATTAATATCCCTGTATAATAAACCAGAATATGCCATATTTTTTTACTTGACAAATAATAATAATTGTTTACTGTTGTATATACACTCAACACTTTCAATCTACTTGTTGTTGTTTTTTGGAAATAACCTTTTACAATGAAGGACCATATTACCAAATGTAGGCGGCTGTTTGCTGTTACTTCTTGCAATTTCCTTTCAAACTACATTTCTAAACATTCGGCTATTTTTGCAGGTAAAAAATACCATAAAGTTTACAGATCTTTTGCCAGAACAGATATATCAAGTAAAATTTTACGTGCTTTAGAACAGTGTTTTAAGGATTTGATAAATACTATTTTGAGGTGTTTGTAGTTGTTGACAAATTTCTAGTAAAGGAACACGTATTAAGCTATACAAAAGAAAATGACTTTTAAAAATATTGTTTATTGCTTCTTAAGGATTAATCATAAAACAACTTTTAGTCTTACACTTAGTAGTTGTAGACACTGTCCTAATATTCTATTCTAATACATAACAAAAGAAGCCCATTTCCATTACCGCAACCCATTTCCATACATCTTACTGAATCATATATAAGAAAACGAAATACTTCCTCGCGCCAGCTATTCAATTTGAAGTTAGTGCAAATTATCTGGCCAAAATGGGGTATCATCGATTGCCAGATGTTTTACTGGAAATATTCCGGTATTTTTGTAAGAGTGATGATTTCGAAAATGATGAAATATATGGAGTTAGTAAAGACATGAGATGAGTACAGTAAACAACAACTTCGACCTTGAATACTCTTTAAGTTTGGCAACAAGGTTATTTTTGAACCAATGACGTGTTATCTTTGGTTTTGCTTGACTGCTCAAAGTTCTACATCATTACTTCTGATAATATACAGTGATATCTTAGAATCCAAACTTACCTTTCCGGAACCATGCTATAGCTATTGCGCAATTTTTTCCCCTTTAAAATAATAGAAACTGAATTATTCCGTTCGTCGGCCGAAAGAACTCGAATTGCAATATGATTTAATAGTAAATACATGAAATAGGTAAAATATTACTAAATAACAAAAAGTAATAAATAACATAATACAGATACAAAAGCACAAAATTAGCACCTAAAAATCACACAAAATGCCTCCACTTCAGCTTCCAACAACGAACTTTATGACAAATTGTATGTGTGGTCGAACCGCATGGGAAACGTACCCATTAACACACAAAAAGCATATATATTGTTCGTTCGAATTCTAAAGCAGAGTTCGTATGCTGGGGCAATATTTACTCGAATTTTTCGTTTCTATTCCAAGTTGTTCGATTTCTAGGACGTTCAAATTCCTAAGAAAATAGTGTGTATATAAGTAACCGAGAACGTATAACACTTATAAAATAATAGCTTAAATAAAAGCAACTATAATAAACCTCGTAGTGAAGTGATGGAAAAGTTGGAAAAGATCATTTTATGATATAATTCAAAGTATACAGTAAGAGTGGCAAGGTTAAACCAATTCAAAAAGTAAATAAAGCATATCTGGGAGAGGTGAAGTGAGAAAATTCCCTAGGCTGTCCTTGAGATTTTAACGTTTAAGTCGTTTGTTTTTTTTCTTTCTTAACAGGCAAAAGAGCAAAAGTTTTTTCCCTGTATTTTTTTTGTTAAAAATATCAGTCTTCCAGAATCTTGCGTTGTATCGGATATGGCTCTCAGTCACGTAACGGTCAGCATGTGATAGATAGTCCCACAGGGACTTTACTTAAGTTCAAGCCGCTTAAGTTCGGCCTTGCTTTCCCTTCTGACCCAGGCATTGTCTTGTAGCAATGCAGGAGAATAGAAAGTGCTACAGATTAACTAACCACATATATTTGTTGTTCTTCTTTTTCTTTCGATCTCTTATTTATTTATTTAATCACTTAAACTAAATTAGGTTTGATTAAACACTGTAATGAATACAAAGATTTAGAAACTTGAAAGGTAATGCTTGCAGCCATAAGATAATACTTTTATGTACTTTTAGTTTTCTTAAACATTTTGTAACTATTTATAAATTAATTGACCCTCCAAACATGAAGTGACATAACTGATAAAAATGCAATTTTGAGATACGCCGGCTACAGGCATGCTCTAACGTAAAAGCTGAAAGTACGAACAAAGTGGTGTAACTGAATTCCTAACCGCTTTTGAGATAAGACAATTTAGTTTGTAAATAACTATGGTTTAAATTAAGCGCTTTTCTTATTTCTACTCTCCAGTAAAGTTGGTTTTTGACAGTTATATCGTTTTGTGTTTGGGGAGTAGAAATATGGGATATGGCTTGCAAATGAACTATTATATGGTGATGAACTATAACATGGTTGCACCGGCCCCTCCCCGTACATTTTTGGGCTGGCTACCGGCCTGCTCCGAGGAAACCCACGAACACAATGTAGTCCATCACAAACTTACATGGAAGGTAATCGAACCACGGACGATACGCACCACACGTAAGAGCTCTACAATTGAGCTACGGATATATCAACTTAATACAATATCGTTATATCAAGCCCCTTATTATTGTTGTAGTAGATACAATGATAAAAAATATATTTTAAAAATCAAAATTAAATTACTTTCATTGAAATGAGATAAGTAAACACTAAATTAATTCATGTATAAAAACGTATTGTATAAAATAATACAATAGAATGCAGCAACTATGAATTACTTTCCATTGTTTGAGTGTGGTTCTCTTTTTATTGATATTTAAGTTACTGATTTATAAACACGTTAGGATAAAAGCAGTACCGTTGTATTGAAGTTTTGTTAATTTTCCGTTTTACGCCGAAATAATAATGTCGTCCGTCGTCAATAATATAACAATTGAAAGTCAATTTGGACTATGTTAACATAATATGTTCAAGTACCATTTTATTCATTAACGCCCATACAAACAGGATTAAACACTTCAGCACGTTGTTCTTGGCTATTCCTATATAAAATTCTCGATTTTTTTTGTGCTATTAAATTACCATGGTATAAACACGAACTGAACAGATTAGGTACAATTTGTCCCAGCATTTTGCCGTTGTTATGCTTCTGCGTCTACCCATCCGCTTCAACTCATCTCAAAAACGTATGTTTCGATGGGGGAAAAAAGTATCATTGTTTATTGTCGTGCACGTACTGAATCCATTGAAGGACATAATATGGAGGTGTACCGCGTCGAATCAAAATCGATAATTACGAGCTCGGCAAATCCATTGATCACCAATGAGCTCTGTGCATGCTTTTTTAACTTTTTTAAACTTTTTTTTTCCTTCCCTATGTACTCTTTTTTCTTTTCATTTTGTGTTCTCTTGTATCCCTGTAACCAGTTTTCAGAGTTAACGAGGTTTTAAGTAATAAATTTCTGGTACTGATACGTTTGTCTATGAAACTGCAAATGTGAAAATAGTATTCCCCATCACATCACTAAATTGAAGGATAGTGTGTATTTTCTTTATGTTAGCTTCATGCTGAAGTAGAATTCCAATACTTTTAAAGTTGAAAGTCCAGAAGTTGATAGATTCTATGAATACAACATTTCTATTACTGTTAACTGATATATTAAAGTTAATTTGCAATACATAATAATGCACAATCTGTATTACTAAATTGCTAGATCAAAAGTTCTGATTTCCAAATAATAATATAATAATAATAATAATAATAATAATAATAATAATAATAATAATAATAATAATAATAATAATAATAATAATAATAATAATAATAAATAATCCATCAAACGTGCATTCATCATTCACAATAATTAGGGCTAAATATCAATAGTACCCCAAGATTCCTATGTTTAATGTAAGCGAGAAAAATAATATATCACTTATTATAGAAAAAGTACAACAAAAGACTTATCAACATAAGCAATTTTCATACATGTAAAAGCCTCCTATTTCCTACCTAGAGATGCATTTTTGTGGCCAAATTTCAGATGGAATTTGCACCATAGTGAGTTTACTTGACAAGAGTGAAGTTCGGCAAATTTTTTCCAACTTCCCATGCTGATTTTTACAAGACTGTCTCTTCCTCCCTCCATCTCTCTTTTGGCCGCATTTATGGGATTGTAACGTCTTAATACCCACTGTGACTGTTCTTTTTCCCCCAATACTATGGCTAATATGAAACAAAGAAGAAGATGGCAATGTAAGGCAATGTAAGAACGTGGAAGCTGGTCTTGAGAATCGAGCACTATCTTAAAGGACAATGTTTGGAACTATGGCAACTAAGATTCCACGTGGAGTTGACAAACGACTGTCAATTGTTTGAAATAAGGATTCTGATTGACCATTTAGTTATCGGTGACTTATTTATAGCTCGAGCCTCCACACGTAGAATGTGGTATTCTTCAACTGAACTTCGGTTGAAGAAACCAACTACAAACTACAAATGTTTCAGCCTGCTCGCCAATTTGGGTCATTTTATTATATTGAAAATATATTCTGTATCCCGATTCGTTCAACGGCTGTCAACAACAACAACAATAAAAAAAACATGTACTAAGCAAATCAAGATCTACAACTACGGGAAAGGTGGTCGAAACCGGATAGGTAAAATCGATCCCGTTTTAGTGAAATATTTTCGGAAGTTTCGCGAAGTTCAAACCCCAACTTTGATTACCAATAACTCAGGAACTAAAAGTCTATACACCATGTTTTGTATGTGTGCTAAGCTTGTTTAAGTCTACCACCATGACGAATTTGGCTAAAATTGATTTTCATCGATTATGTAAGTGCAAATTCAAAACGTGAAAACTAATAAAACAGGAGAATCAAAGGACTATTGGATCAAGATCGAATTAGTTTTATCGATGACATTTTGGTGAAATTGTTTTGCAAAAATTTCTTTAAGTCCTAAAATCAACTTTAGGTCTGCAATCATAATTAATATCCAAGCTCGTCAAGGTCTAGCACTGTAACAGTTTCCTCAAAAGATCAGAATACTTGAAGTTGATATCGATCAAGGGTAAATTGGTGAGTATTTATCGAAAACATGAAAGATAAAAACCTTGGCTCTCTTCTACTATGCATCACATTTAATGTGTCATATTCTCGAATTACATTGACCTATAACTTAACAAGTAAATCCTTCGGAAAATTATCTGACTCTTTTTGTAATTTTGCAGTGAATTTAAGTAAATTAAATTAATCGATTGATTGGATTACAGTTTATCGTCCCTTACAGAGACGAGACAATATGAGACGATCTACAGTTCAAGGTGAAATCCAAACCACTGTAATGAGTTCAAATTTTTCTAGAAGCTTCCGCCGCGGATGAAACCTGTTTTCATCCAATAAAAGCTCTATCGTATGCGCTACCTACTGGACTACCAGAAAGGGCACAGTAAATTAAAGGACACAAAAGTACTATGAGATTGAAGGTCCTAGGTGGGGGTTTGTAATTACTCTTTAGTTCATCTTTAGTAGAGTTTGATCAAAAAATATGAAATCGCGTGGAAATATTGTCTTTTTCTATGCATTGATTTAATCGTTATAAATCATTTTCAAATAGCACGCATGATCGATATCAACAAAAAATTTTGTTCTTCTAATTTTCCCTTCGCCACCCTTTAAATATACCAAAAAGAAATACCGCTGATACGAAAATAGTATACTCTCTAAGTCTTTGTATTCTGACCGTTTCGTGTTGCAGAGCAGTTTTCTAACCTTTCCTTTTTTATTTTTTTTATTTTTCCATTTTTTCCCTTACGCATTACCTACTGCACTTTCCCCCATCACCGTCTCGTACCCTTGTGCTCTTTCCTTTTTCCTTCCCATCCCCTTCCTCACGTCGTTCCACTGCTTCCTATCCTGGTTACATTAATGGTCAATTAGTCTTCTTAGAAATTATGGCTTCGAGTCAGAGATATGAACAATTAAGCTCGTCCAACAATCTCTTATCTTACATCCAGTTCCTATCCCAGTCTCGCAAGCAAACATACCTATCTCCCTTCCCGCCCTTTAAGAGCATACAAAAGCCCCTTTTGGGCGGCAGCAGTTATCTCATTGAAGCTATACCGCAAGTAACGTAGTACAAGAGGCAACCTAGTGCTGCCGAGAAGGAGTAAAGATGGAGTGATAATAATATCATGCTGTGGATTAAAGTACCCTACCACACACACATACAACAGTCATTCAATCTCAGTATATACTTCCCCTACTAACTTGCTCAAGTACCATTTTCGTGTTATAAAATGTAAATTCCAGGAGTCCTCTGTATCTAGTGGCAAATCGCCGACCAATTACGGTGATCAATCAACGCAACTCTTTATTTTCTCATGGTTTGGGGATTATTAAACATGTGAAAGAAATACAGTTTTCATGTGTATATCCTGACAATAAATCATTGGTACAATAAATAGGTTCTTACTTTTCAATAATAAGATGCATACTGCTTGGATATTCTGAATATGATTTTTAGTGATTACACTCCCGTGTTTCTTAACGGCATTGCATACCTGCGCCATCTTTGTTTCTACTCGACTTTAGGAAAAGGAGGTTCTCAGATTTACCTGTATGTATGTATGAATGTAGAGTTGTATGTGTCTTTTTTTGAAGTTGGTTCATATATATATTTTTTTAAAAACCCGGGAAAGGTAGCGAACGTAAATTTTACGTGGGAGGACAGATTAGTAAGCATCTCTCCCCTTCTCTTCCAGATGCTCCACAAGGTAACAGTCGTTCCTCGTGTTAATTGCTGACTGACTGGTATCGAGTGCAGGTGTACTGCACATTCCTCTGTTGTGCGTGGATAGCTATCCTAGCACTCATAATACAGTTTGGCATGTTCCTACCCTTAAAGACTTTTAAAAAATCAAGTATGACGTGTCGCCACCTTTAACGAGTGGGTTTGTTGAATATTTAAGTTCAGTGTGCACTGTTTTCTGTGTTATGTCAGGTAATTGGAAGACTAAAATAATAACCAAACGTTTTGGGCAATGAAGATGTGATATTGGCTGCTCTCGTAGAGGTAGAAGAAGATAATTTCGAAATTGTATTCAGATTCTGATTCGGATAAAAACTATTACGATAGTGGTGTTAACCCCGATTTTTTTCTTTTTTTTAAGTAAAAGCAGGAATATATTGAAATTTCTACTACATTAGAGAAGCCTCAGAAAAAGAATAGGGATACTCATTCAAACGAAATTTAAGAACTTAAACCAAAGTGTACCAAAAATGATGAAGAGTAAACTATCAAAACTGTTTAAAAAAAAAGTACAAGTAAAAAACAATGAAAGGCAAGAAAGGATTTGTTTGGAATATGGAGTGGCAACAGAACAATTGGAAGACAGTAATCAAAAATGTTACTCATATAAGAGAAGGTCCCATAGCAATAAACCTTACACTGTTAAAAATACTTTATTAAATCTGAGAAACTCTTTCTTATCTGTGCACCGAGAAGATCTTTTCTTAGAAATAAGAATTTGAAATTCTCATTAATGAGAAATGAAGAGAAGTAAAGGAGGTTTGTATAAAACAGAACGAGACATCACATTGTTGCTTTTCTAATTAATGAGAATTGCTAAATCTCATTTCTCAGAAAATATTGTCTCGGTGCAAAGATAAGAAACGGTTTCTCAAATTTAAGAAATTATTTTTTTACATTGTACCGTCAAATCACCTCTTCACTAGAATATTTTGAACCTTTTTCTTGTGTGTCACAAAATTTGTGTGTGTGTGTGTTCTTCAATATACTAATGAAGAAATTGAACAGTGGCGGAAGAAGTATAAGACATTTGAAGCAACCATGAAAAATGTTTTACGATAAAAACTTCGAACATTATTATGGATCTATTAGTTTTAGCTGATGCCCTAAAAGAAAATCACCTGCCCACCGAATACGACTCTATGTGAAGATTGATACAAGGCAACTACGTTAGAAAGGAGAATTATTTTTTTTATGAACTTTATGAGATTTGATAGTAAAGAAATAAGATAGAAAATGATGAAAAATGATAAACTTGCAGTCGTATCTGTCATTCGGAAACTTCTTTGTAAAGATGTAGTTGGCCTGCCAGATTTTGGTTATCATATTTGATGTGCCCCAAGATCAGATCAGAAAGAAGCAACAATATTGGTCACATCAAATATGATAACCAAAATCTGGCAGGGGCTAGATTTCCGCATATATGTTTGTTGCCTAACACGTGGCGCCCTCATTAAATCCATATTGTGTCTTTAGTCCACCATAAAACCATAAAAACCCTTGTATCAAATAAACCCAAAATTGACATGATATATGCCTTATTTTTTAAAACAAATATTTCAAAGTGGGACTTACTTCAGAGACACACTGTAATATTAAAACAAAGCCAAACAGGTATGTGGAATTAAAATGAAATGAAATCCTTGAGTTTTACGTTCCACAGTTATGTCGGTTAGGCTAAAGGAGACAGTGATGAGGAGTAATGAATGAAATGGTGGAATGAAGAAAGTGGGAGGAAACGGGAGAACCCCGAGAAAACCCACGCACATGGTGTTTGTCCACCACAAAGTTCACTTGGCGGGGGCAGTGAACGCTCTACCACTGAGCCACCGCGGCACCATATGTGGAATTAGTGAATGCTATAGTATAATATTTATTTATTATTTTAGAGAAAATTTTCGATTTATTGAATCTTTGTACAATTTATTATGCTAATAAAATTTATAAGATCAATAACTAATGAAATAAAATAAAATAAAACTAAGAACTACTAAAAAAGGGGCAAGAAAACAGTCGTGTCAGATAGTCGAAAAAAAAGGATAGTAGCAGATATTTACAATGTAATACAAATATACTTCCAAGTACGCTTAAATACATACGTATATAAGAATACATACACGTTAATAAACACGCATATATATATATATATATATATATATATATATATATATATATATATATATACAAGCACACCAACGTACATAGTAAAGTTTATACACGCAATTATAATGTTTACTTTAATTAGCATTAGCCAGTCTTAGTTGTGAGTATAGTTTCCAGTAGTTTTAGTGATGTTTTTAGAGTCAGACTCAGGTGAAGCTCTTTTATGTTCTGTGCTATATTATTGTATAATTAACACATTCCAAACAACGATATGTTATTATATATGTTTGTTTTTACTATTTTATACCACAGTAAATTTGTTGTTCTCAAGGCTCTGTTCATGATATTTAATTTAATACACTGCAAAACCATATTATTATCAAAACACGCTTTTTACTATTTTATGTAAAAAAAAATGTATATTTCTGCGCAATGATACATCAGAAAGTCAATATAGTTAAATTTACTTAGCTACTTAGAGTAGAATAATATACTTTCTGTTCCAGCTTGTACTGCTTTAATATAATATACGGTATAATATGAAAATAAATGTGAGAAAGCAAAACGCCATGGTGATTGGAACAAAGCGGTAGGTGTCAAATGTAGAATTAGGAGGGGAGAAAGTAGAACCTGTGACTAGTTTTCTTTACCTGGGTAGTATCATTAGTGATGATACGAAGTGTGAACCTGAAATAAAAACAAGCATAAGAATGGCGAAAGAAGCCTTTAGGACTAACGCAAATCAGATGCAGACATACGCCATCTGATTGAGCATGAAAAGATATGGAGAACACAGAAATTTAGGGTGCTAAGGACCATAGGGAGCGGAGCGAGGAAACACGAAACATTGAATGTCGGCAAAAATGGAGAAAGTCAGGAATAACGGGAAAAGTTAATTTCTTGCAAACAGGGAAAGAAAGTCAACCAAAAGAAAGAAAATAAATATAACAAGGACATCAAGGACGAAGAAAGTCATAATCAGGGTTGCCATCCGGACCGCAGTGTTGCCAGCGCTGCATAGCATTGATATGGAAGATATAGCACAGTATAGCAATTCATGCACAAGGAAAAATATCAGTAACACAAAAGACAATTGAAAAGACTCTGTACACGTGCGTAAAAGGTTTAACGTAGTCTTTAGTGAATATTACACCCGCGTGAATACAAATGGAGGAAAATAGAGAACATTACGCACCATTTGTAGTTTAATTGCAGTTGACGTGAAGATCACGAATGAATGCGTGGTCAACCAAAAGAAGAGAACTCCAAACATTTCTCGTAGTGAGCACAGCGGATGAAAGCAAGCTGGTCACAGGCGTCTCTGCAGCATTCCTCCGTGAGTCCTTTTTCAAAGCAATATGCGGAAGGTGTTTGAAACTGTCCAGGATGTTCATTGGAGTAGCCACATTTGAAAACCGCAAAGCGTATCATCTTTTGGAATCGCCTAGAGGAAAACTGGTAATGAACAAATGACTGAAGTCGGAGAAAGTTCTCACGTTGCCACACATTAATACTGGAGAACACTAACGTATCTGTGATGAACTTCACCATGGTTTTGAATGGACGAAAGAAGAACACATCAGCAGGTTGTATAAGGCCTGTACATTTCGGAGGAATCAGCTTTTTGTAGAACTGAACACCGTCAGGAACTGTCATGTTGTAAAGAGTGTCATCCTTGTTTGGAGTTCAGGAGTCAACCAAAAGCAAAACACGATCCTTACCCTGAAGATCGGCCACAAAACTTCTTCCAGGAAGATCTGCAAATCCCGTTTGGTCATATTCGTTGATCTGCTTGGATATGCTTTCACATTGGGGAATTCAGCGACCATGCGCGCTTCAAAGTTACCACTGGGTTCCGAAACAAGAACATACATGTGTGGAAGCAATGTACCATCCATCTCAATCACCGGCATAATCATATAGGAAATGACTATCGTTAAACCTTTTTACGCACGTGTACAGAGTCTTTTCAATTGTCTTTTGTGTTACTAATATTTTTCCTTGTGCATGAATTGCTATACTGTACTATACCTTCCATATCAATGTTATGCAGCGCTGGCAACACTGCGGTCCGGATGGCAACCCTGATTATGATTTTTCTTCGTCCTTGATGCCCTTGTTATATTTATTTTCTTTCTTTTCGTTGACTTTCTTTCCCTGTTTGCAAGAAATTAACTTTTCCCGTTATTCCTGACTTTCTTAAATTTTGCTGACATTCAATGTTTCCTCCTTCCTCGCTCCGCTCCCTATGGCCCAAAGCACCTTAAATTTCTGTGTTCTCCATATCGTTTCATGCTCAATCAGATGGCGTATGTCTGCATCTGATTTGCGCGACAACCATATGGTCCCTTACTTGTAAGAAAACACTATTTTGTGGTACCTTGAATAAAGAGTTGACAAAAAGACTCACAGACTGCTTGGTGTGGAGCATTGTGCTGTGTGTGTCAGAAACACGAACATTACGCGAAAATGATGCAAAATGCCTAAAATCTTTCGAAATGTAAATGTGGAGAAGAATGGAGAGAAGTAGCAAGGTTGGTCGGAAACGAATTAGAGGATGTTAGAAATAGTGGGGAGAGAAGAACAATTCTGGATATTATTAAGAAGAGAAAGAGAAACTGGTTGGGATATTGGCTAGGAAGAAACTGTATCATGAGGAAGTGTTAGAGGGTACGGTAACAGGAAAGAGAGGGAGGGGGCGAAGGAGACTACAATTAATGGACGATATCAAAACAGAAAAAATCGTACGTGAAGACGAAGAGGTTAGCGGAAGGTCGTGGAGGATGGAGGCTTCTTAGTTGCCGCAAGTCACCTGCCAATAATTGCAAAATACCTATGATGATGATGATGATGACTGTATTTACTCGAATATAAACCTCTCTTTTTGCAAAATTTTTGCTCTAAGTTTCTTGGGCACGCTTATATTCGCAAAGTTGTTGTTTAATTCTTATGATTTTTTAAAAAATAAAGGCTGCTTACTGAAGCTGTTTTCAGTTTTATTTTTACTATTAAAGTACCTACCTTATAGTAACAATAACTCTACAATTGTTTATTATAAAGTACTTTCATTGTCTGATTTTTCCCTGTTAAAATGAGGAAGTGGAACGAAAATTATAAACAGTGATTTGAAGATGTTGATAATGAGTGGTAGACTTACCGTAACACCCAAGGATGATATAAAATAGAGGATCTGCCCATACGCATCTTCATCATCTGAACTCAATGAAGCCAAGAAACAACCGAGCATCATTTGAGCCGGAACGTCTGATTGGCTACTCTCGTTTTCGCCATGATTGTTGGCTCGAAACATTGTGATCTTAGTGGCGCGGAGTGGGCAGAGCAGGTGTGGCGAAGCAGTGACGTATGGCTTCACGATTTTGTTGTACGGACAGATCTTCTATTTTATAGCATCCTTGATAACACCATTGTCAATCATTATACACTGTTATTGTTAAATTTTCTGTGTCAAAATACTGCAAGAATGGCGAACGAAAACGAACTGAAAATGTTTGCAATGTAAAGCTCTATCTTTTTTAGTTCATAACATTGTATATGTAAGTCCAAGCTTGTATTATTTTTAGAACGGATAAAAGCAGGGACGGATTACGAGGTGGGCTTAGGGGGCTGTAGACCCCGGCCTCCAGATTTACTGGGACTTCAACTCTGATCGCGAATTATGAAGCTGAGAGAATTCTCCAAACTAGTTCTTATCAAGAACAAATTATGTGCTACAATGCAACGAGAACGCATTTTCGCTCACGCCTTGTTATAAATTGAACATGAGGTAACAAGTACTCTAGACTTCCAAGATGTGATAGAGGAGTTCGCTAGGACGAAAACTAGGGAAAATAAAGTTTAGGCGCTTATTTATTTTTATTTATTACTTTTATATAATAAGGTAACTTTGTATGTTTTTTTATGCATTTGGAAAATTCCATTAGGGCGGATTTTCATGTAACCGTCCTTTGCGTTTGTTGCTTGCGATTTCTATGTGTAGCTAACAGAAAATTGTGTTACACGTAGAACCGTACTTAAACAACTTTCTCAATTGGCTTTTCAGCTGAATCGCAAGCAAAGAACACAATGGACTCTCGCAAAAAAATCCGCCTTTAAGTATAATCTCATTTAATGCATAGCGTGGTTGATGTCGTAGAATTACGTATATTCCCTTAACTTTCCCACTGTACTCTAAAAATATATATTAGGAAAAAGTCAGCAGGGACCACATATTTTTTCTAGTTCCGGGCTTCCGGATGCGTTAGTCTGGCCCTGGATAGAGGTAGTACTTAATTTTCTTTTGTGTCGTATAGTAATACATATAACCGCATATTAAAAAAAATTCTCAAAAGAGACATTATTTTTTTACAGGTGCTCTTAAATTCAGAAAGTGCATGTATTTGAGTAAATACGGTACATATCTTAAGAAGTCCTTTTGTATTTTTTTCTGTACGATTTGCTTGAGTTCTACTTTTAACTGCTCAATCGTTGATGTATATTCCAATTTTGATCGTATTGTACCAGATACTTTAAGTGAGTTCTAATAACGTAAATGTTTGTAAATACAGAAATGTAGTATTTCTGATTACGGAACCCAATTATTTAAAAAGATATCATGTGTTATTCTTAAAATATGTTTATTAAATGACATTCATTGCTAAACGTAACTCCCAAATTCATTATATATATATATATAATGGATATCAGAGTTTTAAGGTTTTGTAATATTTCTTACAATTAACTTACGATTATAACGCACTCATGGACATGCGCTGCTTTCTTTGTCTTCTGTTGCAAAGCGCTAGTAGCAAAGATGGAGACTAGTGAGCAGAAAGCTTTTGGTATTTTATATTTTGCGAAGACTGAATCTGTAGTTACAGTGCAACGTGCTTTCCGTATTAAGTTCAATTGCAACCCATCAAGTGATAATAACATCCGTAGATGGTGTCACCAGTTTGAAAACATTGGTTGTCTGTACAAAGGGTAGAGTATGGGACGACTAAGAGTAACTGAAGAACGTGTTGAAAGAGTGAGAGAGTCTTTCATACGTAGAACGTAGCCCCAGGAAATCAATTCGGAAGACTAGTCGTGAATTAGCAATTTCAGGGACGTCTGTGTGGAGAATTTTAAGGAGATTGAGGAATTTAAAAAAGAGGATTGAAGCAGTTATTCCAATTACTCCAAAGACACTGATATCAAGGTTTGGGAAGAACTTGCCTATGTATTTGATGTGTGCTTTGTGATGAATGGTGCTCACATTGAAGACTTGTTGCAAAAATTGTTTGAGTCGCTCTTTCATTTCATATATTATTTATAATTGTACATTAAATGTAGCTAATAAATACTACAAAGCGTTAATATCGCGATATCCATTTTGAAACATCCTGTAGCTTTGGTTAAATTTAAAAATTTATTAGTATAAGTTAAGGGAATATTACTTAGCTGATCTCCCTTTGTTGTATACACGTCGGTGTGTGTTTCAACTTCAGTTTATATATATATATATATATATATATTGTTTTGTAAATATCATAAACTTACACATTTTAATGTTAACGTTCAGTATTATTTCTGACACTCCACCTGTAAGCATGACATTAGACATGATACCCCGAATTTTTAGGAATCTTTGAACTTATGGCATGGATAATTATACAATTATTTCCAGGGCCGTATCCAGGATTATCTGACAAGGTTTTGCCTGGTGAAAGTCCGAAATGGAAGCATGACGGCACAACATTTTGGAAAGTGTTGCTATTTTCACTGCTAGCTTCTCGATGTATTTACAATGAAGGGATGGTGCATGTGCACTCGTGCACTCCGCCCCCCCCTAAATCCGGCCCTGGTTATTTCAAAATTCTGTTGTAACCATCAGTAGCCGGATCTAGCCCAAGTGGTAACTATTCTTTATTATAATGCCAGTAAAATTGTATTAATATTATAAAATCCCAGGATTTGAAAACCGTTTTTCTTTTTCAATTAAAAGTTAAACATATCTTTTATGAATTTCGATAAATATTTCTGAAGACAGTTTTTTTTAAATATAACATACATTTAGAAAATAAACTCCTTTTATAAAATTTAGACATATTAAGTAAGAATTTATGCACTCGAAAGTTTACCGTCATTTTTATATTACTACTTCATCTTCGATAAGTTCTCTAACTTAGTGCAGTTATTTATCCATCATTAGACCTACCATCGTTAAAATTTTAGAGAAATTACGAACTACTTTTAAATTTTAGTACAAATCTAAATTGTAGCACACTTCTAAATTTTAACACACATACAACTTAACTCAATACTAAATTTTACTGCATTTCTTAATTTTAGCATATTTCTAAATGTTGCAACGCTTAAAATTTTATTGCACATCTAAGTTTTATCATACTTCCAAGTCTTAGCTCACTTTTAAACTTTTCAGTTAACTATTTGTATACTTTACTCAGATAGAAATAATGTCACTAAAGTTCACAAACTTTTCAATGTTACCTTCAAGACTATCACACAGATACAGCACCATTGTTGCTTGGCTCTCTCTCGTATAGAATATTGTTTTTCTTTCTTTCTTTTATTTTACCACAACATATAGTATAGTATACACGGTGTTACAAATATGTGGCACAATAATTTGGGAACAGATTTCTCATATCAAAATAAGTAAAAAAAAAAAATAAAAAAAGTGCATATAGACCTGAGCTCAAAAGTGGGTAGTTTCGGAGTTATAGGGTGCCGAAAACGTGAAAGAAGTGAACTTTAAAAGTTCAAAGATCCGGGGCCTTTATGGGACCTATCGCAGTCGATTCAAGACATCACTGGCGAGCTGGTATGTGAACTATCCAAATATTCGTGTTTAAGAATGCTTCAGTACTTGACCACCAATTTTAAGAAGGGTAGGTGGAAAGAGTGATCAAGTACTTCCAAACAGCCTCTCAAAATATGATTATGCAAGTACCGGAGGTTCTGAAAGATGGATGTTTGGATAGTTTATACACTAGTTCTTCAATGATGTCTTGATCCGATTAAGAACTGTCCTATAGTAGTGGAAATATGGACCTTTAAAATTCTTTTTTTTTTCACTTTTTCGTCATCCTATAGCTACGGAACTATGCACTTTCGACCATAGGTCCATATGAACTTTTTTTTTTTATTGTCAGGAATCTATTCCCAAAAATAGTGATAAATTTTTGTAACACCAGGGTTTAATTTTAAGTGTTAAATGTACACTTATGTCCAAAATGATTGTCGAGTATCTATAATTGTCTCCTTGTAAGAATATAATTTGATAGTGATTTTGCAGTGCACTTTTAACACTGACACAATGTGTATAATTGGAAAGTGTATATTATAATTTCGAAAGCATAGGAAAAGAATTATAAATACGAAAATTAGAGTGAGTAAAACAAAATGTTGCTAAATGGAAAAGAAAGTTTTATTTTCGTTTTATTGTTCTTATTTGCTGCTCTTTTGACATGAAATTTGCCACATACATGTATTTGCCGATTATACACATACTAACATTATAAAAATACCCGGCGAATTCGTTATCAAATTCTATTCGTGCAACAACATATTTATAGACATGCGACAATAATTTTTGACATGAGTGTACATGTGTTTATGTTTCTATTTATCCTTCGATCTGTTATTTTTTGGGTAAGATTATAGCTCTCTATTGCTCATATGCTATAACATTTACAATGAACATTTTTTAAATTAGAAGAAAATATCACATGATAAAGAGAAAATGTGTTATTTAAAATGTCTGAATTAGCTGCATGAATTTAACCGGAGAAAGTAACAACTACTGCATACAAGTTGAAATTGTGTCTGCGTTTTGAAAACACTCGAGTAGATCACCTTTAAATATTCGTGCAGAAGACGAAACACATGGGACACACACGCGGGACAGGTTATTTTATTAATGTTCACGGCATTTTTATTTTGCGTGCAGCTGACATATGTATTCTCCCGCAGGAGTTCGGTCATCATAGAAACACCAGACGTGATGCAATTTTCAAAACATGCGTGGAAAAATGTTTACATGCGTGGAGAAATCCGTTACACGGGCTTTACAACAAAACAATATATGGCGTACATTGTTAGAGGTTTAGGATTAAAAGTTGCATTTCCTGTCTGCATAAACTACGTTCTAATTAGAAAATACTGCAACATCTGGTGATTGTTAACATACCTATTCGTGTATATGGATTACCTTTCAAGTTTGCCAAGTGGATCACCTGTCAAAATGTGTTATAAAAGGATGCATTTATCCGTAATACGTTATTTGTTATGAAATCTCATGTGGGTTCTATAGAGAAAATACGATTCTTTTGTGTGTTTGTTCTAATTTTAAAAATGGGCGCGTGTGTGAGTATTTTTGTGTATGTGTGATCACGGGTGACCATAAAGGCGTAGAGTTAGCTCCCTTCCTACACTTTAACATTTGATGTTACACACTACGTATATGTCATTCAGTTGCCTGGCTGTTTTGCTCGAAGACATGTTCAGAGTAGCCAGTACAACAATGAGAGGGTGACCAAATTCCTTCTCTTGTGGTTCAAAAGAGATAGAGACGTGGAATATATATATTGGAAATTAAGATTAGAAATGCTAATACAAAAGAAAAGCAGTTATGTCTGTTACACAGATCATCACTTAGAAACATCAATCAATAGGTCTTGAATATAAGGGATTTTATTTTTAAAAAATATACAAATCAATCGACAGTCATTTAAACACTTTTAGTACATATATTCAAGGAATAATTGACGAAATAGTGTTTATTAAGTGTATCTCGTGCTTCCAAAAGCGTTAATTCTGTATAAACAGTATCTGGTACGATACATTTAAAACACTTCTTCTCGACTAACAGTTCGAAAGCAAAGCGATGACATACATTTTGCACATTTTGTGCATACATCTGGGACATACTTAAACAATATAGTATCTAAAAGGGGTGAATATGTGTAATGTGGAGGTGTTCAAAGAGTGTCGGTAATGTGTACAGTGTCCTACTGTATCCAAAAGTAGTTTCTTTCTTTATTTTTTGCAGTGTAAGGAATTTTTTTAAATGTACAAATCAGTCAACAATTCTTGAATATAAGGGATTTTTTAATGTACAAATTAATCAAGCGTCTTTGAATATAAGGGATTCTCAAATGTATAAATCAATCAATAATTCTTGAATTTAAAGGATTGTTAATGAACAAATCAATCAACAGTCCTTCAATATAAAAGATTTTTAAGTGTATAAATCAATCAACAGTCCTTGAATATAAGGGATTTTTAAATCTACCAATCAATTAACAATTCTTGAATTTAAGGGACTTTTTTTATATGTACAAATCAATTAACAGGTTTTGAATATCCTTTGTTGCTCACCTCAATCATAGGTTGGTGGGCAACATGGAAATTTTAAAACTCTTTTCTCGCATGGGAAAGTTGTTTTTTATTATGATAAGACCTTTTCTTCATAACTGCATCCAGATATTCTATCCTTGGTTTTCCTCTTCCTAGTTTTCCTTCTGCTTTTCCCTCTATCAGCATGGTGATCCAAACGGAGTGCCGAATAAGATGGCCAAGCATGCTGTTTCTTCTTTTTCCTATTATCTTCATGATCTGTCGTCCTTCATTAGCTTCCTGTAGTACGTCTTCATTCCTTTTCCTTTCGGTCCATAATACGCCCAGCATTCTGTGCCAACACCACATTTCAAATGCTTTCAGCTTGATATTTCAGTTTTTCTCGATGGCAACGTCTTCAATCCGTAAAGCGCCACGCCCCATACCAGTGCCTTAATAAAGCGTTTTCGAACGTCCAGTGACACATTTCTTGATGTTAGTTGTCCTCTTTTCCTATTGAATACTTGTTTAACCTGCGCTATTCTGGAACTTACGTCTTTTTCATTTCTTCCGTCCAAGGATATTAGACTTCCTAAATAGGGGAACGTCTTAACGTCTTCGATTTTTCTCTCCATCTAGCCATACGTCTAATAAAATGGCCAATATTAGTAACTAATCCATTGTTTTCGGGGTTGCTGATACGAATCTCGACGTCATTTATGTCCAAACTGATCCCCTGTGCTTATCCTTTAAAAAAATGGGTTCAAAATAATTTTCATAAACTATTCTCCGTGTGCGAACAACGAGTGTTTCAGCTAGTAATAACTAAAAGCTAGCTCCTTTGATGTCACTTTAATTGAGAAAAAATGTGAAAGTAAACAGATATTTATTAAAATTATTTATTTCCGAAGTCCAAACCTGAAATTTATTGACTCAACCCTGGATCCCAAAGACTACACATTATACGTAACATTCTACATGCTTGTGTAACATACCATGCCAAGTTTAATCGAAATCGGGTAAGTTCACTTGAAACTTCTGTTGATTTATCGGAAAAAAGCACTGAAAGACGAAAATAGATTCCTCATTCTTCCGAAGATGAAAATTGAGATGTCAAAAAGTCTTCATTGAATCTTGTTAAGGGTCTAAAATGCAATGCAATGGATTAAATTATTAGGAGATACCCATCACTTATATGTATAATCCATGATCATTGTTAAATAGAAATGCAATCTTAACTATCATCCAACCTAGATCCCGATCCAATATAATGGGTTATATTAGTTTTCTTATATCACACAATGTAACTACTATAAATTGCAAGCATTGATAACTGTGGTAATTCTTTATAATTTCTTAACTATACACTATTTCTCGAATGGATATTGTAAGGTTCCTTATACTCACGTGTAAACATCTCCATAAACACGTCTCTCATAGCCGTCTACCGTCATATCATCTAGCACGCTACAGTTTCTTCTCAGCCAATATCCTAATCAGTTTATCTTCCTTGCCTCAATAATATCTAAAACACTTCTTTTCTCCCCCACCATTTCTAACACCCTCTCATTTGTTTTCCGCTCGAACTAGCTAATTCCTTCCATTCTTCTCCACACCCACATTTTGAAAGTTTCCAGTTGTTTTTCATCATTTTTGTGTAATGTCCATGTTTCTGCCCCATACACACAATACTCCACACGAAACATTTTTAGGAGTATTTTTACTCAACTCTTTATTCAAGATCCTACAAAATAGACTTTTCTTCTTTTTAGAGGTTTCTGTAGCCATTCCTATCCTTGCTTTTATTTGACGTTCGCTTTTCATATCTCCACTAATCAGGTATGGAAAACTAATCAGATGTTTTATTTTCTTCCCTCGTTTCTTTTATTTGATACCGGCCGTTTCTTATCAAGCACCATGACTTTTCTTTTGTCTTTCTAACATTTCTTTTAATCCCATATTCTTCACAGATCTTCTTCAAGTTTTTAACACCTTATTGATTTTCTTTACAGATTCCGCCACAAGTGCCATATCATCTGCAAACCGTGTATATCGAATCATTCTACCTCCTACCTAAATACCGTCCTGATTATGTAGGCTCTTTTCCACTGTCGCATCTAGATAGATTAAAAACGTTGGCGAGAGACAGCATCCCTGTCACACTCTAATTCAACTCCCACTCTGTTCTGTCATTTCCTGACGTAACATCTACATCTAATTTCTCCTGGCATGATCTCCAACTAAAAGAAATCTAATTTGGCGTTTACAGAATGACTCTGACTCCCAATATTCCCTTCTCTATACTATATTATTTATCGTATTTCTTTTGACTTTTCTAAAAAAGAAAAGGAATTAGTTTTAATAAAACTCCGTTATATATTTACCTTCTTTTTCCATGCATTTGTCTGCTCAGAACACAAAAAATATGGGTCTTTAAGTTAGAAAAGAGACTACATGGCTATGGAGACGCATCGTTCAGAAATACTGGCACTGTCTCTGCATTGATTGTGCAAATAATCATGTTGAATTGTAATCAAATCAAGATTGATTAGGACTCAGTGGAGTCTCGTATGTTCTCTCATGTAGTAGAATCTTGTTTTCTAGTTATATAAGGATGGTTATGTGAGGATTAGTTGAATCATTAGTAGTAATGTAAACTCATACGTGGGATATGGAAGTTGAGTAAAATAAATATATCAGTAGTAGTAAGTGCGTTTATGTTTGGCTTGGTACAGATGCTTAAATCTAACTAAGAGTTTAGAAACGTACTGGTAGAGTGTGAAACTACTTACTTGTGAACTTAAGTGAAAAATACTTGTGGCACAGTTACAGAGTATATGTAGCATTCTCTCTGTCTATTACAAAATGCCTAATACCTTCCATTCATGTTTCTGGGACATAAGAAATGTGTGTTTGTTCGTTGCGGTAACAGAAAATCTCAAAGAATAATATGATGAATTACCAACAATTTTGGCCACCTTACACTGAGAAAAATCCGTTCTCCGGACAGCGGTATATTGTACAAATATACAAAATCCTCTTGCTTGTCAGGGGCGGATCCATTGGGGTGATCACTCCCCCAGAAGAGGAAAATTTCTTATTTTATAGGCTATATAAATAAAACCCATCCCAGAGTTTGGACCTCTTAAAAGTAGCTCTAAGTAGCAGTATTACAACCCACCGCTTCCCCCTCCAGAAGTCCGTCCTGGATCCGCCCGTGTTGCTTACTACAGAAATCAGTACAGAGCATACGTTATTTACATTGACACTTCCTTTAGATGTTACATCATGTCGTTGCGGGATGTCTGATATCTAACAGTCTTCCTTATATTTCATGCTTATATGAATGTTACCTTTGTCAGCTATATGTTCAATACGTCCATTTGTATGTGAGAATCTGACCGCCTATATTGTTTCATACGGAAAGTACGTATAGACAGAACACTTATACAGAAAGTATTATAAAACATGCATTTTCAGTTATACATTTGCTGTACGTTAAGTCCAAAAACTACAGGATTTACAAATATAACATACAATTTTAAGTACGCCACATACGATTATTTTTCTCAGTGTATATAGGGTCAAAAGTTAGGAATCGAGGGTTTTTTTTAATGGAAGTGCATTCAAATCCGAAAAGGTAGAAATTAACCATTTCCGATTTTAACTTTACTATAAAGCAACAACGGTTATAATAGCTAGAAGCTGTTTTCTGCAATCGATTAAGTGTACCAAGAACATATTTGCTCTCCATTCTTTATTCTACCTAGAAATAGATTTCGGGGGAGGGGGGCACGTTGACTCAGTAGTAGAGAGCTTACTTTTGAACTTTGGGGTCCCTGATTCGATCTCCGACCAAGTAAGTTTGTGGTGGAGAACAGCGGGTACATGGGTTTTTTCGAGATACTCCCGTTCCTTCCTACAATCTCAGTCCATAAATTCTTCCATCATCATTTACTTGACTTAATCACATATTTCCTTTAGCCGTGAACCTACAGCTCATTACGCGATTCGAACCATAGGAAATTCCATTGGAAATTGAACCTGAGTGTCCCACTCTTATGTAATATATGCTAACCCAGTGGTTCAAAAACTTTTTTTTTTTTAAAAAAATTGATGACACACAATATTAAACTTCCACAACGCGATACACTTTCTGCATTTTTATTTTGTTACTAATAATATAAATTACAATAGTGTAAGCCTGTAAGTTTTTATGGAGTTGAACTTTATGTCGACCTGGGCGCTGGACGTGTTACTGGCGGTGGAGGCGTTGCTGACGCTGAAGGCGTTGACTAGTACAGCCTGCCTCAAAATTGATTTTAACTAATTATTGAATGTTTCATGATTATTAAATTCTAGAATGTAAAGATACACTTTACAAGACTGTATGTTACACCAGTGTTTCGCAACACAATCACTATGCTAATCATGCAATAATATTTGATAAATACATTGTACAACATAACCTTTCTATGTTCTTGTACAAAACTGCAGAAATCACAAAGGGATAAGGCAACGAAAATAAGAATAGATTTTTTTCTTCAATTCTTTTTTCAATGAACAGAATGAAAGAGGAAAAAAAGATACAGAAAAGAAACAATTTGACAGGAATAATAATAAGAAAAGAATTATCCAGACACGCAAGTATTAATTCCTCCGCCTTCTGGAGCACCAAATGACTGACTGGTTGTTGCAGAAAGAATACCTGTTAGGTGATTATGGCTGTCTCGGAGAGTTTTAACACAAGACCAGTGGAATGGAAAGACTGGTTCCCTTCACGCGCGCAACTTTCCAATCTTTCTACCGAAAGTGTCAGATGATAAATTGACCTGCCACAGATTTCGTCTTTCAGCTTTTCTTTCTTTACGTCACACCAGACCAAAAAGACTTTGTTTGCTACCAACAATGAACACCTCAAAGGCCTCCAATTTTCTCTTTCTTTCTTCTTTTCTCCCTGTTCTCTTTCTTCTTTTATGTCTCGTCAAAGAAGAAGAAAAGAATGATATGATGGAAAAAAAGAAGAAAACTGGATAAAAGGAAGTGTTTTTCCAGTATGAAAAAACCTGGTATTATTTTGTTTCTAATAGCTTAAACACAAGGCTTGAGGTCACTGTGTAATGGATAGCGTGGGAATTTGCGAAATAATCTTTAAAGCTGAGTTTATAAGGCAGACACTCATAAACGTTCAACAATCTTGCCTCGTAACTGAAAGGTTCCATGTTCACATTCTGCGCCCGAATGTCGTAACTAGGATTTTATTTAAATTTCCCCTTTCAGATAAAACACACACATTTCCGATAAACAACAGCTGTTCGAACAATGATGTACAAGTTTCAAATAGTTTATAGAATCGTCGTAGAGATGGCAGTGTAAAGAGGAAAATGGAAGATGTTATCATCTATTGATTGGGGCTATGGTCTGAATATTTCATTTATTTATTCTTCAATGATTCAATATTTTTACAAGTAGTTTTACGAAATCTAAAATTAAACCATTTTTATAATACTACTTGAAAGGTACAGCTAGTTTCACACTAGCACCATCTGTACTACAGTTTTATTAAATACTTGAAAACTGCTAAACACTTTTAAATAGGTGTTATGCATCTGAATTGTTTATGGTTACCTATAGGTAAATGTAGGTAATCTAAATTCATCTATGGGCCAATGGTAAGATGGTAGATTATACAATTTCCTAGTTTATTAATGATCTTTATGTATAATGAACTTTCAGCTGTGGCCGAAACACGATTGATTAAGAACTAAATAACATATAATGTACGTCCTTTGTATAGTTCACATTGTAAATGGTAGACTAGTCAAGTTTTCACTTGAATTTTCAGATCTATTTAGTACTTAAATTTAGAATTCAAGGGTTCTGTTTTCAGTGGAAAATGAACCTAAAGCTTAAAGTGGAATTCAAACCTCATAAGCTTCCATCAAAAGAGAGTCTTCAGATCCATAGGTGCGTTTGCTCATCATTACTATACCCATGAAAGAACTCTGTTGTATAGTAGAATTACAAACGAAAACAACTTTAACAGGATATTAGGGATACACATAGACTGTAAATCAGTCCAGTATCACCTATGTAACAAATATTTAGCCAGTTCAAATTGTTATTAGGAAATACACTATTATTGACATCCTCTTCTCTAGAATAATCAGTGGACATATTTCAGAGCTTAAAAGCACCGATGACCTTAAGCCTATCACGTAGGGGGGATGACGACCCTCGGGGAGCATACTATATAGAGAAGAAAGAAAGGAATGGGAAAGGAAAGAAGTGAACTGGCATATGTAAGTTAGGCATTTGTCTAGTGTGAGTGAGGAAAACCCAGGAAAAACCCCACTCAGGTTGGCTGGACTGAAAAGAAACTGTTACATCTTTTCGATCGAGTTTGTTGCCCGTTGCTTTTAATCTTAAAGGAAAGAAGTCGATTTTGTTTGTGTGCTAACTATACTAATAAAATGATGATTCGCTCCTATTACTTTTGCTTTTATGATAGTTCAGAGCAGTGACAGACATCAGATTTTTATTACCTAATTACCCGAAAATCTAAATTGACTAAATTGTCTTCTTTAATCTGACATTATGTATTAATCTCTTTAAATTCTTAGTTTATGATTAAAGAGACAAACAGTTAAGGTGAATTAATCTAACCGTACAAAATTTAGAGATATCGTTAAAATATAAAAATTACAAATAGGCTATAATCTGTTCTTTCTTACACCACCAACCATAACTGTCGTTCTTCGTTAATCTTGCTTAGTTTTTCTTTTTTCCTGCTCCCAAATTCTTTTCTCATGACTGATCATTTCTTCTCGTATTATATTACTTTTTCTTCGTTTCCTTATCCCTAATTTTTTTCTTCTTATTCTCTTATATTCTATCCTTCGTATATACTACTACAATAATATTCTCTCCCTCCTTTTTTCATTTCTTTTGGTGGTCTCCATTTCTCTCATTATTGCAAAATCAATGACCATTTTTCTTTCTTTCTCTTTCCCATCAGCTTTTGGCCACCTTCGTCATACTCTTGATTGCCTTTGCTCTTTTCGTTCTTTTTCTTCTTTTCCCTTTTTTCTCGTCTCTTTCTGATGATCGTAACCGCACATTGCTCAAAGAGGAATATTTTTACGGGAGGAATGGTAGATGGGATAAAATGAGGAGGAGGAGAAGAGATGGATTACGAAAGAATGGTGGCTCCCTCTTACGTTCAATAATTGTGGCCGATATAACAGCTAACGTTGGATGCAAGATTTTCCAGATGAAGTACATCAATGCTTTTGCGTGTTTCGCTCCCTTGTATGTGTAAGTATGTTCTACACATATGGCGTGCGTGTGGGAATCAATGTGCGTGTGTGGATATATATGAGAGGACATGGAAGAAAGAGAACATTACACTATATGGATTCCAGATAATCGTAATATGTAGGAACCCCATCAGCAATTTCTATATCTAACTTAACCTGCCCTGTCTGTACCCTACGTATAAATAGAATTCTTCCTGTAAGATGAATAAAACCAATATATATATATATATATATATATATATATATATATATATATATATATGTGTGTGTGTGTGTGTGTGTGTGTGTGTGTGTGTTGTGCTGTGTGTATGTGTGTGAAGGGCAGTGATAATGGTCTTTCAGCACGAAGAATGTACATTACTTAATCTTATGAACCAAAAGTGCATTCTGTATATTTTCCTTGATATCAGTTACTACTTTGAAATTTCTGAGTCAGTTGCGACCACAATCATTAATCGTGACGAATTTATGATCCGTGAATAAAATTTTCAAGACTACACCAATCCACTTATTTACTTTGTGTATGCTCTCCATAAGGTTAACCAATAGACAAGACGAGTCAGAATTTTTGTGTCGAGATA
Source organism: Thermobia domestica (assembly GCF_964235325.1). Taxonomy (NCBI): domain Eukaryota; kingdom Metazoa; phylum Arthropoda; class Insecta; order Zygentoma; family Lepismatidae; genus Thermobia; species Thermobia domestica. The sequence goes on from NC_137464.1 coordinate 48,863,345, forward strand.
TAAGGTGAGACGAAACCTTTTTAATTACAGTTTCCAGACGAGACGTCACTTTTATGATACTTTTTCGACACGAGATTGCCACAACTTCGCAGTCGCAGGCAACTTTAGTTCTACAAATTCTAATTTTGACTTTTGCATTTGCTGAGGGAAAGAAAAAAATATACAAATTTGATTTTCAACATCGGTAACTCTTAAGGGTGCTCTCCTCGACAGTCTACTGGCTAAAGTGCATGCTTTTGATACACTAAGTTCAGTTCTTGTATGGTATCATTGAACTCATTATAGTAATTCAGATTCTTACAATAAACTGTGAGTCTTATCCTTTACTAATAAGAAATGGTGTTTCATTGACATTGGGTTCCTTAGCCCTGTAAGGCACAAGGAAAACTTCCTTCCTTCCGAAATGAATCGCTCTTTCTTGTAAAGTAAAGCGGTAAAAGAAAGGACATTGAGGTAGAACATAAACAAATTTAGAAATTGAGACAGATAGTGACTCTAAAATGCTATTAAATTCTACAATACTTTTAGCCTATAAATAGAAAAGAACCCTAAAATGAAGCATATTCCAAACAATAGATCCAATTCAGCTTAAAAACAAAATAATTCCAGTAAAATAGCCAGAATTTTTGTGCGTAGTTTTCCAGAAAATCGAAAATACAGGGTGTTTCAAAACAACACCGACAACGTTTGAGAGATGATTCCTGACACCAAGATAAGACAAAAAGTATAGACCAACCTGGGTGCACAAGTGCTTCCTTTCGGAGTGATAGGCTCCCAAAAACATGAAAAATGCAATTTAAAGGTCCATAACTCCAAAACTATGGAACTTATCGTAGTCAGATCGAGACTTCACTTAAGAAATAATATGTGCGCTATCCAAAAACCTATGTTTCAGAATGCTGCGGTATTTCCGCAACAATTTTTATAGATAGAGTTCGGCTACGGGCATATAATTTGATGTACTCACCAATTCATTCTATAAAAATTGTTGTGGAAGAGCTGCAGGATTTTGAAACTAGATTATTTGGATAGGACACATATTAGTTTCTTAGTGAAGTCTTGATCCGACTACGATAGGTCTCATAGTAACTTCATTTTTTCATGTTTACAGTAGCCTACAACTCCGAAAGGAAGCATTTGTGTACCCAGGTTGGTCTATACTTTTTCGTCTTATCTTGGTGTCAGGAATCACCCCTCCAAACGTTGTCGGTGTTGTTTTGAAACCCCTGTATAAAACTTTCTTTTTTGTAAACATAAAAATTGATGCTGGACAATAACCACTGGGATTTCTAAGATGAAGTTGATAGTGAATTTTAGTAACTTTTCATTACGACACAAGCAATGTTGCAATACACAATGTTTTTTTATGAGATATACTGCAGAACTACCATTAACACTTCAAATTGTATTTCTACCTACCTTTAATATTGGCCGAAGATAAGAAATATGTACGTCAATTGATAAATCGAGCTGAAAAAAGATATAGTACCTGAGTGTAAATTATGATGCATAAATTTTGAAAATATATCCGGAGAAATGAATATTTAAGACGCTGAAACATATGTCGTTTATTATTGATAATACTTGCTCCAGGACAGATGGTTTATTCATTTATGTATAAAAGTACACTGTTAATTAGCATATTATATTTAATATTGTTTGCCTTCTGCTAACGATAGCCAGGGCTTTAGAAACAATTATTAGTTCATTTCATGTCGAGCATTCTAATATATGTTGTAACATTTTGTGTAGCTAGAGACAATGATAGTTCGGGAATCTAGCCGTTCAGCTATTTTTTTTTATAAAAATACAAAATAGTCTTTGTATCTACAAAGTTTGATGAAATCTTCCTTATGACCAAAGGTGAAGGAAATAATGTAATAATGTTTCATATGGAAACCCCTTCACTCATGGCGTGTCTTGTATCGACTTCAGGTTACGGTCCTTGGTGACCTCCTCGGCTCATGCCAGCCTCGTGAAGTATGGTTTGTGCTAAGAAATCCCCTTCGCTTCAAAGCATCCTCCGGGGGATTTTAGGTAAGGTTGAGCCCCTTCGACCAGTGCGACCTCCAGAGTTGTTATGGGATGGTGACCAGTGGTCGATTGATACCTCCGCCTTCTTTGGTTCCTCTTTTATAGGCCCTCTTCTGGTGGCTCGTCCCCTTTCAGCTCCCATCGTGTTGATTTTCGTGTCTTCCTGTTCAGCGTATTGTCTGCTTGTTTGTAAACGTTAGCAGGTGTCGTCCGTATTAACATGTGCTCATGTTGTGATGTGGGGATCCGTACAATATGCATTATCTAAAGTTTTAAAAATAATTATTAGTTCATTTCGTGTCGGGTATTTTAATATATATGCATTATCCAGAGTTTTAAAAACAACTATTAGTTTATTTCATGTCGAGCATTATATATGCATTATCCAGAGTTCTGAAAATATCTATTACTTCACCTCATGTCGAGCATTCTAATATATATGCATTATCCAGTGTTTAAAAACAAGTATTAGTTCGTTTTATGTCCAATATTCTAATATATATATATATACACAATGGATTATCAAGAGTTTTAGAAACATCTAAAAGTTCATTTAATGTCGGGTATTCTAATACCTGCATCATCCAGAGTTTTAAAAATAACTGTTAATACATTTCAATAGTATTATGTAAACTTTCTTTGTCGCACTTTCTAATTCCTTTTCATGCTTTCCTTTGTCTCTATGTTATTCATCTAAAGTTCAGTGATAACTTCACATTTTTTACTCGTTACGTAACATAAACTCTTCGAAAGGAAATATTTTCTCCCTGTAATTACTATTATCTAACTAAAACCGTAATATTTACGCAGGGAAAATTTTATCCTGGCAGAATGTTCCCCTTGAATCCCATGTGAATTTCCCCCTGTACACTAATACTTGTGATTAAACAGCTAGCATTATGTTACCCTTTAATTTACCACCCTTATAGCAGTGAGATCTCATGGTTTCCATGAAATTATTTAAGATTTGCTGTATGAATGCGAAATTTATTTATCTCATACTAAATAAATAAACACAAAAACTCTTTTACCCTTCTAACTGCAAAACAACACATTCTCCCTGATAGTATACGTTCAAACTAAGGCAATGTTTATGGCGATGGTTAAATTTATTGAAAGCCCATATGAAGTGTCAGCAAGTCTGTGTTACAGAAGTCTTAATTACCTGGAAAAAGAAATAAATTCACTTTAATTACGCAAAATATGTTTACGGTATTGTTATGCTGCTTGCAGTTATTTATTTTGTGATCTATCACTCTCATGGTATAAATAAAATAGGAAAATCATCGCTTTTGTTCCTGGAATATAAGCATTCTTAGGACACTTAATTTGGTTGCTGAAAACTATCTCTTGCTATTACCGATTTTACTGCATAACAATCAAAATTAAAACCGGAAGTGGTTGATTCTTTCATTTCTGGTTTGAATAGATGGTTAAGCGAGAAGATAGTACTTATACTTAGAACACTAAATCGTTCCTAACATCTATCGTATTTGCTCTGCGTATATCAAAATTAAAACCGGAAGTAGATTTCTATCACTTCCGGTTTAAGTAGAGAGTTAAGGTATAGATGAAATGTATTATTTTGATGCTTAATCCAATTACAGAAAACTACTTCTCGTTAACTATTACCGTTTTCCTTCTATAGTGAGTTTAAAACTTATTTTCATATAGCAAACTCCAGACTTTTTTTCGCCACAGGACCCGCTCGTGAAACGATGGAAAACGTATGTAGATGCAGGGGGGTGACAATTTTGATTAACTATGTACACACTGAGAAAAAAAACATATGAGGCATTGGGTGGCAAAGTGGCGTAAGTCACTTTTGAGACATTTTGAGATATTGAGATTTACGTCACTCTGCCATGCAGAGTCATCGTGAATTCAAATTTACGACGTTCTTTATGCCTCCATCTCTTTGCCTATTTGCAACTCTGAAATACGCAACTTTGCCGTCAAATAGGTTATCGTTTGAAGTTCACGGTGACTTAATGGTTCATGACTTAATCACTTATATATATTTTTTCTTAAAAAGTGAGTTACCCCACTGTGTCATCCAACGCCTTATATGTGGCGTAGGTAAAAACTTGGGTTATGTGCATATTTCCTCTACTTTTTGAACTTAACGCACAACCCTATGTAACATCCTGCAGAAAACATATAACCGAAACCGTACGTTTTATACGCACTTTCCGTGTAAGTGTTTTGAACAAATATATTTTCCGTGCGAAAGAAAAAACTCTCTCCCTCTCTCTCTCTCTCTCTCTCTCTCTATATATATATATATATATATATATATATATATATATGCCATTTTGATCTCACATACGGGTGGACGTATATAACATATAGCTGACGTATGTAACATACGTAATAAGTATGTAATATACGGAAGACTGTTAGATGTCAGACATCCTGTAGTGGCATGATGTAACATCTAAGCGGAAAAAGAGCGGTACATATATATATCATATGGACAATGTGTGCGTCTTACAGATTTTCGTAGTAAACATAAGGATTCCGTACATTTGTGTAATATACCGCTGTCCGAATAAGAGATTCTTCTCAGTGTAGTTTTCATTATTTTGGCCTTTGTAAATAACTCACTTACAGTGAGCGTTTCATTCGTATCTACCTGATACAACAAAAACACGCAGGTTCGATTCCTGGTTGGAGACAAGGTGAAATTTAAACGCAATATGGGCTTAATGTAGATAATGTAGATAATGTAGATTCCACCTTATAATGTAGATTAGCGTCTAATATAGTCTCGATACTAACTTTAAACTTCAATGAAAAACAATAACATATTACATACACTAGAAATAACCCAAAATAAGAGTTCAATTTTGTTCGGAATTACTGGTGTAATTCTTTGGTATTTCACAATTGATTTAGGTTTACGTACTGAATTTAGATTAAAAGAAAAACAAAAAAAGTAATAACATTTTGCAAGCAAATTTAAAATTAATAGAAAGAAACGAGTTCTATCAGAACCCTCAAATATTTTCTTTCGAAATATCAGTTGACTAGAATAGTTTTTTTTTTCTTTTGTTTTCCCTCCACTTTCATGATAACGAAACTTGATGAGGTGGTCGCTTTATATTGTTTGCCACAGATTTTTACATTCAGAAGGTTCGCACAAAATTCCGTAACACATCACACAAGGGAATATCGGCAGTAGATTGAAACAAGAAAGGATAAAAGGGTGTACGTGCGGGTGGGACAGAAAGGAAAAGCAAAGACGACCAAAACCATGTTCGAACCAAGACTATTCTCATTTTCCCCAAGGCACTATTCAAACTCAAATTACTTTTGGTATCTCTATATAAGAGGGCGAAGAAAAAAAATAGAACTGATCAGAATATCAACTTTGTAAACCTAAGCTCAACTCTCGTGCCTAAAAGAAACTTTCATTTTTATATTCTAGTAGTAACGTGAAGATCTTCAATTCAGGAATATGAAATCAGTATGGAATCTACCTCAAGCAACTTACAGTATTATTGGACCTCTTATAAGGAAATTTCCTGGCATGTTCCTTCTAATAGAACTCTTTGTTTGTGTTCTAAATAGAATGTGAATTTTTACTAGAGCTATATTTGAAAATCAATGTAATAACATTTGTCGTGTCGCTAACGTAGCTAATAATGTACACATAGTTCAAACCTATTTGTATGAATATTTATTTACTTATTTGTGTTACAGTGTTAGTTTCTGTTACAAGCTTCAGATGATGTTGGTCTTTAGTAAAAATTCTTACTGAATTGAGATACTGACATTTATAGAACCTACATCTATATCTATATCTATATCTATATCTATATCTATATCTATATCTATATCTATATCTATATCTATATCTATATCTATATCTATATATCTATATCTATCTATCTATCTATCTATATATATATATATATATATATATATATATATATATCAATGAGTTGAGTTCAGTTGATTTTGAGCTTAACGTCCCTTTCAGCTGCTAGGCTATATGAGACGGGACCTAGTGATTAACGTGGAATCCGAACCACATGAGCTCTCACCGTTTATTGAACCCAGAGCTCCCATGCCAAAGGCGAGTGCCCTAACTGCTTAGCCACGAAAGAGCTATATATATGTATATATCAATTGATTCCTTGATCAATTTCCTGTGGAATCCTTTGCACTGACCATGTACAATGAAGTTCTAATTTCGCCATCTTTTGTTACTTGGAGTGGCAGGTAGTTCAGTTTCTACACGTTTAAAAGAAATGTAGTCACCAAAAACCAATAATTATGTCAAAGTAAAACAGCAAATTTGGCAAAACAAATTTTAAAAATGGCATTGCATAATTATATAGTGCGAAAATGAATATGCGAAATGTGTTTTTACAATGGCGTATTTAGGGGGTATCAAATTCAAGCCCATTCCCCCGAAATTAATTTGTTAGTTTTTAGCATTCTACGTACGACAATAATCCGTCTTATTATTTCTAAGAATTTCGTTGACTTTCCATTTTCTTATGCTGTTTGTTCAGAAATAATATAGTATTTGTCAAATTTCGTTCCATGTAAGAATTGCGTTCTTTCTTTCTTTCTTTCTTTCGACCATTCTACTCTTCTGTTTCTTTTTCTTAGTTATTACTTTCTTTCGTTTGTCCTATCATACTTTTGACCGTTGCTAGTCGTGATTTAAGTCGGTCGTCGTGAGTAACACCGACTGATAACAAAGATTAACTGATAAGCGAAACTGGCGTTCCACACCAACTTGCACGGATATCAAAATAACAGGACTTTAGTTATTATAGCAAATTAATATTTACACCGTTTAGTTATTAAGTGAGGTAAATTAAATGTTTGAATAAAGAAAATCAAGAGGGGGAATAAGTTGCACCTGAAATCACTATAGATAGGCCAAGAGGATGCTTCGATGATTTTCAATGAATAGAATAAAAGGTTAGATTCACTGCTACTAAATTTTTGTGTATATTATAAGATTCACCAGTCTGCAATTCTCGTCATTAAAACTGCTATCAGCATATTTCAGCTTCAACTTGTCTCAAAATTTTCTTTCAGATAAAAATGTACACAGATAACACTGAATTTTCCATTTTTTTTTTTTTTTCTAAAATGAAATCATTTAAGCTGAAATGAGATTACAAGTATTCAACATGTATTTGCAGGAGTGTCATTTCAGATTTGCCTGGGGAGAAGGGTAAGATCCTCCTCCGACATACGAATTTCACGTTGTTGTTTTTTCCCCGCTAATATATTAGTAGACAATCGATTAAAATAAGTATATTTAATTCTCAATCTCAAGTGGGCAATTGCTCAACTGCTTCCTCGTCTTGTGCATAGCCCTTAAACAAAATTCTAAGTACGCCACTGGATATTTGTCATTAATTTACCGAAAGCTTACATCATTAAATACGGTGATTTACATTTAATGATTCTAATCAATAAATTTGATTGCACTAATTAATAAGTATGACATTGAAAGTAATAACAAGAAAATATCTAACCAAAGAGAGAAAAACACCCTTGCAAATCATACATAAATATATACCATAAAAGTACAGATAAAATACTTACGCCAATGAATGTTGTAACCTTAAAATTGTAAAAAAAAAAAAAAAAAAAAAAAAAAAAAGTAGCTGATATTGGTTAAACCTTACCTTGACACTTGCTGAAATAGTCATGCCATATAACACACACATACAAATGTGTGCATGGAAATGTTTAAAGTGTTCTAAGACAGTTCAAAGGTAGTATACTCATTGGAGTAGTGTGCTGGTATCTTAATTATATACAGCGAAAGCCCAGGTGCAATCAGTGACAAAAGTTCTTTCTGTTTTTGGTAAAATTTATTTTGGGAATAACGGTGATATGCGTGAAACGTACAATGGTGTTATTACTATAATGTACAGATAATTACATTCATTTTATTATACTGAAAACTGTATTCAAATTATCCTTCCATTCTAAAGTTATTTACGAAACCAATTTCATCAACCGGTAAGAACTTTCGGGCCTGACTGTACATTTTAAACACTTCTAGCATAGTTTCCCTTAACCACTGTTAGGAATCTTTGTACAGAATTTTCTTGTTGATAGAACACTTAAGATCTTTTTGGACATGTTAAACATTGACCAAAATCATTTCTTAAAAGGAAAACATTTAAATTGTGTTTAAACATTGATATACTTTTTCCAGTTTAATATAAAACTAAGGTTTAAATCATCATCAGGAGGAGATAATATACATTATATATACACTCTAAAATATGTAAGGTATATACATTGAACCTTTTTTTTAAAACACATTTTGAGATTAAGTAGATCTCTCACTGTGAAATATCAGTGAAATGTGCATGCATTATTCATTTTTCTTTTCTTTTCTTTTTTCTTTCTTTTTCTTTTTCTTTTTTACCAAAAGAATGAATATATTCATAATTTCTCTGAATAGAGATGATAATATAACATGTTTTCAATAGTTATCAAATGAATTTAAAATATTTTTACACGAAACCGTTGCTAATAGCATACAAATACAAGCAATTTAACTAATTTATAGTTGCTATGCAATGTTAATTAGAACGAGAGTGAAAAATATAATTGTTTCTCAATAGATCTCCAGAAGAGCATTAATCCTATATTGTTAGAGATAATAATGGAACGTTTACTATTATTGTTTTCCCATTTATTAGAAGAGCCTCTTCGCTATTTTATTACTCTATCATTCCTAATTAGTGTGGAAATGCACTTCATTACGTTTAAAATTATTACTGGCTTGTGCAGATGACAATACGATTTAACCATAATGTTAATTTATACAGAATATTAAAGCAGCACCTACAATGTACTAGACGCAACACAAACGCTTGAAAGATAAGTCATATATTTTGGTAGAGGGAAAGGGAAGAGGTATATTTGGTAATATTTCTGTCTACGTGTAATTACGGATTATCGAATACTTAAAAAAGATGCCATATAGTCAGCGCCGTAACTTAGATTTTTTCTGGGGAAGCAAGCATTAATACGCGTATTTGGGCCCCATAGGAAAAGTTGTTTTTTTATTCTTGGGCCCCTCTTTCCATCTTTCTCTTACTCTTTATGGGCCCTCGGAGTCTGCGGACCTTCCCGCACGGCAAAGTCTGAGAGGCCGTTAGTTACGCTCCTGCGCCCGTTCCATACATGACAAATTAATTAAGGGGACACTATTAACAAATCTCAAAGACATACGAATAAATATTATTTCTAGGGACCTTAATAGTAGACTTTTTCTTTTTTTTTTTTTTTTACTGAAATGGGCCCACTACTCAGTTTTGTTTTGTTTACCTTTTGTGCGCTGTTTTGTTTATGTAGTGTAATGAATCTCTTTGATGCTTCATTTATAATTTCATGTTCGCATCATAGGCTATATGGAGTAAGAAAATTTTGTTTTACAGTAGGCCCCCTCGAACGGCTGGGAACTTCCCTGGGGGGCAATTGCCCTTCCTGCCCTCCCACAAGTTACGGCCCTGCATACAGTATATCCTTACGAACACATTTTTTTTTTAAGAGAATTACTGCCTTACAAAAAAGAAAAAAGGAAAGAGGAGAAAGAACAAATTATACACCATAGTTAAGACTATTCATTGAATTAAACTCACAAAATTTAGTAGAGTGTAGCAAATTAGCATATAATAGTATGGGCACTATTTCGATCTACGTAGAATTATGCATTCATCATCATCATAGCTAGACCTATTCTGCTATTATTAGCAGGTCACTTGCTGCAACTGAGATGTTTCCATCCTCCACGGTCTTCCGCTAACCTCTTCATCTTCACATACGATTTTTGTATTTTGATATCGTCTTCCCCTTCTTAATAATATTTTAAATTGTTCTTTTTCCCCAACCATTTCTAAGACTCTCTCATTGGTTTTCCGTTCGAGCCAGCTAATTGTCTCCATTCTTCTCCATACCCATATTTCGAAAGCATCCAGTCATTTTTCATCATTTTTGTTTAAGAGTCTTCATCCCGGCGAAATTAAAATACCGCTAATTTTACAGTAATTATGTGATATCTTCAAATAAATAAAAGAAAATTGAAATATGGAACAAGAGCGCCCTAGACAAAATTATTTTGCGTGAGGTACCATTATCATAAGTCACCTAGTGGCTTTCCGTTTTCAGCTGTTTAGAAACGCGAAAATAAATGCCGATTTTCAAAATGGCTCGAAATCGAAAGCAGATAAGTGAGTCGTGATAACGGTTTCTCATGTAAAATAATATTGTCTAGGACGCTCTTGTTCCACATTTCGATTATATTTTATCTATTTGAAGATATCACATAAATTCTGTAAAATTAGCAGTATTTTAATTTCGCCGGGATGAAGAGTCTTAATGTACCACGTTTCTGACCCGTACGGTACAATACTTCACACGGAGCATTTTATGAGTCCATTTCACAACTCTTTATTCAAGGTCCTACAAAATAGTATTTTCTTCCTCCTAAAGACTTCTTTCGCAGTTCCTATCCTTGCTTTTCGTTTCACGTTCGCACTTCATATCATCACTAACAGTCTAATACCACCCAGGTATCTAAAATTAGTCCATTGTTCTATTTGCTCCCCTTCTGCTTCATATTTGACACAAACGCCTTCGTTCCAATCACCATGACTTTTGTCTTTATATCATTTATTTTCATCTCATTTCGAAGTAGTATGCATTAAACCCATCCAATATTTTCAAAAGATTATCATACAGTATATCCTCACAGAAAAGAAAAAGAAAACAAAAAAGAACAAAACATACATAATAATCAACACTAACTTATTAGTTGAATTTTGGAATTGTTGTTAGTAGAAGGAGAGAAAAGTAGCATATAGTATTATGGTCGCTATTTCTATCTACATAGAATTACAGATTAAATCCATCCAATACTTCGAAAAGTTTAGTATACATTATATCCTTACAAAAGGGAAAAATAAACCAAAGAAAGAGCAGTTAATACACTATGGTTAAGACTATTAGTTGAAATCTACCATTCACAAAATTTAGTAAAGGAAGATACCAGTATCATAGAGTATTATTGCTACTGTTCCTATTTGCGTGTGATTATGATTCAATACAACAAAAGATTAGCATATATCATTAAAAGAAAGAAAACAAAAACGTCTCTAGTAAGCCTAAAACTTGTTGCTATATAATAACCATACAACATACCCTATTTATAAAGGCCGCGGTGGCTCAGTGATAGACGTTCACCTCTCGTGCGTGTGGTTCGTGGTTTCATATTAATTTGCGCCAAGTGGGCTTTGTGGTGGACAAACACCGTATGCGAAGGTTTTCTAGGGGTTCTCCCGTTTGCTCCCACTTTCTTCGTTTCACCATTTCATTCATTTGTCATCATTACAGTCAAGTTTAGCCCACACATCATATTCGTGCGACGTAAAACTAACGATTTCATTTCATTTTATTTCAAACCCTATTTATAAAAGACGAATATGTCAATGCATCACGCTAATTTCTAACAATAAACACTTCATGCTAATAGATGTCACTAGCCGCGTTGACTGTCTGGTACAATACTTCATCATCTGGTACAAATGGCGTTCAGGCGATTTGTAGATTTAAAACTGTTGTAATGACGTAATTGCAACATTAAAATTGTATTGTTTCAATGTAGTTATTTCAAAACAGGACAAGAACGAGCGTACTATATTGATATTTTAGCTTTAATGTTCCTATTTTGACGATTTAATTTAAACTATTCTTGTTTCTATTTACTTGAAAATGGATAGTTATGATGCTGAACAAGGGCGTTTGTTTTCTGTTATAAGATGAAGTTGTTAGGCTCACGCCAAAGGCCACCCATTATCGTCTGTAGTCCTGTATAACCCCACAGCTAACCTCTATATCTAGAGGTCTTTTTCTCGATCTGCAACCTGAGGACACGCCATGGACGTGCTTTTGTGAACGCGGCATTGAACCACCGGGTTCCATAGGTCATAGAATTAGTTAGTTAGATTATGTTGAATATGCGTTTGCTTTACTGCTTATTATCAAAACAAGGACCGTAAAGGTATGTAGAGTTGTGCATTAAAATTATGTAACAGCAAGTTAGTTCGTGTGTGAATTTAACAAGAATAAGTTATATAAACAATAAGAGCTTTTAATAAAGTACAAATTTAACCTATTATATACAGTGGGTCGAAGATTCCGGCCCAACATATATTTAAGACGAAACTGAAACTGAATCAAACTTTATGTCCTAATCAAACTTTTTCATTATGTCTCTAGGAAGACGACAGTACACATAGTATAATTAATTAGATATAGCCCCAAAAATGTCATTAAGTCTTTTGATTTTTTCTCAACTATAATACTGTCCAAAGATTATCCAGCCAGGTCATATCCAGTGGAGCAAAGTGACTGCTTGACGGAAAATTCTCATGTGTAGATTTTTGAGAAAAAATTAAGAAAAGGTAATTTAATAACGCTAAAGGTATGCTCATAGTAGCCAATAACAATTAAGTATATATTCTACTGGAACAGGTTAGTTATTTGTGTACTTATGTTTTTTAAAAAAAAAACACTTTTAAAGTACATGTACGAGGGTGATCCACAAAGTAAAGACTATTTAATTGTACAAACTGAAAACAAAATATTTATTGGAAAAAACAATTGTGTTACATAGTCTATCTGAAGCTTCGTTCACTTCTCTGTATAATCACCACCTTCATTTGTACCTTTTTCGCATCTGTTCATGAGCTTCAGAATTCCATATCATTTTCTTCTGCCGCCTGTTCATTAGGTGAGGTGGTTACTGTATTCAATTCGAAAGGGAAATTTTTGATAAGCCACCCTATAGTCCGGACCTTGCTCCTAGTGATTTACACTTTTTCCTTAAGCTGAAAAAGTTTTTGGGCGAAAAACGTTTTGGAGGTGACGAAAAGTTGGATAATGCAATGACCAGAGGACAGAAGAGTACAACGTGGAAATTCTAAAGTTCGTGAACAGACGCGACAAACGTTTAGGCCTAAATGAAGAGGGTAATTATGTAGAGAAATGAAGAAAGCTTCATGTATATAATACAATTGTTTTTTTAAAAAATAAATATTGTTTTTATCATTTGTATAAGTAAAGGTCGTTATTTTCTGGATGATCTTGTAGATTGTACAGAATCTCTTGGTATACACTCTTACGTTTACGTTTAGATTTCAAATGTGTAGTAATTTGACGTAGTACGATATGAAAAAAATACAACTATATGTTGGGTTGGCATCACTGTTAATATGGTGGCATTACGGAGTCAATCTAACAATTTACCCACGTAGATATTTGATATCGTTCGAAAGTTTTAATTTTTTAAAAAATATTTAAGTTTATAAGTTACAAGAGCAATTCAAGATATTGCCCTGTATATACTGCTGTGCTTCTCGGGATAAACATGTTAACACCTACAAGCAGCTTCATATCAGTAGCAACTGATAGCTTCAAATAATACAGAGTTGAGTGAATATGTTAATATTAGCGAGTAAGTTCACCAGAACAGTAACTGCAGTTTGAATACATATACTAGCAAGGAATTGCAGTTCAGAGGAAATAAAGTTGGTTCATCAGAGCGTACAGAGTAGAGTGAATATATATTTGTTCTGGAAGGCAACTGCAAAATGCATCAGCAACTGAACTTATTTTAATAAATCCATAGAGTTGGATGTTTGTACTTGGTAATATTTGGAACTTTCTTTTTGAAAAATAATTTTCACTTCGTTCTGCTTATACAGAAACATTTTCTTTTTGTCTACTGTGTGCTCTTTTCCTTAAAGCTAACTGTCTTCAGGCAAATTTTTTAACAATATGCTTATTAACTCTAAATCAACTCTTAGTTCAAATCGTTTTTAAATTGTTGGATAAAAGTGTATCTATGTTCAGACTGAGTAATTTGAAAATGTATAAGATTTCGTCTAAAGTACAAGATGTATTAAAAAGAACTTTACAATTTTGAAACCTCATAATTTATTTATTTATTTAGCTTATGGACATGGTTTTGATGTCATTTTGTAGCAAAATACACTTTTTTTTTTAAATTTTACCTTTACGTACAGAGGTTCAATGTGGCTTCCATGGGAGATGCGCGGCACATATCCCATCTGAAGTCGATTTCTGTAGCATTTCCACACAAAATTCCTTACAAGCAATTTTATCAGTGTTAGTGTATTTTAATTCTTGCACCATTTGTAATTTGTATGATTCGAGACGGAACCGTTTTCTCAACACACCCCAAACTCTCATGTATGGGACGCCCAGCTGCCGAGAAGCACGCCGGGTTGATTTTGTACTTATGTTCACAAGGCTTTTTCTCATACAACGTTCTCAGACGTACGAGGACGACCTGAAGATTTGTTGTGTCTTACTGAACATACAGTTTCAATAAAGCACTTATACCACTGATAAATAGTAGGCCCACTGGGAGGATCTTTACCATGCTTTGTACAAAAATTACGTTGCACAATTATCACAGACTTTGATTCTTCACACCAAACCACACAGCTAGCACTCTTGGGACCAGTAAATGCTCCAACTGCCGCCAGCGCTTGCGGTGGCTCGTTTCTGAACTAGTGTACTACGTGAGTCAAAACGTGATATATTTTGCTAGAAAATGAGACTAAAACCATGTCTATAAGATAAATGAGTAAGTCAATATGAATTTTCAAAATTGTAAAGTCCTTTCTGATACACTCTATATTTCGTTCCACCATTGTTAAATTTGTTTAAAGTATAGGGCTAACACAAATAGTCTCATGGATTTTGTTTGTATGGCGTTACAAAAGTATAACTTGAAGAGTACAGAAACACATAATATTGTAAAGAAAATTTTACGAAATTTCCGCTACTGGTGCTAGAACTGCTTGATACGCTTCTTTTAGTCACGCAGCATACGTTAACACAGTATTCTAACTCCATCCACACACATAGTATTACCTGGTCAAATCTACGTACAGACACTCGGATTTGATTAGCGGACAAAGGAAAACATCTTCAACAAAATCTCAAAGGAAAAAGTCACAATGAGTCAGATCAGTTGACTGGAAAAGCCACCTAGTCAGACATCAATTATATCGGAAACAAGTGGGTGTTCCGTGAAACGCTCCTTACAGAAACATACAGTTGTTGAAAATCTATAATCATAATCATGTATTATGTTTTCACTTGGTGCTTCCTTCTAAAATCATGTATAGAAATGTCTTTGTACAGTGATTATTGATCTTGCTGCGCGAAACTCAAGGACGCAAACTACACTGTTCTCTCCTGTTGCTGCTATTTCTCATAAGATTCACTAAGGCCAATCTGGTTCACTAAGGCCTTTCCAGTATATGAAACAAAGGGACGTTTTCCTTTTCATGCTGTACGTTTCAATAATTTATGCCTTGTATTTTTAACACACCGTTATAAAATTTTTAAGAGGGTTAAATCGATGACAACTTTTGATACCTATATTTTTTAGAACGTCAATATGTAGGCCAACATAAAAATTCAGATTTCTGGGAATTTTTCCACAGAGAAGCTATTTTCTGCTCTAATTTGACTGGAGTAAATCTCTACTCGAGATGTGCTCTCTCCATAGGTGTCATAGTGGTTTCGTATCTTAAACTCTTTATATAATCTTTCAATATGAAAATTCTTTCATCTAGTTTGTGTACCATGCTGCTGTTGTACTGCACTACAAGTTCCTTCCCTCAATCATGGTCATCTGTCTTTTTCAAGGATCTTATAAAATAGATGGTCTGCCCTTACAACAAAATCTTGAAACCAAACGTCACAGTTTCGCCATCCCTATCCTGCCCACTCGGCCCAATAAGATCGCAATGTTTTGAACCAACATTCATGGCGGAAACGAAAGTAGCCAATCAGGCGATGGCGGAAGCGAGAGTAGCCAATCAGATGTGCCGATGCTCGGTTGTTTTTGGCTTCATTGATTTAATAGGATGAAGAAACATATGGGCAGATCCTCTATTTTATAACATCCTAGGTCATCTGCAACAAAAGCAAAACAATGTTAAATAAATACTTTCGCCATGGGTTGTGTGGCTTTCTGATCGCTCTGTATTTTGAAATAAAAGCGCTAGAACTGACTTAAAAATTAAATGTAAACATAATCATTGTTATCTGTTTGTCATATGCTACTGTAACACTGTATAAACAAGACCCAGAAGGCTTCACTGGTTCGATTCCAGCTTGTACCGATTTGACTTTGTGCTGGACAAACACCATGTGGTTAGTTTTCTCGGAGTTTTCCCATTTCCTCCTACTTTATTCATTCCACCAATCCATTCATTTCTCAGTATTACCGTCTCCTTTAGCCTCTCCGGCACAATCGCGGGCCGTAAAACTGACAGATTTCATTTCGTTTCATTTCAAGACCCAGAAGGTGACAGAATATATTTTTGTGTAATGTACCAAAAATACTTGCTAGGTAAGAAAATTAGGCACGAAATATAAACAAATAGTGGAAAAACAAATATGTTAATATCACAGCACTTTTATCTATTCATATATTGAACTTTGTTAAAAGCAAAAAAGAAGAAAGAAAGAAAAAAAGAAAATAACTAAAATATTACAGACTCATAAGACTAATCAATACTTTAGAAAATAATAATACAAAAAAACAGGAGATGGATTTCAAGTTGTTATGATGCTGAATGGGGTACATAAAAGTCCCTGTGATTTATAAAAAGGAGAAAGAAGAACGAAAACGCAAATACTGCAGAGAAGACGAAAGACGGAGAGAGAGAGAAAGTGAAGAGGGAGGACGCAATAGTCGCACTGAAGAATATTTCGTCACAACTAGGAAATTTAATTTCCGATCGCACGGACCAAATGTCAAATTCACTGTTTTCCACTCGCATTCTCCCTTTTCATAACTTTTTTTTTTTTTCATTTTGAAGGTTTGTTGAAGAGGAGAATAACGCAAAAATAGAGGAAGACAGTTTAGAGTAACCAGTTAGCGTGGTTTGTTTAAATTTGTGTGTGCGATATTATTTTCCTTGCTGGTTTCGATGCACACATGTGAGAGTTCCCAACTGAAGTCCTTCCTGGGATATAATAAACGAATATATCAGATGCTGTTCAAAGTTATAACTCTCCAATATGCATATCACTTGTCACTTGTCCTTACTCCTGTGGCAATATATATAGACCATAACTGGTACGTTGTTGTAATCCTTACTGTTAGGTTTGAGTATGGCCTTTTAGTATTCGACTGACACAAAGTGCAGAGTCGGAAATTTGTAGAGGAAATAAGGTTACTTGTCAAAGGTAAAGCGTTTGCAGAGGCCATTTGTTTCACGACCAACGTGCGAATCGTGCGAAATGACATGAAATTATGTCTTCAACTTTTTAGACATTTGCCTCTGCAATTCTCTGTAAGTGTCACACAACTAGGAATTTATTTCTTCTAGAATATTTTTGAAAGCTAGAACATAACGGGACATTAGAAAAAAAAAAAAAAACACTCAACCAATAGCATCATTTCAGATTTTGTCGGGAAGGAGATAGAAGGAACAAGATTATCCACAGACTTAAGTCTCACATTTTTTTATTAATATACACTTTATTACAGCGTATATACTTTTTTCTCAAATTCAGGAGCAATCGTAACTTCCTGCTCTTTCCAAATGACGCCTTTGGACTCAAAAGACGTATCTCATGAGAACGTCTCATGACGTTTCTATACCAGAAATCGGGAGAACGGTGGTTCAGTATTAGAGCTCTTGTGGACAACATTGTATCCGTGGGTTTTCTTGGGGGACTCCCGTTTCCTCTCCACACTCTCATTACATCGATTCTTCCATCATCAATCCCTTCCTTTAATCATCCGTCTCCCTTAACCTAAAGGCATAATCGTGGGACGTCAAACTGTAAGATTTCACTTCATTTCATTTCGTTTTATACCAGCAATCGTCATATTCCAGGAGTTCACAGACTTTTGTTACATTTTTTTAGTTCTTCCGCAAAATCGAGGACACAGACTCCAAAACTTTGTCTTGAAAAAGTTCTCATTTTATATTAAGGATCTTACTAACAAACATACATTTCTCTTTTACAATTAGTATTGCATATAAGTTTCTTGGGAGACGAATGCACAGATTTAGATGCATTTACTATAAAGTTAAAGAAGCTGGAGTGTCCCAGTTGGACAGAACAGTGAAGCGTTGGAGGCGCTGTTTGCCAAAGACTCTTCAACAAAAGACAATATCTCTAACTTAGAACGTTTAACAACTCATAATTCTATAATCAGAATGATTTATAACGCATCATTTCTGAATTACAACTATAGTACCATGGGCGGCGATTAGGGGGGCAAGAGGGGGCAATTGCCCCCCACTTTTTTGAAGTTACGCCCTAACTTATATAATTTCAATTGGAAATGTAAACAGGGTGTCCACACAATTTGGAGAAAAGATCTCTGACTTTTCTCTGACTTTCCATGACTAAAGTTCCAGATTTCCCAGACCTCTGAATAACTTAAAAATATAGAAAAAGAAAGAAGCTCCAGCCTCCACACTCCCCATAATTGGCCTTGTTCTCTTCCGCTTCTCTTTCTTTCTTTTTTCAATTTTCTTTCCAAAGGAATGTAAATTTACAAACAAATGCATTAGGCCGATATTGATTAGGCCTATATATTACACAAAATGTAAAGTTAGAAACGAAAGTGTGCAGTATATAGAGTACTTAAGATATGAAAAAAATACACAGTATAATACCGATCACACAGCATTATAATATTGCCTATAGTAATAAACAGTTCATACATGATTTTACTGATTAAAAAATAAAAGAAATAACACACACCACATTATGTAACACATACTTTTGTTGGTGCAGTTGTTAAATGCAACCCAATTAGAAATGTGTTTTCATACTTTCTCGCATAGTTTTCTTCTCATTGATCTGAATATCCTTCTTGTTGTCTCCGAAGTTTAATTTTCTTTTTTTCTTCCTCCAGCTCCTTTAGTTGTTGCTGAATCTTCCGTTTCTCTCTCCTCTTCTCATCTCCAGCATTTATTTCTCTTTTCTTTTCCAAATACGCCTCATATTGTCTCTTTGAACTTCTCACTGAATTTATCATACCTCTTGTAATTATTAATCCCGATGATCCACCTATTCTCATCACAGAATCATATATGATCCGTTGAGCCACCAAAGATTCTTATTGTAAGTTGTCAACAATGAGAATTTTATTTATTGTGAAACCACTTTCAAAAAATGCGTTTCCGTGAAAGAAGATAAAACATAATTTCATAACTGACCATAAGTGAACGAAGTTCTTCCCATTTCCTAAGACAAGTAAAAAACTCATCAAGTCCAATACCATCTCTATCATCGGCTGTGAATTCATTCGAGTGATCTTTAAATTCTTCAGTCTGAGCTTTCAGTGTGAGCTGGACATACTATTTCTACGCGTTCTCGCCTATCTGTCCAGATATCCTCTTGGCACTATGCAATTCTTCTAAAACAGCGTCTACCCTTTTGAGCAAATATGCCAGGATGCAGTTAGATATGTGTTTTTTGCAGAAAATTAGTTTCAACAACTATATCAGAGAACACTGTCTCCCTCAATATCATCATTGAGGACACTACATTTTGCATCCAGTAAAAGTTAAAAAAATAACCCTATTTCATAAATTCAGTAATTGAACAGTGGACCAAAATCGATTTTTCCCTGACTTTCCCTGACCAATCTGCCATTTCCCTGACTTCACCTGATACATTCCCTGACCTTTTACTTCCCTGACCTTTCCCTGACTTTCACTTGTTTTCCAGAATGTGGACACCCTGGTAGAGATTTTGTATGTATTACTGTTTCATAGAAAAAATGGTGCCGTATTTGCCGTTGCGTGAGTACGTATTGGGTATTTGTCTTCCCGTGGAGTTAAGAAAGCTACAGGAATTGCGTTTTAATTGCAATTCAAAGCAATTAATATTGCAATTGCATATTTCCTTAAATGTCATAGCATATGCTTGCAGTACTTACTGTATTTCATTTTCTAAGAGTAAAACCATTTATTTAATGGCATGTGTGGAATTAAAAGTATAAGTTGTTCATTAGTTCCCAGTTTCAATATAACTTCTGCAAAACAAGCGTCATTATTCATTACTATGATTAATATTGTCCCTTCTATTTATTTGTTTAGCAAATTTATTAAATAATCTGATCACACAATTTTCCAGACAGAATTTTAAGATGTTCATGAGCAAGAACTCAAATTTCTTGTTACACTTTCGTTTGTTTAAGAGTATAAAGGGCTAGTACCTACCTGTATTGCTCTTACGAATTTAGTTTGTAAAATAGAAATACGATATACGGCATTTTAAGTGAAAAAAGATAATATCCTATTAGATATATAACCTTTCATCAAACAGTGTTAGAAACAATCAGGAAATCTAACATTGATATACAATTGTTAAGATCATGTCTTGCCCCCCACTTTTAACGCCCAACCGCCGCCACTGTATAGTACAGTAGTTTGAACATTTCAAATAAGATTCACAAATCAACTACCGGTAGCAGCGTAATCGGTGGCTGTGGTTGCCTAGAAACAATGTGATAGAATACTGTAGTGATTGCCGAACAATCCTCGTCTCCGTTTTGTTGCAGCATGTGCAGCTATTTGTCAGATGCAAGGTTTCCTTAACTACACACTAAGCTCGAAAAAGATTTCGCCCTATAGAAAACAATATAAAAGGCTATTATTTGGTATTAAACGTTGTCTGTCTGGGAAAGGTTTCAAGGTGAGAGAACGAAGGCAAAAAGCTAATGGAAATCAAGATAATAAAGTGATTGAAGATCAAGCGAGAAAAATAGTAAGGTCATTGACTAATTTAGTGTAGAATTGTTCTCGTTTCTCAACGTTATTAACTCTCTCCTAGAGTTCTAGTGTGTATTTCAGGGGTTCCTCATTATTTATTAAATTTTATATATTGAACAATGGCCATATTGTTAAAGCTAGCATATGGCACTAATAATTTGAAATCAACAAAGATCATTGTCGCAGTTCTTATCCTCCTAGGTTCTGCATTTGCTAATGCGTAACAATCATAAAAAAAAAAGTTAGTGTCATGTAGATCATTTGGATCTTTTGCAGAACAATAGGGTTCCGAGATGCACATTTTAAGAATAGGATCTTACCATTTAAGAATGTCTGTCTGACTGTTCTTATTAATTTTTTTTTCTTTCGTGGAAAATAAGAGGAAAGGACGTAGTCTTACATTATTGTGTCCAATGTTGTTTTACTGATGAAGGCTACCATCTTGCGATTATTTGGAATTGTTTTCCGTATTTTCTTCATTGTTTTCGTGTTGTTCTTTGTTGTTCTTTGTTTTACATTTTCTTTGTTACGTTATCGTGTTCTTCTTTGTTGTTATTTTTCTGCGTTCTTTGTTTTGTTTTGATATTCTTCTTTGTTGTTATGTTATTGTGTTCTTCTTTGTTATGCGTTCTTATTTGCTATATTTTCTTCGTGTTTTTCGAGGCCGCGGTGGCTCAGTGGTAGAGTGTTCACCTTTGGTGCATGGGTTCGATCCCAGCTCGTGCCAAATGAGCTTTGTGGTGGACAAACAATGAGTGTGTGGGTTTTCTCGGGGTTCTCCCGTTTTCTCTCACATTCTTCGTTTCATTAATTTCTTATCATCACCGTTTCCTTTAGCATAACCGGCATAAGCGTGTGACGTAAAACTTAAATATTTAATTTCATTTTTCGTGTTCTTTCTTGTGTTTGTTTTTGTTTTGCTGTGGTGCAGTGTTCTATGTTATGCTTGTGTTTTTTATATTTTTTATCATTTTGTATTAAATAGTTTTAGTTTTTTTGTGTCTGTTAAATAGTTCTTGTTTTCTTGTGCCTCCTTTGATGTTCAACCACGGATATCTTCTCGCACCGGACGCAGAAGTTTTGTGCAGAGGCTGGCGAACATTCAACGGCTTCTGGTAAATCTTTTTGGTAGGATGGTTTATAAGATTTTCTTCTTAGTTTATGATCGTTGATACGGCTCCTTCTAAGGTTGTTTTCCGTGCGATAGTATCTATAATAATCCGTGAAAAGTGTTCTCTATAAACGGTTGTTCCTATCAATCTTATAGCAATTCTAATTGTGAAAGTATATTTTAATGACCATTAATTAGTGACATTTGTGTGTTATTTTATTAATGTGCATTGCATGTCATTTAGTATTACTCTGATTGAGTATTTCTGCTTTTGTTATGTTGTTTATATTATTTCGATAGTATTTTGATATCTGCATTAATATTCGTTAAATTATTGCTTTGTACAAATACAGTTTGTGTTCTTTTGTTTCGGGCATTTTGTATGTGCTTATTGATAGCAGTATATTATCCATCGTTATTCCTGGGTATTTGGCAGTGTTTGTCAGATAAATACGTTTGTCCTCACATTCTATAGGTCTCTCCTTGCATCCTTCTGTTTGTATTGATCTACAGATTTACCTAAATACCATCTCATAACCCAAAACCGAATCAACTCTTTAAGAGAACGAAAATAGTTCATATTGAAGTTTATATAGTAGCTTTTCCTCATCTGGCGACCACTCTTCCTAGAGTCAGCCTATTCCATGCATGAATATCTTCACAGTCGTTTCTAAGTACAACCTAACAAGCACCGAAGAATTGCCTAGTTCAGAATAGACTGTTTGATCAGTGGAGAACTGGAGATATATCTTGTATTCCATTATGGATGAATATTTTAGTGCGTTTGCAGCCGTTGTATAAAGAAAATGTTTTGGGACACTTTAAACATTAGAGGTGATCTTTATTAAGTTTTGTCCATTTGTCAGGGAAATCAAATAAAACGAGGACTAGAGTTATTGATTTTGAAGCCAAAACCAGAACCTCATAATTATCAAAGGAATGTCTGTATATTGTATGTTTAAGAATATATTATTGCCTTAAAGCATTCTGAACTTGAAATGAGGTTTCATCCTTTAACATTGCACACACTTATATGCAATCACGTTCCAAAAATTTCAACTCTCATCTGTTTCGAAATCTCTGTGCTGTTATTCATTAACAAACTTAAAACAAAGACACGTGATTCGTTTTTGATTGTCTGAGATCCTTATATCAATGTGACAATACACCATCTAAAACAAAATTGATGGTCATTTATTTTATAGATGACTATATAGATGACCATAACTCCACAGCGTTGTGTGCGTCGTCGTTTCATTCAAGCGATTACCGCCGAACAATTGGTAGTTAGATGGCGCAGGGTCGAGGCTTTACGGTGGATGGTCACCTGACCGAACTGTCGGATTAACATTTGAGTGGCACGAGCATTGTCATGGAGCAACATAACTCTTTTACTGAGCATTCCTCTCTTTTTGTTTTGGATTGCACGTAGAAGGTTTCTCAGAGACTCACAGTATCATAAACGGTGCGTTCTGACCTGATAGTGGTGAGATGTTTCACAGAGGAATTTTTGAACAAGTTGGTCACCCACTCTGGCTAGTGTTTGAACATTAGTGGAAACTATGTCGAAAAATTGTTTAAGATGTGCTCTTTCATGTAAAAATAAATTTGGCTTGAACAAACCTGTTTTAGTAATTTTTTTCCAAAACGACATTTATTTCCGGACACGTCCCGTAGTCTCATTTTTGGATGTTGTTATAGTTATACAAAAGTTCAAATTCAAAAGTTAATTGTAATGTTATGACTAAATCTCATTGAGTGTAATGGATATTATCGTCTTGCTGGTGTCATAAAATGGAAAGTGATTTGGGTATACCTCAGTTTCAGCTTCATCTTAGCAGACGGCGTGGTTATCGTACATCATCAATTTTTAGATCTACAAAAACGTTCTTTTCTTTTTTTTTCAATATTCACGAAATTTACGTGAATACACATAAGGATTTATGCTTATTTAAATAGTTCAGCTCAGTGAGATCTAATGAAAAGTATACGTCTGATTTTTGAACATATTGTAATGTACCACGTGCTTGTATTTATAAACAATCACGTGCTCCAACTACATGTATTTACGATAGAGTACTACACCTCACGTTGGATTACTGCTACCTCAACCTACAAGCCACGTGACGACATGGCAGCAGCAGCGCCACCTCCCGGAACGCCTACAAAATGAAGAGGATTCAACGGACAGTCACCAGTCTCCGATTGGTCTTCCCTCCTCTAGTTTGCGTGGAGCTCTAGGAAAAACCCAACCTCGAAGACTCTAGTTTCGTACGGGACTCTAAACTTCCCTTCCAATTGGTTTTGCCTGCTTCGGGGCTCTGTGACTCTTAACCCCCTCATGGCTTGCTTCGAAGCATTGGGGTTTCTTACACCACTCTACTTAGCTTGCCAGGAACTCTGTAGAGATCGCCTGTAAGATCTTGGGCTGTCTTTTCTCTACCTCGCATTAGAGAAAGTTGTAGCATTTTTGTAATACTGTTCTTATGTTGTAAGATTTTATAAAACACCGGTAGTGAGATTCGATTCCGGACTCTGGTTTTTTACCCTAGCTCTATCTACTTCTTCAAAAGGAAGAACTTTTACTATGTTTCCCCCTGTTACTTGCAAATAATAATGTAAAATTTGTTGTCAACTTCAAATATAAACCTAGGTGTGTTATGAGATCATGTCAATATGTGATCTATGCTTAAATTTTACAATTTACTTTTCATGGAGACAAATCCTGATGATTACCATATTGTTTCATTATTAGATTTTACTATTACCATAACTATATTGTACTCACTGAATAACATTATGGCACATTTGCTTGCATTTGGGACAAACTCTGCCTCAGTATTAACTCTCTATGCCACTGTAGAACCAACGACTCTCAGTTAAAAGACAAAATTAACTGGTTTGCATTTCTAGTGTGGACCCCCTGCATCAACCATATGATAATTTACTCTTGTTCGGAAAATACAGAATTAACTCACAATGTACTGGCAGTTACAGAGCAATGCGAAAACAGAGACAGAATTACAATTGTATACGTCTATGTGTGTTAGAGTGGGACATTTTAAAGCACCAAACGCATGGCTAATTCTGGAAGCCATGCCTCCTAACTTTCCATGCTGGGTTTTTGCAATAGGTAATTCATGCTCATTCTATCTCCCGCTCTCAACATACCCCCCTCTCTATTCACATTCACTAATTCTCCCCCACTTCACTTTATCCTACCACCACCCCTACTCTTTCGGTTCCTCCGCACACAAACACACATACTATGTCACGAAATGTTGATCGCGTCACTAAATCCCAATCGATTCCCCATTAATAGCCACTCCAACCACAATCATTGTTAAAATCCGCCCTTCTTTTTCTATACTTTCTGGCTGTACTGGGCCAAGCGTGTAATCCGCGTCGGCACACTACGGTATCCCATACATTCAGAAGTCTATTGGGGGTAAGGTGAGGTGGGGTGCGCTGGGACACACACACACACACACCTATATTCGTATTTCTGCACACACGTATGCATCACCTAAATCCAGTAGATTTGTTGATTTTTTAGAGTGGCTTCTTAACTTAGCAATTAGACTTGAACGTGAATATATCTATCAAAATGTACCGGGGAGAAGAATTAGAATGATTGTAATACATAAATATGTATACTTTCCAACGATAATCTTTCTTCAAGCCTTAAATTGTTTGTTTGAGATTTGACAAAGTCTAGAGAGAAATACTTTCTTCTTTGTATATATATATATATATATATATATATATATATATATATATATATATATATATATATATAACTATATATAACTAATATATATATATAACTAATAGTGATGTAGATTAATAAAGCATTTGACTTTTCCTCTTTTCATTTTTTATATTATTCACTGAACTTTGTTGATACGCTTTGTGCAGAATATCATGAATAGAGGTGGGAATTATTTTCAAACCGTTCGTGTCTTCTGCAGTGTATCTACTTTCGAACATCTATACAATTATGTATCGGACATTTATAGTGGCGTCATTATAGCACATGCTTTCCCAGGCATTTGTAGTGGCCCCATCTTAAAACCTGCTGAAATATATAAATCACTCTTTCTTTCCAGACATTCCGAAGTATAATGGTAATGCCAATTCATTATTGCACATACGACTTAATCAAGAATTTTCTGCTATATAGAATTAGTAATTCCTTCCATTCTACAGTACAGTTGTACTTTCCATGCTTGCTACATTACATTTACACTCTTTTAGTACGAGTAAAATGACATTTTGTGACTTGTATATTAATAAAATATTATTTGTGTTCGAATAATTATAACTGTGCTTTAAGACAATTGTGAATGCATGTTTAAATATGCTTAAAACTTTATTGAATTAAATGTTTAGTGAACAAGCAAGAGAATAACTTGAATGTTAATCCTGCGAAAATTAATATAAAATTTATATTAATTTCCTAATAATGGACATTTCAACTATTCCATAAATAAAGGACAAGTAAACAAGTGAGCATATTTTTGCTTTAAAAATATTTGGAATGTTCCTAGCGTAAGTAACGAATACACATATATTGCTTTCCGAAATATTATGGTATTCGAAATATAGTAATCTTACAGTCTCAAAGTAATACATTCTAGATAAATTTTGTTGTGAGCAAAATCATAATACATTCTATACTTTACCGTTGCAGTATTTTTTAAAACGGTACAATGTTAAGAGTTACCATATTTTTAAATTAAGAAAACAAGATAATTATATTAATATTAAATCAAACGAACATACACACACACACACACACACATATATATATATATATATATATATATATATATATATATATATATATATATATAATAGACTATCGAGCATCCGACTTAGTTTTCTTTTATCGTAATTAAATGAGGAAAACAAGGCGTTGCATTGGCAACATTGCAAAGGCATTGGTTGCAGGCAGACCTCTGCTACGATCCTTTTAGGTGTCGTGTGCAAAATACAAGTTGCAACTGGAAAAGGGCAGCGTTCTGCTCCTTGTTCATTGTTTCGTCAATGTGTAACGGACCTCAATACGCTGCTGAAGTCGTCTGCTGTGAATTTTACTGGGCGCAGCCATATTGGTTACAAACAAACTGTTGTTAGGGTGGTTGCTAAGGCAGTTTCAATGGCGTTGTATTGAAACTGCTGAGTCTTGTGAAATATTCTCAAAATAGTGTTGACGAACAACATAAATGTGTATGCTGAAATGTCTGATTTAACGAATAGCAGTGAATATATTTACTTTTTGCGTATTTGAAGCCTATATTTTATATGAAAAAAAAATACTCTACATTTTATTTAGGCTACTGCAATCAACGATAACTTGCTGGACAATAAGCGAGTGACAATTCTAAGTATCTATATGAGCGTTCCTTAACAATAATTCTGGATTGATTTTAAATAAAATTACGTAAAATTGTATGGTATATACCTTTGCCATATTGTTTATTTAGCTTTAGTAAAAATGTTTAATATGGAAGACAGTTTTTTTTTTCTTTTTCAAATTAAGGATCAGATATTCGGAGCGAAACAGTACAGCGCTAGAATAACCAATGTAGCCTATTTTATAACATGCAATTACGAATACTTGATCTTAGAAACAACATCTCTTCGT
Organism: Thermobia domestica; assembly: GCF_964235325.1. Classification (NCBI taxonomy): domain Eukaryota; kingdom Metazoa; phylum Arthropoda; class Insecta; order Zygentoma; family Lepismatidae; genus Thermobia; species Thermobia domestica. The sequence continues at coordinate 48,890,985 of NC_137464.1, forward strand.
GGAAATAGTTTCCTAATTTATTCTTCATTCTTTTGTTAGCAGGTGTTCATTCCTTGCTTGGCACTGGTAAAGTTGAAATGCGTCATCAGAAATAATTATTTAAAAGGTATAATTCTCTAAATATTCTATCTAATGTCCTAATCTTATCTGAATTATTATTTCCTTTGCGTCTGCCACGAACGGCGCACAGATTTGTAACATGCCTGCATACACATGTATTAAAACTCATAAGGAAAACACATACCAACTTACGCTGGGTAGTCTCACTTCACGTAACACAGCACTTATGATAATTCGGGGCATCTGGAAGCTCGAGCGCCCATAAGGATGCATCTGTAGGGAGTAGGCAGATCAGTGAAGTTGGAAATGTGTGTAAAGAAAAAAAGACAGGCAAGAAAAGCATACACCAACCTGAACTAGTAATCACCACAAGTGGATCTCGGCAAGGTTCTAGAACACAGGTCCCCATTCCCATTTGTTTGTAATAAAGACAGAAAACAATGTGCCCTTCGGGGCTCTAACCCGCCTTCACTCGCTAACGCTCGCTTGGCAATACCGTTTAAATTAAATATTAAACTTTGGTACAGAAAGGAACCAACCTAACTACTAACCTATATAGGGGACCTTCCCGTGGATTTGCATTTGAATTTCTTAGTAACCATGACGCTTTTTTAACACTGTTTTTATGTTCTCCCACTACATAGGCTAAATAATTCTCTTGCACATAACTATTTTCGTAGATTAGCAGATTTTTAGACGTAAATTTTCACAACATGATCCTGCATTCTTCATGTGCGCTTAACGTAGATCGATAGGATTTAACAATTATAGTTTAGGACAAACGAAACGAGACAAATTAACAAGTCTGATTTAAACTTTATTATATTGCCTGTACCCTTACCAACATTCATATGCAGTAAGGTACAGATAGGTTGGTTGTGCTTAATTAAATGCGGTTGTCTTAAATATATGTGTAAACGCCGATTTACTAGTTTTAAAATCATCCATTCCCTGCTAATGTCAATTGAAATTTTTACATAACTTATGTTACCACAAGAGTAAAATTATCATCGAACTTGCGCTGGTGGGGTTTGGAAAGAGCGGAGGCAGGCGAGTATCACACTCTATGCTGGAGCAGCATTGTTGAAGATTAGTGTCTTTAAACGTATGATTCAGTTATCAGTTTACTAAGAAAAGTTAATACAATGTTCTGAGTATTAATAAATATTAAACGGTTAGCGAAATTAGCCTAAAATGTCACAAACATACAAACAAAAAAGACAGAGCAAGGGTGTTTTTGGTAAAAAAAAAAAAAAAAAAAAAAAGTGTATATTAATTACTTCCTGTAGAACAATATTTCTAATTTTGTTTGATTTGTTAATAATTCTGTAGTCAATTACTCTTAAACTCTTATGGTTACATCCGAAAGCGGGACAAATCATTTTCAGAGGCGAGTACCATGTAAACTTCTTTATATTACCCGCTCAAAGCTGGTTTGTTTGTAACCAGCTAGCTAAACAGGAAGCGGAAGTGACGTTTTCTGCACCAGCGTATACAGTATGCTTGCCGCTATTCCTGATTATAACTATACAGTGCGTACAGTACTGTATTTGTAAATTGTCCTTGGAATATGATTAAGTAAAGATTTGAAAATGGGTAATAAATGAAAAAAATGTTGTAAGTAACTATGGAGGAAAAATTACGCATTATACAGCGACTAGACTCTGATGTAACAGCAAATATATAGCTTCAGAGTTAGGAGTTGGGAAAAGTACAGTGGGGGACTGGAAAAATCGAGCAGAAATTGAAAAGTGCTGTGCTGCACAAGCTAGTGGAAGTGGGATACAAGTAGGAAAAAAAAAAACATTCTGAAAGGTATGCAAAAAGTCGTTGAGGAAGCTTTATATTTGTGGCATGAACACTGTATCACTGAACACTGTGGTATGAAAAGCTGTACCTGTAACTGGGCCAATATTGCAGAAAAAAGCTTTGGAATCATAGAACTCCGGCCTATCCTTCCGCCATTAGGCCGGATACTCGAGATATATATATATATATATATATATATATATATATATATATATATATATATATATATATTACTTAAAGCACATAACATATACATATTTCTGATAGTATCGCATCTAAGACTTATTTCTTGAAGAAATCTGGAGGTAATGAAAAATACGGGAAAACTGTGCCATAAAGATCAATCTCCCATTTTAATTCATTTAAAAATATAATAACGTCTCAACATGCTCCATTCTACGGAATACTGCAATAGTTAAATATAGAATACGGTATACTATAATTTTGCTCACAATACGGTACAAGGTTGCCATATTGTCCGAATTTAGCGGGTACCACTCAATTTTTTTTTTCAGGTCCTACATTCGTCCCCTGCTTAATTGTCTCATAATCACGAAAAACCACCCGCTTTTCTGGATCGGAGAAAAATCTAAAATGACTTTGTTGATAAAGTGTTGTTATATTCATCGTAAACCGCTACATCTCTGTGTCAATCTCAATCGCGATTGAGTAAAATTTGGGCTCACGCTCAGGCTCAGGTTGTGAGCTATTTGTCCAGTGCATGTGGGCAGAGCTTTTGCTAATAAGAGAGTGTTGCTCTAATGCACAGTGGTTTTCTTTGTGTAGTTCATGTGTTTTTAATGTAATATATTGGAGATTCTATACGAATGAATATTCGTTTTGAGGATTTTGTTACAAATATACTTAAATTATTTATGACTTCATATAAATTATTTTGTGTTTCTTAGAGGGAAAAAAAATATGAAAAATATCTGCCATATAGGTATATCGCTTTTTTTTGGGGGGGGGGGGGAATTGACTTATAGATATGCTTAAAATTACAGATATCTTACTGTAACACTTACTAAATACTTACTTTACAATTCGAGACTTACATTTGTTGAACTTAATAGAACATTAAAGGCAAAAACTAGATTTGCTTTACTTTAGTTTCGTTAGAAAACTACATTGGAAGTGTCACTTAACAAAGAAATCAGTAAAAAAAATAATCCGAAGGATCCCAGGTCAGTATTTGTAATACACAAGTTCACACCAGTATTTACGGTTGAGACCCCTCGTTTTTCTAGTTTTAAAATATGGCAACCTTAATAACATATATTTAGACTTATTTATCTTGAGACTATAAAATTACTATATTTCGAATACCATAATATTTAGGAAATCAATGGATCGCTATTCATTACTTGAGCTGAGAACACTCCAAATATTTTTTTGAACAAAAATATTTATTATTCTTTTTATTTGTTCTTTATTTATGGATTAGCTGAAATGTCCATAATATTGTTCTGTAACAGATGATATTAAAGGAAACTATCTGAGACATCAGTTGAAGCTTTCAGCTTCGAGGTTGGAAATCTTATCGAAGCGAGAGAGAATTCTGAATCTTACCTATTGTAAGTGACATGACAACAATGAAGTTAAACCTCATGTGTCCCCTTCGGCTCTTCTAAGAAAGGAGATGAGAATTATTTCACGGCCAATGTCAAGAACGCCGATTCTTATATTGCGTAGAGAACCTGATAGACATTTTCTGATACTAAATCACCAAAGATATCATGTGGTTTTCTCCAAAAAATATTTGTTCGGAGTGTTTCCAACTCAAATCAATAAATTCACACACATTGTTTTCTTAAATAATGAAGTTGGGACGTGGAACTCGATGAACTTACTGTCTCACGATACTAAATTTTAAACAGACTTATCTTCAGAAGTTGTCTATTTTTTTTTTTTTTTTTTAAAGTCAACACTACCGTTTATTGTACTTTAAAAGTGTAGGCTCTCTTAATTACATGAAAATCGTTAAAAAAAATATATTAATCCCTCCGTCATCCAATGAATCTTCCTAAACTTGTGCTTAAATGACTTCTAGCAAACTCAGGACTTAGCTAAATATCTTGTCTTTCCCTTCTGTCAGGAAACGTTAGCTCCTCTTATATCACGAATATCTTTAAATAGACTTCCTGGTGACTGAATTCCTGGCGCTATGACAAACCACATTAGTATGTGTCAACTCCACCTAGTATTCATTTCCCGTATCTCGCTTTTTTAATTATTTTTTTATTTTTATTATTATTATTATTATTATTATTATTATTATTATTATTGTAAACCATACAATGAGAATATGAATAAGAACAAAGACCAACTCAACTGAGTAGTATTTTGTACTACTAAAATTAGGCAGCCAATTTTTATATTATACTCTGATTTCTGTAAAGTCTTGAAAAAGGTAAAAATGTGTGAACAAAGCTGAAGCACTCTTTCAAACATGTTCATTCATACATACACACAGTCGTATGAATTAAAAAGTATATATATATATATAACATTTGTTAGCTTTATCAATATCAATTTAAAGTGAAGTCGTTAAATTTAGAAGTAATAAATTAATTTAATACTTTTTGTTCCTTTCAGGTGAGTACAACTTGAAGTAAATACATATAATAGGAAAAAAATGTAAGGAATCTTGAAACGTAAGTATTTATTTACACTCATATGGATAATGTTTCTCTTCAAGACAGTTCATACAAATATCTTTGAAATAATTTTACTCTTTTATGGAATGACTACTTCGAATACAAATTTCAGGGAACTTCACTTGAATATCACCAGTTTCGTTATAACATTTATCTAGGCCTATTTCACTTATTTATGTATACTTAGTTAACCTTGTAAGGGGCAGTCAAATGGGTTTAAGAATATCATAGAAAGTAGTCAAATGGGTTTAAGAATATCATAGAAAATAGTCAAATGGGTTTTAGAATATCATAGAAAGTAGTCAAATGGGCTTAAGAATATCATAGAAAGTAGTCAAATGGGTTTAAGAATATCATAGAAAGTAGTCAAATGGGTTTGAGATGAAGCGACATCTTGGTAGAGACTTCTTTATTCTCTTTCGAAGAAGTCCTAGTTTGATTTCAGTCTTGTGACAAACAACATTATATCCGTAGACTTTCTAGGATTTACATGCTCTCAATTGTTTTTCATCATCCCTTTTCATTATTCATAAAACGATGCATGTGTAGTACTTAAACATTTGATTTAAAAAAAATAGTTTAATTCAAAATAGGTCTAGAAAGCAATTCATGCATGTGTTAGGCACAGGGCGTCGCAGCGCGTTTACCACATGCTCTCTGGTAGAGACCCGCACGAGCCGGGCTTGGGCGAGCCGACTCAGTTATTTCTTTGGGCCGGGCCGGGTTTGGGCGGGCCGACACTGATTCTCTTCAGGTCGGGCCGGGCTGGGGTCGATTAATTGCAATTCTTTAATAATTATTGACTTTCGTTAAACGATAATTGGAATAAAGCCAAACGTTGAAGAAGTGTGCCCGTGAAAAATGTTACAAAGAATGCATTAGCTATTTACAGTTTGTGTTGCTTAGCGGCGCCACTTTCACTATATAGGATTGCTGGCATTGCACGGTAAATTGAGCTCTGACCTTGACCTTCACTGAACCCAAAATATGACAAGAAGGAGTGGAAAAGTTTTGCCTGTCGCTAAACAATATTGCTATCTTCACTTTATGCTAAAAATCAATTAAGTTAGATTTTTGTGACAGGGAATGAAGTTTTTGTTCTCTCGTTGACATGCAAAGTTCTAGTAGGCAATGGTACCATTCGGGAGACAAGCGCCAGGTTGTGAACCAGAGTTTAGAAAATGTTTCTGAGGGTTAGGTCAAGTTTAATACTAAATTTTGAGAAAGATTGGGGTTCGAGCTATTTTTTTAAAATATCGGGCCGGAGTCGGGCCAAAAACTTTTAAAATTTATCGGGCCCGGGCCAGGCGTAGGCCAAGAATTTAGAAAAAAACTTATCAGGCCGGGGCGGAATCGGGCCGAAAATCTCCAAAGTTTTCAAGCCCGGGCTGGGCCGGGCCTAGTTCCTCTTGGGCTGTATTGAGCTCGAGCCGAAAAATTCGCCCCGTGCAGGTCTCTACTCCCTCGTAGGCTGGATGTAGTTCAACCGGTCGCTAGCAGATGGCACTAGAGCAGGCTTAGGCCCACAATCTGAGCTGTTACCCAAGTGATTTGTTTTTCGTTTAATTCAAAAGGTAATGAACATTTTAAATGCACGTGCGAAACTGTTCTTTGTTCGGGAAACCACTACATGAGAAGTTGGAGATAATGCTAGAAGTGTGATGTTTGGATGCATAATCTCTTCATCCTACATATTTTTTGTGTTCCTTTAAAATGTGATGTTGATGGAGGATGCTGTGTGTATCTTGGGAAGAAGAACAAAAGGAGTGACGAAATCTAGAGAGAAAGAAACGAAAGAAGACATATTATAACAATCATAGAAAAGAAAAATAATTATTGCATAGATGATTGGCCTATCAAGAAAGAAATTCGGAAGATATCAATAATCTGCTTGAAAGGAAAGCAGAAGGGAGGGTCACATGAGAAAGATGCCTATTATAATATCTAGATGAATTAGTAAAATGAAGATCTCATCAATGTAGAAAATGAGAATGAGTGAGTGAATGAGATCCGTAAGGGTGAATTTAGAATTTAGAACTATTATGTTGACCAACAAAGAAAACTCAGAATCGAAGAAGAATTGGAAATCTTCCTCAAGCTCTTAGTTGATGAATTTTAATATATAACATTACTGTTTCTACATGCTTATTTCAATGCGATTGTTAAGATAATCGTATTTGTTGGCTCACGAAACGTGTTTTTAAAGCTCGACGGAGTTAAAAAATTCGACGTGTTACCAGATTTTGTTCTTTTAGCTTAGAAACCTGTAGTAGGCAAATTAGTACATACAATAGCTATTTGATTCCATCACCTTTATTGTGTACAAAGATGTATTGATGTAGTCATAAGTTATCTATGTAAGACGTGAACAGACCGAATGGGGTTTATTTCAAGTGATAGTTTAATTTTTTGTCAGTTGACCTTCGTAGACTAGACAATGAGAATCAGCGGTTCGTCTTGCATTAGTTAAATGGAAATCTGGGACTAACTGAATAATAAGATTAATCCGAGTGAAACGCTGACGAGATCACTACAAAGATGTAAATGATTTCCAAAGGTGAGACCTTATTTCTACCTCGTAAATATGTCTACACTTAAAAAATATAAAATGTATATTAATATGTTTAGATTGCATCCCGTAAACAGACTCCATAAGCCAGGACGCACGAAAGAAACAGGGTTAATGTAACTTTCCGGCAGTATTGAGAGCTTCTTTTTGGTGCTTATTGATATTGCAAGAACGGGACATTTTTTTAATGTCAATAAATATATATCCACTCAATTATCTGGAAGTTCTTAATTTTGCCATTATGTATAAAGAGGTTAGCAAATATAAAGAACAAAGAAAAGTTAAAGATGTCGATGAATCTTGCAATACGACAATTTGAGAAAACAGGATGACTCGATCACCTACGAACTACATGTTGTAACATAAACTGCTTGAGTCTTAGAAAAGGAAATATTAATTACCAAGAACCTCCTTAAATGGGATTTCGTTAAGATACCATATTTACTCAGATGTATTATTATACATAAATGATTTACCCAGTATAATAAATTCACATAAATTGTTATATGACTTAGAAATAATGACTTAGAATATTATAATGACTTAAAATGTATTGAACTATAAGTAGCCCTACTTAAATAGATCCTGTAAGTTGTACCTTCACTCTTCACGAATGGTGTAAAATCAACAAACTATGGTTAATGCAATAAAGTGCAGCGTAATTTCATACACTAGAAAAAGTTACTTTTTTTTTTCAATTTCAATACCAAATTGAAAATTCTCTATTAATGAGAGTTAATCATGTCCGCGATCTTGGAATGACAACAAAATCAAATCTTTCATTTGACCTACATATTAAGCAACTAATAAGTGAAGCATATAGAAATCTCCGATTTGCAATGAAGCTTGGAAAATGATTTCAGAAATCCTGATGTTCGCAATTTTTTTATGCTGCCTATATGCTTTCTGAACTAGAATATGCAACATTAATTTGAGATCATCATACCAAAATAGATGCACGTAAACTTGAAGCATAGAATCTAAATTTGTACGTGTTATAACCCATAAAGAACCAAGCATCTATCCAAGATACGAAAAATACACAGACCTCTTACAACTCTATTCTCTACAAAAGCTTGGGACTAGGAGAACTAACTCTCATTTGTGCTTTCTATGTAGATTCGCATTCCCAACACCAGAACCCGTTCTAGTCTAGTAACTTTTCATATGACGAAACAAAGCACAAACGCATTTAAAATATCGCCTGTTAGAAGTACTGTACAGTATGTGTACTTTATATAACAAAGCAAATGTCCATATATTCCATTCAGCTAGAATCCCTTATTTATCAAATGTAAATAGCATATAGATGAATTTTAAGCAGTAATTGTAAAAGAAAAATGTTATGACTTTTTTCTGGGGGGGGGGGGGGGTGAATCAGTTGAGTTTTTGTCTTTCTTGTTGTTGAAGTAAGTGAGTAAAATAGTCTTTACTTGTTGACAAATTTCACATCATTAATTACGTTACAGTAATATTACATAATTAACTGAACCTTATTATTAGGTGTGTCCCTGTTGTGTTCAAATACAATTAAAAACAAATATATGGGATAGAAACTCTTCAAAATTCACAAATTTTCATTCCGTAAAATAACATTTCAAGTCATTTATACGTATTTTTAACATTTTATTACGACATTTTACCTACAATATATACAGGGTTTTCCAAAAGTCCTGCAAAAAAGTAAAAAGCTGTAACTTTGTAACCATTTATGGTATTTGTACAAAACTTTTAGTGGACTTGTAAGAAAGTCTGAAATTTTGTTTCCAAGCATTTTTTCAACGCCAAACCTCCAGCTGAGCACCATTCACGTCCAAACATTGCTGAAGCCTTTTCGGGAATCCAAGAATGGCACACCACACATTTAACTTTGGAGAATCACGAGCATGTGTCTCAAATTCGTATGGATTCTCAATTCCCCAGATTCTACAATTGTGGTCGGTTTACCTTACCAGGCACATGAAACGTGGATTCATCTGAGAACAGTAACTTTGAAAGAAGCCCTGGATCACTGTTGAACCGTAAAAGCATCATTTCACAAAACTCACTTCTTATGTCACAGTCTTCTTCCGTCAATTAATGTACAAGTTTGAAATTGTAAGGCTTGCCTTTATTTTCTTACGAACGATATTGTGTAGTGTTGTCATTGGCACTCGCAGCTCAAAGGACTTCTTGAACTTTGTAACACGCTTTCCTGCACGGACTGAATCACATCAACACTGGATGGTTGTTGGCCTTCCGCTACGAGGCAAGTCCAAGACACTTCCGGTAGCTAGGAACTTATCGTGTCATCTCTTGATACTTGAAGCTGCAGGTGGTTGTTTCTGATATTTTTGTCGGAATTTTCTTCTCACCAAAACACTAGATTTTAACTCACGAAACCACGCCACACACTGCGCTTTCCCTTGAGTAGATGCCATCTTTGTCATATGATTTGCGGTTATGACGTCAACGTTTACATCCGCTCATTGTTGCCAACAAAAATTTTAACATTTCCACTAAACATTACAAACAAAATATAAAATTGTAAGTAGTACTTTCGAAGTTACAGCTTTTTAGTTTTTTTTGCAGAACTTTTGGAAGACTCTGTATATATATATATATATATATATATATATATATATATATATATATATATATACATATGTGTGTGTGTGTGTGTGTGTGTGTGTGTATGTGTGTATATGTATGTATGTATATGAAGGTCACTATGTTTGTGACTTGTTACAACTTGAACCGCTCGACCGATCTCGATCAAATTTTCAATATACATGAAGTTCGGGCCTGGGATGGTTTTTCTTACTTCACTTTGACGGTAGAACGTAGGGAAGGGGAAGAGATATAAACACATAAAAATAAATAAAACTTTATGTCTTGAATCATGAGACCAATCCTGATCAAATTTTTAACATGAGGTTCGGGCATGGGATTTTTTTTTTAAATTTCACTTTGATGGTACTACTTAGGGGAAGGAAAGATATTTAAAAATGATCAAAAATGACCGATATTAGTGTCGAAGCCATAGTTTTTGGGTTCACTGAGACAAGCAGTGACACTTCAGATGCCCTTTAAAGCCAAATTCAGCCCCGCAACTTGGGGGAGGGGGAAGATACATAAAAATGATCAAAAATGACTGATATTAGTGTCGAGTCCATACTTTTTGGGGTCGCTGAGACCCTTCCGATGGCGTTTAAATCCAAATTCACCCCTTGGTGTTCAAAATTAAACGTATTCTTCTCATGCGAAGAACGGGTATTCTGTTATTTTCTTATAAAACAGAAATTAAAGCTTAATTTTTTATAAAATGTTGAATAAATTTAGTTGAAATCTGCATACCAAAAATTAGACAGAGTTAGTTACTGGTGGCTTCATTTTTCTTGGAGACAAAAGTAAAAATTGATGTGCAAGATTGAATGAAAGCAGACATAGGGAGAATATATGAGAAAAAAAGGATAATAAAACGTACATGTATATATTAAAAAGAAGAAGAGGCCATACACAGAAAAATTAACCTAGGTATATATATATATATATATATATATATATATATATATATATATATATATATATATATATATATATATACTAAACCAGTGCATCCCATTATTTTCTTCATTATGGCGTGGTCGTACGTATATATTTTAACGACCCTCGGAACCACATAGAGGCAGTGACTGAAGTTTGTCGACGAGAAGCAAAGAAGGGCCTCTCCGGGTATCGATTACTTTGCTCCGTTCTCTCTCCCTCTCTCTCTTTCTCTATAGTTGAAAGCTTATGAAACGCTATGAAAGAGAGGACCAGTGGCCGGATTTATGACTGGCTTCAGCGCTCATAAAGAAACGCCAAAAAGCGGTGTTCGGAGCATATTCATATGCCTTATCACAACGAATTCTTCATATGAGCTCGGCTACAATAAGTAGCGTATCAAAGTCGAATGGAATTACTTTTTCCCCCACCTTGTACTTGCTTTTTTATTCATTCTCAAAACCGAAAAAAAAAGATAGAAGAAAAATCTAAAAAGATCTTTTCCTCTCTTCTCAGAATATTTTATATGAAATTTTTATATTCTTACATTCACACTTTTACTATAGCACATATTTTTTTCGGTATTACTACAATAATAAGAATACTAATAAAACTAGAACTATGATATTAATGGTTTTTCATATTTTTTCTCTCGCCAAGTCATTTCATATACCAAGAGTTTTAGGATCTCGCAACTTATATTACTTGCATATACCGCAAAATATGAGTGTTATAACTACGATATTACAAACTGTGGCTGCCTCTGCTAATTTCCCAGTGTTGCACTTTAGACTTACAAGTTATGCTAATGCATAATTATCGAAAGCCTTACTGAACAGCTATGTCTTTCCATCGACAGATATCAAAGCAGAAACGGTAAGAAGTTATCCAGAAGCAGTTTCTTGCAATCGGTTATGTACCCCAATAATATGTTTAATCTCATAGGTTAACACTATCCCAACAGAAAGTGATTGAAATTAACATCTCCCGGTTTCAACGTTGCTACTCGTACAGTTAAGACGGTAACAGATAAAGTGACAAGCGGTATTTTTTTTTTTATCCGATTTAGCGTTTGATGAAAAGAGGGCATATTTCTACTACAACTGGAACTGGTTGAAGTTTACTTCTACCTTCGGTTTATATATATATATATATATATATATATATATATATATATATATATATATATATATAGAGAGAGAGAGAGAGAGAGAGAGAGAGAGAGAGAGAGGGAGAGAGAGCAAAAAGTGATAGTGAGTAAGATATAGGGACAATGTCTGGAATTGATAAATCTTCTTAACTGTTTGCGTTTCAGGATTCACTTTCCCATATGCGTGCTATAATACCAGGTTTTCATTTACTGTTGAAAGACTGTCTAGATCGTTATATAGAGCATAGTTGTTGTGCTCGAAGAGAGTATTCATATTAATGATTTTTATTTTTAAATATTTGCATTGTGGAACATTTGAACAGAAAACGGTGAAATTTTGATGTTCTGAATGGATTTTATGCTGCTTCTGGTTGCCAACACTGACCGGAGACCAAAGACAAAATTGTTTTCCTTTTTTTTTTTCGATGTCGAATTTGCTAATTATTTATCGTCAAAACAAACATACGTGTGTCGTAACTGAATGCTGCTTTAAGCCCACCATCTACGTAGACAAAACCATTTTTTTTCGTCAGTAAGGTGCTGTCACATAAGGAGAAATAGTAGAACTAACTCATGCTTTGCAGCCACTATAAAATTTCATCATCTCCAGGATTAATAGACCCTTAATAAAGGATACATTTTCATAACATACTCATAGATGTCACTAGTATTTTGCAATGGAGTGCTTTTATCACATCTACATGGATGTCACTGATGCGCAAGAGGTTAAAAATAGTTCTCATCTATTTTTATCAATCTCTGTTCAAACCGGAAGTATTAAAACTGAAGCATTTCCGTTTTTATCGTTGATCACCGCAAAACGATGAGAGATAGTGACAAGTAGTTTTTTGGGAATCGATTAAGCGTCCCAAAAAATATATTTTATCTGCACCCTATCCTCTGTACTAAAACTTGAAGTGCTAGGAACTTGATACTAACTTCTGGTTTTAACATTGCTGTTTGTTGAGCAAAAGACAGTAAGAGAGAGCGAGAAGAAGGTTTTATTTGGAAGCTATTCATCTTCTCAAGAATAGATTCTTTCTTCTCGTTAGATCTTCTATTGATACCGGAAGTGGTAGAAATAAATTATTTCTTGATTTTGACGTTGAACGCTAAAGAGAAAAATAAGTAGTACTTAGTGAGAATTAGTTTCTTGGTATGGATTCAGTACCGCAAAGGTATATTTCACCATTGATTTTATTCGTTTAGTGCAACTGAGAGTGGTAGTTGCAACCAGAAGTTGCAGAAATCTACTACCACTTCCAGTTTGAACCTTGATATATCAAAAAAGGTAAGAAATTGAGAAGAAATAGCTTTTTGATATGGCTCCAGCGTTCCAAGATTAATCCATTTATCGCCCCTGGCATATTTGACGGGATATGAAATCCAATCATCAACATCAGTATTCGTTCTATTGCATTCTTCGCCAGAAATTAAACAGCAACTTCGGAAAGTAATTTCGTCAATTGGAACATCCACAGTATCATTGAGAACAAAGGTTCTCAATCACTACAAACTGCGTCAAGAAAGTTCATGTAATGTACTAATTCGTGCATACGTCTTTCTGAAGCTGTGTGAAGTTCTGCTACCTTAGCTTATAGCGATACGATTAGTTTAACTTCCTTCAAGAGCCACCATTGTTTTAAAAGTATCCAAGTTTCCTCAAAGTATCCAAGAAAAATGAAAAGTAGGATCTGAAAGAGAATAGAGATGAAGAAGTATAGATTGACAATTACGAATAAAGTCATAAACACAACAGACAAAAATAGTCATTAATTTGGACTATTTTTAGTAATAGCGTTTATGGCAAAGCAAGTGTGTTGCCACACGTCTTTCTCCGTAATCAGGTCAGTTTATGTGCGTTAGAATCGACTCATCATTTACTCACGTCCCCTTAACCATGCCCCTACCACACGACAATATCATGACACAATCTTTGGTTCATTTCCCCAGTCCATACGCCAATTATTGTTACATGCTTTAATATGAATCCATTTCTATCGTTATTGATGGCATCACACTGGTTTCGTGACTAAATGAACCATCGCCGTTGAGGTATTAATTATTTCAGTTAACTGAAGTGAGTGAAACAGTTAGTTATATGGTTCATCGATACAGGTGGAAGCAAAAATGTGACAGAAAGGCAAAAGTCAGAATTCTTGTGGAACGCGTCTATGGCGTACTGTATTTGAAGGTGCCCGATTTCTTAGTGTATCCAAGCCCATTGTCCAACGTGCCTACAAGGAATGCTGTATCATAGATGTGAACGCGTACCGGAGTCAGAGTTGTAGTCGCGACAATGTCATGACACAGAGCAATCGCTTAGACTAGATTAGCTCCACGTCTGGTCAAGGAAAATTCTGTTAAAGACGATAGAGATTGATTTGTCCATGAATACAAGTGCACAATACGGAAGTCCATATTCTACTACTCTGTCTGCAAGTCCTACTCAGTGTGTATGAAACTGCGGAACATCATTTATCCAATGACACAAATATTGTTTTCTACAGATGATAGGATATATAGAGTAACATGGTTCCAAGTTACACATCTAGTAACTTCCAAGCATAGTTTGAAAAACATCAACAGAAACGAGCATCTCTCGTTACTATCAACAAATTTGAACATGATGAAGACATTGCTATTCGCTTCCCTCTATCATCTCTCAATAAACAAGAGCATGAATTGCCTGAAGAATGGTACAACGTAATTCACTAAACATAATTCAAGATCTGCTTGTTTTCAGTCCTAGTTAGATTAAGGTTGCTATGGATGCTAGTGGTAGATTACGTGTTATTAGTTGTAATACTTTATTGACGTTCATAGTGAAACAAGAAATCTTTCTTGTTATAACATAAGATAGTTAAGCACCATACTAAAAACAATCCATTTTCGGTTGCAATTCTGACCAAAGTATTATTACTTGGCTCTTTTTTTTAACGAAATTCATTTCTAAAATTTTTAGATAAATTTACTACGGTTCAACAAAACTTTCCCACGTTTTGCTGCTTTGTATGTGAAAAAGATTTGTCTTACGTGTGGTTGACCACACATCAGTCAGTCACGTGATGAATATGTGTTGACAAGCCCTCAAAACCATTGTAACCACAGCGAATATGTCAATTTCAGAAAAGTACAAATTTGTCTCTGCATTTTTATAATGGAATTTAGTGATGAGCCCTGGCAATATTTTGGAACAAGTTTGTTATTTATGCGGTGGAAGGAAAGAAGTTATTTTAATATCTGATTTAGTTCTCCCATAGATGTAAATCTTATTTAATTCTTATATATATATATATATATATATATATAGGTAGATAGATAGATATAGATATATATTTGCATTAACTAGCTAATTTATGGCCTAAAATGAACACATAACCTCATAACAATAGATTCATTTCTGTCACTTTGGATCAGTCATTTCCTACTATGTTTCTCCACGAGACGTGGTAGGTTTCCTAAAAGAAATGCACTTTCCGAGACGAGACATCATTTTGACGATCCCTGCTCGCGTCAAGTAGGTTCTGTGCTGGTCATATCCCTCATGCGTGATTTTTTTGTAGATTCTCCCGTTTCCTCTCACTTTCTTCATTCCACCATTGCACTCATTATTATCATCACCGTCTCCCTTAAACTAGGTGTATAATCGTGTTACTTTAAACTTAAAAAAAAGCACTTTCGCAACTCCTTTACAAAAGGAGACAACCTCTAACTCTTGTCTCGCACACAACACTAGTTCAACTGAATATTCTGTGACGTCATAGTTTGCTGCTCCCTTTTCAATAAACCACATGAAGAGAATAAGGAGGATATTCGGAAAGAGCAGTAGGAACAACCACACAAAAATATCGATATAGTAATCAAAAGATTCAAAGGCATACTACTTGCCTACTAGAGCCTTTCTATTTCAAGTCTGTCCTCGGCAAATATGTGAAACATACTTCGGCCCCATCTCCGCAGCCCTCTTACGAAGGAAACCTTCCCTTTGCTTTGAAGAAAAGAAATGACCTCGGCTGTGTTACCAATTTGTCTAGGCGAGTGAATATCATATTCTACTTACTAGGGAACCTATCCAAGTGTAACTCTGACTTTGAGTCGAGACTATGGCCGTTGGATACCTTGTCTCAAAAGAACGTAACACGAAAAGGAATACATCCTCGATCTCAACCGTTGCGGAGATAGAAGCGTGAAAAGTTATAAATTGAGCTCCATACTATACATTACAAAGTCAGATTCCGCGTCAGATTTTTCGGAAACGGTCGGTGAATATATATCAAATTAGTGTGGGGAGCTCAGCAACTTTTAAATGAAAAATTTGTGTCCCCGGGGCACTCGTAGGATCCCAGGAGGGGTCCAACTCAAAATTTGCGAATGGAGCCGGCGGTCAAGTAGCATATTTTATGAAAGCTATTGTTAAATAAAAGAACATAGAACAAATCGCAACTCTCTACAATAACCCTGTGCAAACGGGCAACTGATCAAAATGTCAATACAACCTACATCAGAAAATCTATGGCCACGCTTCTAAATCCGTTAAGTTGCGACAATAACAAAACAGAAATACACGTTTAAAAGTGCAAGATATTGAAGTAAAGCAAACTGCTGCAGAGTCTCTCACAGAGTCGCACAACGGATCTTAACCAAGTATAGGTGTGACTTCGAATGACCAATGGACCGTAGAATGACCATGACCATTGGATTTCGAGTCCTAGAAGAGAGAGGATAGATTGTCAATTGCAACCGTCGTAGAGGGTGAGAAGTTCAAAAGGCAACGGTATATGCTTCGCGAATCGGGACCCCAAATTCGCAGATTGCACCACGAAATTTCTATCGGGGATTTGCTGAACGAGAAACATGATGGTAAAGACGGAAAGAAGTGTTCTTGAAACTGTGAGGAAACTTGGAAAGGAGTGGGGTTGGAGAAAACTGGAATAATGGTGCAGAAATAAAATATATCGGAGGGTGCTTTTCTATCGCTATAGGGAGTGGTCAAGAATAATATTTCGTTAAAATATAAAGTTGGAAACCATAATTGTAAACTCGGGAAAGAAAACGATAACCAACTGGGGTGGGAGACGAGCTAACACATCTTTATTGAAGTAACATTCTGTAAATATACCAACACGTATATGCAAGGTTGTATATCTATTTTCTTTGGACATAGTTTTGTTTACTTATATTTCATCCTTCCAATAAATTGCATATTGCTACAAATCAATATTGTATTGTCACAGGGTATTTTGTGTGCCAATATTCTATGAAACACTACTTTCTGGTACGTTCACGATGTTCTGGTACGTTCGCTATGTCTCAAATCCCCGGATAGAAATTTCATGGTGCAATCTGCGAATTTGGGGTCCCGATTCGCGAAGCATATACCGTTGCCTTTTGAACTTCTCACGCTCTACGACGGTTGCGATTAACAATGTATCCTCTCTCTTCTAGGACTCGAAATCCAATATTTAATAATAGCTTTCATACAATATGCTACTTGACCACCGGTTCAATTTGTAAATTTTGAGTTGGACCCCTCTTGGGATCCTACGAGTGCCCCGGGGACACAAATTTTTCATTCAAAAGTTGCTGGGCACCCCACACTAATTTGATATGTATTCGCTGAGTTTCCTTACCCGATCGTTTCCGAAAAATCCGACCCGTAATCTGATTTTATAATGTATAGTATGGAGCTCAATTTATAACTTTTCACGCTTCTATCTCCGCAAGGCTTGAGATCGAGGATGTGTTCCTTTTCGTGTTATGTTCTTTTGGGACAAGGTATCCAACGGCCATAGTCTCGACTCGAAGTCAGCATTACACTTGGATAGGTTCCGTGGTTAGAATGACTAACAAGACAGTGTAAAGCGAAACCCGTGAAACAATTTAATGTAACAACCCTGTCCGCATCCAACTGTTGAAGATTGTTGGCCATAGCAACTTGTCCCTCCTCTTTTGGGGGAGGTACGGGAAAGCACGTCATCAACAACACCAGGGGGCAAGGTTGAAATAGAAAGGCTCTAGTACACTATCAACACTCTTTTTTTTTTCCTTTAAGTTATACGTTGTCCATTTGGAATTAAGTAATTTTAAAAAAAAATCCCAGTCCCTAAAATAATGCAATATATTATTTTACCATCTTCTTGTATCCAAATGCTCTCTTTTCCCTAAGCTTTCCACCTACAAATATATGTATATGTACTTTGTGTGTGTCAAAATGCAAACGAGTAACGTTTCCTGTCCATATTTGACGTCTCCGGTTTATTAACCATACGATATGCACTAACTCATGGTTATTGTGAATTTTAGCATTGTGTAGCTTGTACATGATAACAATGCAGGAAGGTATCCACGGAAACACATAATTAAATAATAATCATGGTGAAAAATTCAACACGTCTAAGCACGTAGTTGCAGTACTAACAGGTAGAAACGAAATCAAGGAGTACTTTTTTTTTAAGTAAAATTAGAACTGGTAGTGTGACTCTATAACCAAGCTCTCATGGACATGAGATAATGTGGTGAGAAGTGTCTGTGCTGTAAATCTTGCATAATGGTAGGTGGGGACACTCCGTCGAAAAGGAACTTTTTCAGGTCAGCCATCCCGAATAAAGCTTTTCCTAGGTTTTTTCTCATTAAAACAAGGGAAATACTGAGATGGTATCTAACATAATACTTGCAGGCCGCTCCCTTCCTTCTCTATTCCTTTCTTCCTCTAATTCTGCGGGCAATGTGATCGTCAAGGGACATCATCCCTTATAGTGTGATGGGCTAATATAATCATAGATGCCGAAAGCCAAGAAATCAGATGCCGAAAGCACAGAAATCTGATCCCGAATCAGATCTGATTCCGAATCCTAATCCTTGCATGGTGATCCGTGAACCAGTCAATTGCATCAGACTCATTCACCGGTTGTACTTTAGAGCCCACGTTAATAGTAGTTCCTTTCCTTCATAATCTTAATGTTTCATAAGGACACCCAACACTCAAACTCATCAAAAAAATTTAAATGAATAGCGAGCAGTGATTGTTATTACTCCAAAGGAAATAGTTTATCTTTACAGCTAACATTAAAGAAATTAAAAATTTAAAAAGATGATAACAGTATCATCCCTAACCTTATACACATGCAAATATGTTTATGGATATGAATGTTGACCACTGACACACAGAGAAAAGTAGACTGAAAATTTCGGAAAATAAAATTATGAGAAAAATAATTGTCCCCAAAAAAATATTAACATGTTGTTTATTTCTGTTGCAAATTCGTTAGATATGTAGATTTCCAATTAACAAATCTGTTACTTTATATATATACTGGTAACTTTTCTCTGCATAGTACACTGGCTCTCAAAAATAAAGGCTGTTGTATCTTTTAATAGTAAGTGAGGATATGACGTAAGACTTGATGAATTTAAATACGTACTCTGAGCACAATCTATTGTATGTAGTGGTAATCCGGACACTATGTTGTGTCCTATTACATTATTGCTAGAATTATTTGTTGCTTTATTAGTCAGCCAGGTAGAACATATTTCTTAGAAATCGTGTGGTAATGAATTACCATTGCCCATGTTACTTCAACTTTGTATAACGGGTATCAACTGTAGTATTATTAGTGTAATAACGTTTAACGAAAAGCTGCGCACAATGTATTGCGCGTGATGCTAGTCCAGCCACTGTGAACTTCTTTGTCGCATTTGTTACTCTATTAGTGAGTAAGGCAGAACATGGTGTTTAGAAACCATGTGACAGTGAATCACCATCACAGGAAGTACTTCAACTTCATATCATAAGTATTCAGTATAGTATTATCCTATCTGTAATGGCATTTGTTGTAATGTTGAAATTACTAATTACAATGTTAGATAAAAGTAGTACTCCTGCATACCAAGGAAATTCTTAGATATGAAATACCTATTGTGATCATTTTTAAATTTACAACAAAATATTTTTCTACACACTGTCTGTGAAATGTTTTTTGTAAAAGTATTTTTCGGGATGCAAATATTAATCGTCAGTTTGGGATGTCCTCTTTTCAACAACTTATTGTATAATGTTGCATCCTATACGAATTTCCGTCAGAGTAGAACCTGGGCGTCCCATGCCAAAGACTGAAACGCTAATCACTTAGCAACAAGCAAGCACTTTACAAATATAGACTTTGAAATATATGACAAAGTAGCTACAAATGGTATGTGCAATATATATACACACCAAAATGAAACAAAAAGGACCAAGTCAGGATCCTTGTGGAACTACTAACAACTTTTACGTACTTAGTTATAGCACAGAACATACGTACATTTCTGAGAGAAGACGGAGATTTAGAAGATAGACTTTTTAAGTGGAGGTTTCCGCTTTTCGGGAGGGTTTGTCACTAGTCTTTGTTGAAATGGAATTGCTAAACCACAGCCGTACAGATCTACGTCTATGGAAGAGAGAGAAAGAGCTAGTCGAGGATAGGAAAAGGGATTAAAAGCGAGTAATTCGCACAAATCCTATTGTGACTGTTTCTGCTCATTGAGTTTTGTCCTAGCGAAAACTTGCGATGAACACAGAGCCACAGAGAACGAATAAATAGACGGAGTGTGTAATGTGCGTACTGGGAAAATAGTATTTTCTGAAGGGATTATTCATAGATGAAAGGCTTGTTAGAAACTGAAACGGAGAATTCTTTTACGTAAATTTTATTAGTAAATTTATCCTTTTACTTTGTACTTGCAAACATAGATAAAGATGTGTTAGACGAATTGATTCAAAGTAAACAGGAATACAAGTCTGAAATTACGCGTTTAGTTCGTTGACTTTAAAGGAAATCTAAGCATGGATTTCTTAATCCGTACCTCCATAACATAGAATATTTGAGCTAGTTCCTCAAGAAAATTAAATATAAAGTCAAACTATCTGAATGCTTGGGAGTCATTTTTTTTATTTATTATTTAAAATGGCGGAGTTAAGGCATAACCTTTTCTAACCTTGTTAAACTATACGAGGAGAGAGAAGCAAAGAAATCAATCTTGAAAATAAAATACATTCCTTTGATTGACTACGTATAGATAAAAAGATTCACATACTTAAGTGATTGTGTATAATATATACGTACATACACATGTATCAGGAAGGAATATAAAAGAAAATAGGAAGAAATGGAAAGAGAGAAGAAAAAACGAACGACTGCATGGTAACGCAAGGAATAGTTTCGTGTGTAACTTTTTTTTTTTCTGAAGACCTTCATTAGGAAGATATTCTTTAAGCCGACGTTTAAAAGTCAACACTGAATCAGAGTTTCTGATGCTTTCAGGGGTGTCATTTCAAGCTTTGGTGGCAAATAGTGTGAAAGATTTGGAAAATAAATTAGATTTGTGCGTTTGAACGGCGAGTGTTGTATTTCCTTTAGAACGGGTATTTAGTGGGTGAGTATTACCAAGAAATTTAAATTTAGAGGATAGATAAGTAGGTTTTTTTTAAACAGTTAATTATTTTATATAAAAGTGTTAGAGAATTAATGCGGCGGCAGGTGCTTAGATTGCACCATCCTAGTTGCTGATAACAATGGGAGATATGGTCATAGCGTTTTTTATTAAATATGAAGCGAACGCAGGCATCCTGAATGTGCTGTGAACGTTTTGCCAGATCTTCGGCTAAGTCAACACTCAATTCAATTCATGTAACTTTCCACTTTACAAACTAACGGCAAAATAACTAATTCCTTTATTATAGAAACAATACATTTACTATATGGCGACCTGAGATCATAACTTGTGTGCCAGTACTGATACTAGGAATATATTCTAAGAGACTTCGAGTTTTTTTCGAGAAAGAATAGAGCAAACTTTTAGATTCGGAATCTGCATCTTCGACTTTCGCGTCTGTTTATAAAATTATATGTATGTCTGCATTGCCGCTAGGAATATAAGTTAGGAGCTTGTAAAATGAAATCTTTCAGTTTGACGTCCCACGATTATGCTCTTTAGGCTAAGAAAGACGGATGATTAAGGCAAGTGAATGATGATAGAAGAATTGGTGGAATCAAAAAGTGGGAGGAAACAGGAGTATCCCAAGAAAACCCTACGATGTTATGCACTGCAAACTTACTTGGACGGGGATTAAAAGCATTCAAATGTGTTTCAAGAAAGAACAGATATCAGCTAAAACTATGAACTGTGTTTCTCGCTATCACAAAACAGACTTTAGATAAGGAATCATCCCATTCACTTTTATGGTCGCCCGGCCTAATCTGTCTGTTAGTATCAATGACCCGAATCTACGTGCTTCGGAAGCCTTTGACTGTTTTACGAGAACAGAATGATGATCATTTTTAAGGACAGAAGCTGTCTGTCAGTATCGTCGCCAGGAATCTGCTTTTACGTAACTTGTCTGTCAGTAGTCTCAGTACTGTCGCCTGGAATCTGCTTTAACATAACTTGTCTAACAGGATCTTAGCCACGCATCTGCTTTAACATAACTTGTCTGTCACTATCGTCGCCAGGAAACTGCTTTAACATAACTTGTCTGTCAGTATCGCCACAGGAATCTGCTTTAACATAACTTGCCTCTCAGTATCGTCGCCAGGAACCTGCTTTAACGTAATTTGTCTGTCAGCATCGTTGCCAAGAATCTACTTTAAGAGCCGTTGACTGTATTTCGAGATCGAAAAAAACTATTACGAAACAGATTTTAAATTAGGAAATTACTCCCTTTAATTACGGGTCACTATTCAAAATTCTAATATGTCTGTCAGTATTTCCGTCAGGAGTCTATTTGAGAAGACACAGATACACTTATTTACTGTCTGGTGAAGAGAAAATAAGATAGTTGGCAAAACTGTTGTACATTATTAATATTTAAATGAAAGTGTTGTTTTGTTCACCGACTAGTTTTTAGTTTTTTTGTTTTGTTTGTTTTTCTATTCAAGGACATATCAGTCCTTAGGTCACAAGGACTACATATCGAGTTGAAAAAGAGGATGTTTGAGAATAGGTTCACAAGACGGGTGACATCCAGAAGTCCTAAAGTGCAGAAGTCCTAAAATGCAGAAGTCCTAAAAAATATAGGCACTAGACCTAAATGTTGGACTTCTGCACTTTAGGACTTCTGCACTTTAGGACTTCTGCATTTTAGGACTTCTGCACTTTAGAACTTCTGCCTTTTAGGACTTCTGCCGTTTAGGACTTCTGCCGCGATATGATTTTTAGGACTTGTGCCTTTTAGGACTTCTGCCTTTTAGGACTTCTGCCATTTAGGACTTGTGCCTTTATCATTCACTTGCTTTAGTTCTGAAATTCGCCACCACCACACGAAATTGGGACGATGCAGCAACTAGTTGGCAATAATGTTACGAACGTATCTAATTCCAACAGTAACAGCTATATTTGTACTACTAAGATCGTTATTATCACTATCTGTTCTGCACTTATACACGAATTACATAATATAACCTGTTTCATTCTAAGAATTAATTACATAATTTGTTAAGAAATTCGTTTCTTTCGAATGGAGATACGAGAATCCCAAGACAAATTCCTAAAACAAAAATAAATAAATAAATAAATAAATAATAAAAAATGTTTAAAAAGCATATTTTACCAGACTTCTGAAACCAAGCAAACATTCAGAATTGCAATATATACTGTGCGGAGCGTATTTTATTAAGAGTAGGACAAAAATCCACCAAAGTTTACTTAATTAGGGCAAAAGCTCACTAGACATTTCACGAGTGAACATTAAATACCAACTGTATACATAAAGATTCCACGTTAATCAGTATGTGGACGTCTCATATAGCCTCACTCCTTAACGGGACGTTAAACTCAGAATCAACTCATCTCAACTCAAAGGAATTTTGTTGAAAAAAATATAATTACATAGAATCACTCAACTAAGAATCTAAAATTGTACACAATTCCTTTTAAGACTGTAATCACATTGTCAGATTTGTAATTTTCACAAACGTTGTTCAGTCTCTTCGTAACATCGGCGTATTTTTTCTTTGTTCTGACTTCATATCCGCCAATTAACTTATTTTTTCCACTTGAACAACACTAACAAGGAGACTTATGGAAGTGTAATTTACTGATTTGAATGAAACTTTGCATACTTGTAGAATATCAAAAAATAATCGTCACTTTTTTTAAATTTTATTTTTGGCAATGGTGCGGGTTTAAGGGTAGAAACCACTCTTTGAACGTTAGAGGTGGCCTCCAAGCATAAACAGAAAGCAATCATTAAAATAGAAGATTAAATGATACGACCAGCTTACTGTCAAGGAGGTTTTAGGACAGGTGATTCAGAACCTGACGTTGAAATTACAAAATTCAAATTGGCGGATCCAATACGATGATTACAATTACAAAGTCTTCTGGTTTGAAATGTTCTGCATTTAGCCAAGAACAATTATAATTGGCAGGGGCTACTGAGAGAAGGTGCAGACTGATTTGAAACCCCTTTTTGTACTTATTTTAACAGGACGTTTGATTAAATCTATAGCCAAAAAGCTGGAAGCCAATGTCAATGCACTTGTCGCGAATGTGAAGCAACACATATTGGAAAATTAAATATTTATAACTCTGATCAATAGGTTTAATTTTTAAATGCAGACGGGACGTACTCTAGTGTTTACAGGGACACAAACAGTAGAAAGGGTGGTACAGTCAGTAAATTCTATGACTCGTAGCTACATCATACAGCCTTCAATTTCTGCAAATAGTGTTTTGTTATCACCACTTTTAATTGTTTTGTAGGAAAACAATGGAACATTTCGTCTTATAGTCCAACACAACCTCTTTAAATTTGAAGATATCCTTGTAAAAGCATCAAATCCGGAAAAATTAACATCAAGTCTTGTGAGATCATGGTTCCAAGAGATTTTTCTTCAAGCGTCTAATGCAAAGTCCATTTTGTTATTAGTTTCGTGGAGTGGTCACAATTCAACTTTGACCTATTTTAAGAACAAAAGAGTAACTCATAATAGAAACAATTTCTGCAGGAACAACTGGTAGGATTCAGCCTCTTGTTGTGTTCTTTAGGCCGTTAAAAATTTTCTTGAGACATTTTTCTGACACTGTCCTTCTCTACAACTATAACATGAATTTACATCTCCGTAACAATATAATTAAGATCTCATCACTGATTCATAATCAGTTTTCTTTTCCTAGATTTGCTAATCTTATTGGGTATGCATGATATAAAAGCGGTTATTGGAAGAAAAACCATCTGTGTTTGAAAATTTTCTTTCAAAGATTGTGCAGCATTTTGCGATTTGTGCACACTTATTGCCGTAATAAGGTGTGTGTGGTGTACACAATGTTTATGCATCACACACTTTTTTTACTATATATCATTACCGTAAAACGTTTTCCCAATCAATTAATAATTATAACATTTGAGGATATAAGAAGTTCTGACATAGAGTGAAGCGAGGGGACTCACTATAAATAAGTAACCCTTGCCAATTACAGAAACAGTTAATTTTTATTTTATTTATTAATTTATATATTCTACTTCGTGAATTTATTTCTCCCTAATGAATAATTTTCATTTTGAAGAGTGGACGTTTCGGTGTAAACATTAGAACTTTTACACCGAACCAGCCTCACACCTAAACGTCCTTACACCGAGCAATCCGTACACCGAAACGCCCTGCACCAAAACGTCCTACACCGAAAAAGCCGTATCCCAGGAGTAGTTAATTACGAATATGACAATTATTTGCTACAGAAAGACTTCTGTACAAGAAATATATGTGTAAAAATAATTTACTTCAAAACAACACAAGGAAAGCAACATTTATGACGTACATAACTAAAACACAATATTATGTTACTAATATGAAGTCAATGGTGTGGAAATAGAGAAAAACAGACATTATGAAAGATCTGGGAATCACATTTGGTAGAAAGTTAAAATTTTGTCAACATAGAAATAAATCATGGAAAGAGTAAGAAAGGACAATAGGCTTAATTTATTTATTTATTTATTTATTTATTTATTATTTCAGAACGATAGAATATGTATTTATACAAATAACTTGTAAGAACTAAGGCTCTGTAATATGAAACAGTATATCTAAAACTTGACTAACAGATTGACAGTATTCTTCTTACGGACGCGATGGTAGCGCCACAAGAGATTTTTAGGACTTCTGCACTTTAGGACTTCTGCCTCGGTATGATTTTTAGGACTTCTGCCTTTTAGGACTTCTGCATTTTAGGACTTCTGCACTTTAGGACTTCTGCATTTTAGGACTTCTGCATTTTAGGACTTCTGCACTTTAGGACTTCTGCCATTTAGGACTTGTGCCGCGAAATAATTTTTAGGACTTGTGCATTTTAGGTCTAATGCCGTTTAGGACTTCTGCATTTTAGGACTTCTGCCATTTAGGACTTCTGGCGCATCCCCCACAAGACAAGTTTTCGAAAAAAATTGCTGAGAAATATTTTTTATGGTGTTAAAGCTGCCGTTTGTTGTAGATCGGACACAGTTGATAGTACTTTTTTTTTATTCTGTTAAACGAATATTTTTGTCAGTACTTCTGGGCATTTCTGCGGCGAGCTTGAGTGGGGTTGAGCTTACCTTAACGGTTGGTTATCTTGCCTTTAGAGCATGGGAGGACCTGACTCACTAACAGGACTGCTTCGACCAATAGAGTAACTGCTAGGCATTAACCCCTTGCCTGTATAATTTTCGAAATAAGACTTGTCCTTACCTGTGTATTTCTTTTTAAAATCTTCAGTTTTGTACAGAAATGTTTTAGAATAACCCTGAAACAATTTCAACCAAACTTTGTACGCTGATGACTTAAAGCCTAGAAATTAAATCTAGGGATAAGACACCCCTTGTACTAAGGGGGAGGGTTGGGAGTGGGATGGGGCGACGTAAAAATAATCTGAAACACCGGCAATAGTGTCGAATCCATAATTTTCGAGGTCGCTGAGGTGAATAGGAACACACCCAATGCCGTGTAAGGCCATGGTCGTCCTTCATCGGAATGGGAAGGCCAGGCAGAAATCCTAGGTTGGGGGTGAGAAGGGGTGTCATGTACATTTATACAGTTTAACCTCTAGCTTCCACACAATTGCTTGCAAGATCAAAATTTCAAAGTATAACTACATCTCTATATCTACATCGTTCCAACTACGCAGTCTACTTAGTTTCTTCAGTACACAGCATTTTTCTGTCAAAATATCTTATCGTTTCAAGCACTATGTGGTTAATAATGTCGTCTATAATAAAAGAGTTTCAACATTCCAGGACATCGTCCTTGTCGTTTACATTAACTTGAAAACCACAATTGTTACGAAACACAGGAGTACGATTGTATGTCCAAGTTGTTCGATCACTATTTGACTGATCGCTTTCAAAAATTTCAATATCAGAAGATAATACATCAGGAAATGAACAATCTGAAACATCATCGCTAGAATTTATCAGATAAAAAACAATATCTTCTTCTTCTAGGTTGTGTTTACTTGTCATTGTTACTTAATTTTGTTAATAGAATAATCGCGAAAATGACAAACTAATTTCTCCACAGGAATATACAAAAATATTTCTGCAGTGACACTTTTTCAATGAAATTTTCTTTCTTCTTCTTCTTTCACTGCAACTTCTACCACAGAATAGCCAGTCCATAACATTAAAACCTTTACCCTAAAATTAAAAAAAAATCATGCTTATGGCAAATGACGGATTATTGAAACACAGGTCCGAGTACGTACACACTTCTCAGAACGTACTATTACGTGTCAAACGCAGAATGGGCAAGAAGTGCTCTCGACGGATTATTCCAACGAATACAGGGAAGGGGCTAAGGACTTCCGCGCAGTGGGCGTATCCTACCCTTCAGAGAATAGAGATTACATCGCAATTGCGAGTTAAGGCAAGAGACATACCTTGAAGATGCACTGTCCACATCTGGGGAACTGCGGACCGAATGCATCTATCCAGAACCCACGGTAGGCCAAACGGCGTTTGAAGCGTGGAAATAGACAACTAGAGAAATGTATGATGTCTCTCGGCGAGCAGACTTTCCGATAAAGCGACCTGGGAAGTGTATGTTAGATACCATCCCGGCAATTGGCTGGTGTGGATGAATAACACCCAGGAAAACCTCATTTAGGATGGCTGACTAAGAAATAGCTTTCACACTATTTCGACCGAGTATCCGAAGAAGCCGGGACTGCTAGCAGCAAAGTCAAGAGCGTTAGGGACTACGCTACGCAGAGTTACTTGAAACGAATATGTTTGTATTTATGTACTGTATATAAAAAAAATATGTACTGTCAATTGGCATAGGCTTTCCAACCGTTGTGTCGCGCAGCCAATGGGGTGTGTTGCGAAATTTTAGAATTAGAAATAAAACTGTCACCCATATCATATAAGTGTAGACTTTATACGATACACTTAATTTATAGCATAAAGTCTTTTATAACAAATTAAAATAAATTTTGAGACTTCATGTACCAGTCAACTGTAGCATCAGTGCCGAATTCCACCTACCGATATTTAAATACGACTACAGAAAAACCTATAAGTTTGTACTGTTTTAATATATATTACCATCCTAATTTGTGTACTTTTTATGCTATTACAATAGACAGTGTAATAAGTATATTGTTATGATGTGAGCGTTGTATATAGAGTGTCGAGTACCAAAACAAATTGGGAACTTCTGAAGTAAATTTTATTCTGTTGCTGTTTGATTTCTCCTAAAATAATACACACAATTCTGGCTGTGATGCCCATACCACTTGCAACTTTCATTTAAGGAAAAAGAAAGGAGAAAAGTTCTAGTCTTCATTTGAATCCTTTCTTGTCTTAGATGAGCAATAATGTAAGAAAAGCATATTGTTTAAAATTTTAAAAAAAGGTTTTTTCCGTTTAACATCCCATGGTTATGCTCTTTAGCCTAAAGGAGATTGATAATTAAGGCAAGCGAATGATGACGCAATAATTTATGGAATGATAATGTGGGAAGAAACGAGAGTACTCAAGGAAAATAAACGGACAGTGTGTTGTTTACCACAAACTTATTTGTCCATGGATCGAACCTGGAACACCATACTCGAGCCACCGTGTCCCCACTAAATTGTCCAGCTGATTTTTTTAATTTGAAACATCGAAATCTGAGACTAAGTAGATGGAGCTGTTAAGCAGGAAAGCAGAACATCAAGAGTTCGTGATGACGTAGAACAAGTGACAAGATCCTTCTCTTTAAGTTAATTGTGGACCTTGCGTGGAAACCGTCGAAATCTCAGGAGTTTATATATACATTTATACCCAAAGAACTAGGAAATTGTCTTTTCACATTCTAGTTACGTTACGTTAAGTTACGTTGAGCTTTGGAGAAAAGACGCAGTATAATTATATTTCACTTTCTCTCTATAATTTTCCTTATACAAGCAGTTTGACATTTCTTCTCTTTCTCTCTTATACTCTTTCCTTCTTTGTCTATCCTTGTCCTTCTCATACATTTTCATCTAATCTTTTCTCTTTTTATTTATTTTCTTTTCCTATCTTCGTTTGTGTATTGAGATCTCCGGAAGAAAACTAGAAGAAGAGTATGCTTGGTAGAGAAGAAGTAGAAGATGCGAGGAGAGGTTGGTTGAATTATCCTCATTACAGGTGAAGTTGCTGAACCAAGGATGTGTGTATGTGTGTGTGAGAGAGAAACTGAAATATGTGTGTGTGTGTATGTGTGTGAGAGAGAGAGAGAGAGAGAGAGAGAATATGTGAATTTTCAGAGAAATACGTTTGTGTATGTGTGTGTGTGTGGATCAGAAACAGCAAAGACACTATAGAAGAAGATAGAGAGAAACGGACGCTGACGATAAGAGGGAAGTTTTCCGATGTCCTTTCTCTTCTCTCTCTCTCTCTCTCTCTCTCTTGGGACTTATCAGGAAACGATCGGCCCAGAGAGTCGTGCTTTCTGCTCGAGTCAGTTGGCACCTTGAAAATTTATCTCTTTGGTTCCATTTCCAATAGCTTCCTAGCTCTCTTGGCGTTACTTAAGCGTGTAGCTTTCTGGGTTTGTCCTCGGCTGAATTAAAAGAAGACCATAGTGTTCGGAGTGATTCAACGATAGATAAGCTT
Organism: Thermobia domestica; assembly: GCF_964235325.1. NCBI lineage: Eukaryota > Metazoa > Arthropoda > Insecta > Zygentoma > Lepismatidae > Thermobia > Thermobia domestica. The sequence goes on from NC_137464.1 coordinate 48,920,846, forward strand.
AATCAAAACGAAATTCCTATTAAAATTACTTTAGATATACAAACTTCGATGAAATAGTTTCGTTCAAATTTGATTTTTTATAATAATAATAATAATAATAATAATAATAATAATAATAATAATAATAATAATAATAATAATAATAATAATAATAATAATAATAATAATAACACAGGTCTGCAAAAATAAAACTAAGCTAAGCTTTTCGGTTTAGTTAACTGAATCGTATGTATTGGGGTGCGATGAATCCAGGAATGACAACCATTTTGCCCTGGGACATCTGGGTTTCGAACAAACGGGTGGTCATTGTTGAACAAAAATATGAACACAAATATGCGATTTACAGAAACACCATTAACAGCGTAACACAATTTAATGTACAGAAACACGCACACACGTGAAGACAAAAAGGTAATACCATCCACAAACAGATTTCTTGTGAAATAGTCTTATTTTAAAGATCAAGCTTCGTTTGGAGCTTGTCCTTCTGTAGGTGGCTGCCGGAAGATCCCTAAAATAATATCCAGCACTAGTCTGCCATCATCGTAAAACTCCAGCTTTCCTGATACCGTCGTTCCATTTCTTTGAGATCTTGATGTGTAAGCTCCCCTTCCTCTTCACTCACTGCTCCCACATTGTCAGGAAACTAGTCAAGGTGAGAGTCGAAAAAACTCATGGAGCAACCAAGCTTTCGGAACGCGTGCAACATTTTCCCCAGTATTACCTTGTACTGTAGGTCCTCTCGGTTTCCTAAAAACTTTTGATGACCACAGTAAAGGCAACAGAATCCTCTTTTTTAGTTGGAGTCATTGAACTAATGAAGTCGTTGTCGGATATGAGTTTTCTAATATCAGGGCCAACAAAACTTCGCGTACTTACTTGTAGTATTTGAGCAACAAATCGTATAGCTAGAACTACTTACCAACGTTCTACAAATCTAAGCTGTAATCTTACAAAATTTGTTTTATGAACAGATTTATTGTTTTTGGTTTTTCTTTGTAAACGCACTCTCATTCATGTCATATTACGATATGTATCAGTGATCCCCGTCGGGACCAATATACATATATTTTCTTGCTTCGGGGGAACACAATACATTTAATCTTCCATGTTCAATTTTTATTTTCTTGTGATGCATTAGCAATTTAGCGATTTCCAGCTAGCAGTTTGGCCACGTTGCGTTTCGATTGTGCAAAAACTTGACGTCCCGGGAAGAAACGGGGGTCATTTTCGACTTCGGTGTACCAAGAAGCGTAAATGTCAGCTAAACTTATGCAAACACCTTTTTGCTTGCAGACCTGTGTAATGATAATAATAATAATCCTAAGGACAGTAAGGGTAGGTCATAATTACGTATATAATATTTCAAAGAATGCGGTAAAGAAACTAGCAACATAACTGAACATAAAGTTGAACATAAACACTTTACTCTCATACCATTCGTTACAAGAATTTTAATCTCTGTTCTCCATGGTATGGTCCACCAATACACCATCAAAATCGATACATGCCTGCAGACGAGGAGCGACGTTGATACAAACAGCATGGCAGACCCGTACTAGTATCCTGTTGTACTCTTATATGACAGTTTCCCGTAATTCGACCAAATTGTGTATGTGAAGTTGATACACTTTGTTTCTTTTTTTAAAAAAAAAAAAGTCCCATAAGGAAAAGTCAGGTGGTGACAAATCGAGAGATCGAGCTGGCCACTTCTTAGATCCGCCTTGTATGCACTGGAATAGCATGTGCCAGTGCATACAAGGCACATGCTATTCCAGAGACAATCGTTCCTCCATCCTGTCTGGCATACACTAACAGTTCTAAGTCCACTTACCGTTATCCGCACTCTCAGGCTACACAATGTTGCCATATCATAAGTTTTTGTAAAGAATTATAAACACTAGAGTCAGTCAAACATCATAATTACGGACCACCCTATATATCGTGTGTGATCTATAGAGATCATTGGACCTTGACCAAACTTGCCGTGACTGTAGACTTTGATTTGTGACGTGACTGACAGGAACCTGACGCACCAGAGGTAAGCGATTTATCACTGAGCCATCGTCCCCTCCCCCTCCCTGGTAGTAGGTTTCAATTATTTCTGGCTTCAGTAGAGAGATTAAAGTGGAAATAGAATATATTCTTGATACACTCAATTGATTGCAAGAAATAGCTTATCTTAATCTATTACCGTTTTTACTCTTTTGCGGTCCCTGTTAAAATAGTAAGTGGTTTATTTTCTGACACTTCCGTTTTGAACTGGTGGTTGAGAGAGAAGATAATAATGTATATCGTTAGAACGTTAAATCGATACCAAAACAACAGCATCTTGCTTGTTTCTTACCCTCTTCGCTGTATATAGATCAGAATTGAAATCGGAAGCTTAGCTTTTCCTGTCTTTCCTATTTTTAGTAGAAAGTTAAAAGGATGAATACGAAATGTATTCTTGGGACGCTTATACGAATGCAAAAAACACCTGTCTATTATCTATCACGATGTTGCGCTCTATAATAAACGTAGAAACCGGAAATTGTTGATTTCTAAGACTTCCGGTCCATTAACCCCATACCAGTGACATCCAAGTGTATGTCATGAAAATATATCCTTTATAAGAATCGTATTAATCCTGGAGATGCTGAAATTTGTTAGTGGATGCAACGCAAGACTTAGTTCTACTATTTATCCTTAGGTGGCAGCACTTTACTGGCAGAAAAGACAAAAAAGGTGTTGTCTCAGGAGATGGCAGGCCTGAGGAAGCATTCAATTACAATACACATGTGTTTGTTTTTACGATAAACAATTATCAACTTCTAGATCAATTTCGAGATCGAGAAAGGAAAACCCTTGTCTTTGATCTCCGGTCAACCTGAAACAGCATAAAATCCCTCTGGAACATCAGATTTTCAGTCTAAGCGTTCCACAATAGAAATAAATGTTGTTATAAGTAATGTGGATGAACTCTTCACGGGCGCATAACAAGTATGCTCTGTATAACGGTCTAGACAGTCTTTCAACCGTAAATGAAACCGGTAATATATCACACACGTAGGAAAATGACACGTGGAACACAATGGGTTAACGAGCTAGATATCTAAGTTTTGACCCTCTGTAACACTCAATAAGTTTGGTATTAAGTAGTTCTGGAGGTTTTTATTTATTTATTTTTGTTTCACTGACGAACCAATCTACACATGGATAAGGTATAGAAAGGAATTTGGGTAAGCTATCTCCTTAAAGTGAACGATTATAACAGCTAATGTATTTCATAAACAGTTGACATAGTTAGAACAAACAAATGAAAAAAAAAGAATAAAGAAATCCTGATGCATAACTTCCGATTCGTCGCCTCTGTGTTTACGTCTTTAAAAGAATGAAATCCGTTCTCGAGCGTTGGCTTGTTTTTCTTCGCGAGGGGCATTAAATCAGACAGTAGGAACATAAACTCACGTTTGACATATTTAAGTCTCTCAGAGTGTCTATGCAAGTGGATAAACCTTAGGAAGAGGGGTGGGATCTCTTTTTTTTTTTTAATCTTTTTTCAAAAGCTTAACGCAATTCGCCTTTATAGCTCATATAAATAGTTTTTTATCCGTCTAGAGGAAAAGAGGAAAGGACGTTTCTTGACAATGATTTCGAAATGCCACTACTGCAATGCTGAGCTTTTAGTGTTTTCCTACAATCGTCTGCATCTGAATGTAAACAATCCATGAATAGTACAGTTATGCGTAATAGTGTTCGTAAATTTTAATCTGGGTGTACATTTTATAAGTTACTGTTTATAACTGCACAACTTAGTACTAGATGATTAATTATTCTTACCATTAATAAGTTGGTTGGTTAATTTGAAATTTACATTCCTTTCAGCAAAGAGACTGTATGAGACGTGAACCTACAGCTTAACAAAAGATCCGAATCAAATGAGGACCAATTAATTGTTACCATTAATAGGGCGTAAAAATGATTCACTACTGATTGATTGCTGAAGATTGTAGGAATATTATTTTAGTAGGGAAAGAGCGAAGGAAAGTTTTCATGAATGTTAAAAGTGGATAATTTTGTGAAAATGAATATATTTATGAATTTTGTCGAAGACTTTCGAAAGATCAAGATGTATATGGCTATAATATCAAATTAGCATTTCCTGAGACAATATATTGCAACATAGTCAAAAAACACAAATGTATTGGCTAAGCAAGAAAACATGTATAATACTTAAGTGTGGAGCAATGTATCTAAATGCTCTTTTTCTTCTCGGTTCAGCAATCTTTCAAGACGCAAGTTCTCAGTCTTCACTATCCTGAGCCAAACTTTTCACTTCCACGTTCTTTTTCTCACTATATCTTGTATTACTCTTCCCTTCCCCTAGCCAAACTTTTTTTCCATGTACAAGTACTTTTTTTTTCACTATATCTTGTATTAATCTGCCGTATCCTAAGTCAAACTTTTCATTTCTACGTACTTTTTCCTCATTATATCTTGTATTACTCTTCTCTATCCTAAGCCAAACATTTAATTTTCATATTCTTTTTCTTCATTATATCTTGTTACTCTTCCCTATCCTAAGCCAAACCTTTCATTTTCATGTACTTTTTCTTCACTATATCTTGTATTACTTTTCCCAATTCTAAGCCATACTTCTCATTTGCTGTACTTCACTTTACTCTTCCCTATCCTAAGCCAAACTCCTCATTTTCATGTACATGGATTATTTTTCTTCACTATAGCTTGTGTTATTCTTCTCTATCCTGAGCCTCACTTTTCATTTCCATGTACGTTTCTTCTTTACATCATATATTATTCGAGGCATATGTTTCAACCTTGGCTCTCTTCTACATACCTTTTGCTTCTGCTATTCTCTCCATTGTCAATAGAGTGATTCCTCCTTGTCTCATAATGTGTTCAATTATCCATTTTATTCTTTTTGTAATATTTTTTGGTATACTCTTCTTTTCTTCTACCGTTTCCAACACTCTTTTGTTGAATACTTACCATTTCCCACCTTCTTTCATAATTTCATTTTATATATATTCTATAGGGTGATAATGAGCTATACTATACAAACTGTACAAGGTTATTCTTCACATCGAAATAAGAGAAAAAGTTCATATGGACCTATTGCGAAAACTGCATAGTTTCAGAGCTAGGGCTGTCCAAAATCGCGAAAAAGCTACATTTCAACATGACCTATTTCGAAATCCAAACTGTGGATGGTGGTCCTTATTAGCATAAAGGAAGCAACACATACACAATCCAAATGTGCAATTTCATCAACTTTCAATAGGTGTACAGGGTATTCACTACAGGGTGTAATTCTCAGATATGCTTTCAATAGAGTTTTTAGATATACCCTGATTTCGAGGAGAGTTCAAGGTAGGCAGGAGAAAAGCCTTGACAACAATCGCCATCCAGTGCTTCGGAGGGAAGCCTGAAATGTTAGGAACGGGCAGCTTCATTTTTTTTCTTTTCTGTTCGGAATATTGTGTGATGCGTTGTATTTTGTCACGGTATATTTCATGTTTTCTTCACTTATAAGTGTGAAAGAAAACTTCGCAGTATGCTTTTTCACGAGTACAAGAGATCATACTGTTGATGATCCTTAGCAGTTCCGACATCGCGCCAAAGGATTTCGTGTTCACTGCTGTCAAGGCGTATCGTTTGCCTACTTTGGACCAATCATAAACTCAGAGCATGTTTCAAAATTCGGTTGATGGCATGTCTGGGGATTTGACCCTGCACACCCATTGATCTGCACACCCATTGAACATTAATGAAATATGCATTTTTGGATTGTGTATGCGTAACTTCCTTTACGCTGATAAGGACAACCACTCCCCGATTTCTCAGGGCCTTTTGAAATTTGACTTTTTTGCAATTTTGGACAGCCTTAAATCTGAAAATATGCACTTTTCCGCACAGGTCCATAGGAACCTTTTGACTTATTTTAATATGAGGAAACACTTCTTACATTTTGTCGATATAATTCATTAACACTCTGTATATCTATCTATCTATCTATCTATCTATCTATCTATATATATATATATATATATATATATATATATATATATATATATATATATAGGGTCTATATATAATATTTCACACGTAAAAAAAATTGTGGAAAGAAACACAGAATTCGTCAATAATATGACAGCAGTTTTTTAAAAGATTCATCAATTAAAATCTTAATTAACATCATAGAATGTGAGTAATTTTGTGTAATCAACGATGCAAAAAATTTGGTGAAGAAAACAAGGTAAAACTGATAGTTAATTAAGATTCGTTATGAATTGGTATTAAATTGATTGAGAAAATCGGAGCCATTGTGAGTATGTTAGATCAATAGTTGGCTTGAATTTCAGGATGAAAAAAACTACCCACCTTTATAACACAAGATTCAATTATGAATATCAGTCCCCTATCTCTACATGTATATATTATTAATCGGTAATATATGTAGTCAATAAATGCATTATTGTACATAGTAGACGTGAATGTCTATATATCTACTGACACACATTTACATAGACTAGCTGAACAATTAATTTGGGTCACATCTTTAACTGAAAAAAAAGTAGCCTCTATACACTAGAAGAAATTAATAACTATGTCATTTGTAAATGAGCAACTTTTTTGTTCTAAGTGACGAAAAAAAAAAAAGAATTATAATGATATATGTAATCTTATCACGGCTATTATTACTGTCAGTTTCATGGTGTAAGTGCTAGCGAGTGTCATGTACGCACGATGGCCATCTGTATTATTAAAGTTCAAATGCTCTATATTGATTTGACCCGCATTGGACATGGCTCAGAGACGTTATATACACATACATACACACACGGTTGTACCTCTGTTCGAGCAGGAAATATTCCTTTCGTGCCGTGAATTCATTAGAAGAATAGAGTGACGTGTAGCTTTTTTTCTTCTTCCACATACCTATACGACGACCACGATCATTCAAAGATACGCTATTTCCTCTGTCTGTAGTAATTAATACTAAACAAGTTAATTTCGTTTCACAGTTTGGAACTACAGTGGACTTCCAAACTATTCGAATTCAATACTCAAATTTGAAATAGTATATTTATAATTATTGGTTGTAATAGAGAAATAAGACCAAAGGTAGAGCCTATTCCACGGACGGTGAATCGATTTAAGAAACAGTATATCGAAATCTCTTACCGTTTTAGCCCTATAATAATGAATATTGAAACCAGAACTATTAGTAAATTTTAACCACTTCCTGTTCCCATAGCATGTTGCAGGTGGTCATGATAGGTTCTCTTTAGACAGTGAATCGATTGAAAGATACGACTTGTGTCTATCTATTACCATTTTTTCTATGTCGATCAATGTTGAAACTGTAAAGGGTTCATTTCTACCGCTTCTAGTTTGAGTAAAGGGGTAATGGTGGAAATAGAATCTCTTCTTGAGACTGAATCGATTTCAGGAAACCACTTCTCGACACCTTTGACCTTTCTATTCTCTGAAACTCAGTATTAAGACTGGAAAAGCTAGCAAATTTTAACAACTTCCGGTTTCGGTAGTTTGGTGGGAATGATGCATTCATTTGAGTCACTGAATCAAACTCTCTTGTCCCAATCTGTTACCATTTTTGTTCTATGACGATAAACGTTAAAAACGGAAATAATAGATTTCTACCTTTTCTGGTTTGATTAGATCAGTGGAAGAGATAGAACCTATTTTTAGCACGCTGAATTGTTCCAAGAAAAACGCTTCTCGATATACTTTACCGTTCTACTCTATGGTAATTAGTATTGAAAGTATTAGTAAATTTCAACCTCTTCTGTTTAGGTAAAGAATCACGGATAGTAATGATACGTTCTCTTGAGATATTGAACGATTGCGAACAACGGATTATCGCTATCTGTTAAAGTTTTTGCTTTATAGCGATCAATGTTCAAACCAGAAATGGTTGAGATCTACCACTTAAATTTGAATAGAGTTAACGGAAGAGATGGAATATATTCCTGGAATGCAGAATCGATTGCAAAACATCGTATTTCAATAACTCCTACCGTTTTTGCTCTGATAGCTGTTGACAGACAGGCGGACGGACGGACATATATAGCTGCTCTATAAGACTGTAACTTAACGCATAACTTATCTTGGAAGTCTCAAAGGGGGAACATGTTGGAAAGACCTATGATTTTGATGTTTTCATTAGATTTCCAAACTATTCTACATAAATAATGAAAGTTTTGTAGAACGAGCTATGTTCATCTATCTGTTTGGGAATAAGTAGTAAGTGATAGCTAGACACAGCTTTTTTGTACTGATTCAGCAAGTCAGAATAGGTCCTTCCCTGGTTCTTATCCCTCTATTACAAGCAAAAATGGTGGAAATGTTCCACTTTCTGTTTCATTGATGATTCTCATACAGCAAAAAAAGGTTTGCGAAGTGATAACTTGAGAAGATTTAATTCGGGGGAATTTCAATACACTGGAAGTGAAAAAGCAATATTACGGAAGTAATATATAAAACTAGCTAACTCAATGGCCTATGGAACCCGGAGGTTCAATGCCGCCGCGTTCACAATAATATATATATATATATATATATATATATATATATATATATATATATATATATATATATATATATATATATATATATATATATATATATATATATATATATATATGGATAAAAGTGAGGGGGAACGCGGGCGGACGCAGTCTCCCTACTTCCAGGAAATATTTATGGCATCCCGTCACTTTTTAAAAGAATTGCAATGGGCAAAGATAGGCACGGGGGACTGCGTGATGTCATGCGTCTTCCTACCTTTTCACCCCTACTGTAGAGGGCCGATGCCCGTCTACATCATCTGCATATCAAAATGCAGATGAAGGGCACATTAGCATATGTATATGTAAATATCATAATTTGTGATTTAATTATTTGCTTAACATTAGCACATACTGTGCATATTTATCTCATATTATTAGTACTGAAGTGTGAAACACCTAGCATAGTACGTAAATATTAATACAATATTGTATTATATTGTATTTATTTCATTGTGTTTATTCCATTTATAAGCTTATATAATGTACTAATGGGTTGCAGATAATTACTTCGTTGTTGCATATTGCATAACTAACAGGGGATGCTGGAAGAAAATAAATATAAAGCAGAGATGAAGGATTAATTAAAGAGGAAATGAGCAGAATCTATAAGAATCATGCGTGATTTTTCTGAACGCTTCAAAAAGAGCTAGAGCTGAGAAAAGTTTTTTTTTTCTTTCCCGACTGACTGTCGCCTATTCTACAGGTTGGGAGGTCTATCTCAACTCAACACGGAAAGAAACACCCAGAATAGAAACTAAATAAGTATTGTATACCCAGGAAGTAGCCTAGAGACTTCCGTTGGTGAATTTACACTGGGTTTGATACAATGTGTTGAAACACGGAGCTCGTATTGTTTAAAATGCCATAAACTTTTTCACGTCTACATGTGAAAATATTGGTTTCTATACGTGTGACTTCCAATGCATCTAGCATCGGCGTCTCTTCCTCCCCCCCTGCTCACCAAAAACCAGTAACCTGGCTAGCGAGCCTCTTGCTAGGTTCCCAGTATGCAACACCAATTTGAAAATGTATACTTTAATTTGACTCATTTTCTGTGTTTAATATTAATATTTACGTACTAAGCTATACTCGTTCTTGGAAAGACCGCATAAAATTCTGTTAATTTTTAACAACGTGTTTCCCTTATCGAGCAAGACACTTAGATCTTGTATTTGTGAAAATTAAATAATTATCAAAGATGTTTCCTTCAATCTCTCTCCAAGAAAGCATGGCTGCATTAGTAAGCAGACGATTTGAATGACTGCCACAGTATTTGGGTAGAATGCTGCTTCTAAGGGAGATGACAGTTTATAAATTGTATCAATATGTAATCTTTGTATGTTTAACTTTATTTTTATGTATTATATCATATGTTTCTGTACTTCATTTATATGTAACTAGCAAAAGAAAACAAAAGTAGGCGGAAATCATACATAGTTTCTGCTGTGAGCAATAAGCTTCCGTGTTGTCCGCTATCAGGGAGGGGCAGCACGTATCAGCCGAGAAAGGTAAAGTTGGCTACGGATGGTAGCTGGAAGAAGGGCATTGACACGGGAGACCACCCGCAATATTCGCCGCAAGGCATGAACCCTTTGTCAAAGGGTGGTGGAAGGAGCGAGTTTCTTCGTTTCCTGTGTTTTGCCCGAAACATATACTCGTTTTCTGTGGAGAACGGGAAGTTGAAGCTAGACTCGAGTAGTAACAAGAGGTAGTTTTGCGGTGTTAAAGGAAGTCATCCGACTTCCAGTACAGAGTTCAAGACCCAGGACACAGTGAGAACAATTTCGGTTCCCTGGGATTTGTCCTGTAAACTACAGTATCGCGAGTGAGTTGTACAAAATTCCTCGAAGAACATGAAATAGTACAGTGACAAACAGTGTATAACTTAACCTATTTTTAGTTATACGTCAGTGGTGCTATTATATTCAGTGAAAAATGAAGCTTAACATTGAAAGTTAATATTAATTATTCTCCATTTGCTGAGTACTTAGGACCCTCAGTGGAGATCATTTACTTTAAAATCTCTTCACAACCACAGTGTTAATATGGGACTATTTGCAGTTTCCCAATATGGGAGAAATATATATCGTTACATATCTCGATTAGAGATATAACACAAAGGCCAGTAACGCTATTATACTGGACCTATCCTTGGACATTTTAGTACAAGGCTTACAAGTAACTACGTGTTTGTTTAAAAATTGGATCTACTATACATTCTTTCATAGAATGTTTGAAATTCAAGGTGCTATATTTTCTAGCAGAACATTTTCATGTGGTGGAATGATCATCTTGGAGGAGACTGTGTCAGCGAATTGGAACTTTGAGTACGTCGAATAACGGTTTGGAACAGTGTATCAGCATTTAAAATTTTCTTTATTTTTATCTTCACTCTGTGTTTTAAGTGACAAATAATAGTGAAATAGTTTTCTTCAACAGTTTAATACATCTCTCCTCTAGAACTGTTAGAGACGAGAAACTAGATAAGTATGAGGAGATAAATAATTCTGTAAATATTTCTATATAAGTTTTTTTTTATTTTAAAGGTCAGACAGACCTTTCAAGTTATCAGTTTATTCTCATTCATTTTATTTTTTTTAAGAGTGTTAAATACCAAATATTTCAAATAATAAGTAATGTGTTTCATGTGATAGTGCACTACAAAGGTGATAAGTGTTAGTGTATAATGTGTGATATCATCTCATCTACCATGGTTGAGATGCCTGTTTACTTCATGGAAAATAAATCTGTCAGCTCTTACCGGAACAACTGTTTATTCAATTGCTGTAGGGTGAGTACCTGCACTAATGACAATTTTGTTTCAGGAGTGTGATTCAAGGAGACATTTTCCCCTTGATTGTGTATGTTGACCATCTCTCTGCATGGGGCTCAGAGAGAGAATACTGCCCAAAAGAACAAAATAACAACCATGAAATAGTGAGATCATTTACAGGCTGCTACCTGTAAAATTGAAAGTATAGATTTTTTTTTTTTTAACAATTTTGAAACTTAAACAGACTCACTATTTATAGCATCCTTGAGCATGGTTGTTATGCAGATGGCCCTGAGATCTGCTGTTCTACAGAAATAAATTAATATTTGCTCTACCGAATTCATAAGGGAGTGGCGGTCCTGACGGGAGAGAACCTGATCTCCAAGAGGGAATAAATAACTTCTCATTATCATTTGTTTTGGTATTTGCATTTATGTAAATCCTTCAGATTTTAAATATTCCCAGCCACTCTCCTTCAATATTTTTTTTTATTATTTATTGTGTTGGTGTTGTTAGGTAAATAGTAGCTTCGGCTCTGGCCACCTAGCACCTCACAATAATAAGTGGCGCCTTCAGCGTTAAGGGCAAGCGAGTATAATTCTATATAATCAATGGTCAATATACAGTTGTGTTAAATTTCGGTATATGTTTGTTTTTCTCTCCCCGAAAATTTCCAAGAACGTAGGTGTCTTGTGTTTTGAAATTTGTTTATGTTTGAATATTTTTGTCTTAACATTAATAGAGAATTCAGTTATTTTGAACTTTGGGGGGAAGAAAACTTGTAAGCCCGTTTGTTGTTCTTTTAATGGTTGTAACGCGAGCACAGGCTCGAAGAGTAAGAAGTATGGATAACGAGTTCGTTTTTGAAGAGTTCGCTCAGAGAGCTGGGGAGCTCTCAGAGGATAGTAATGTTATTGACGCGAAGAGCGCTAGCGAGCGTCCCGTCAGCATATTGGGAGACGCTGATGTGGTGGATACGGTTCCGCCAGTCCACAGTCGGGAACCGGAAGTACCATTGCGGGAGGACAGGGAGGTAATCGAAGATTTCAGCAGAAATGAAAATGAGGTTAGCACAGCCAGTAATAAGAGTAGCACCATAGATAATTCAAATAATTTGACTATTGCAGCTATGTTCAGGGAGATTTTGTTAAAACAAGAAGAGAATGTAAGGAAACTAAAGGAGGAATTAAAAGAAGATAATAGAAGCCTAAGGGAGGATTTGAATTTAAAGCTAGTAGAAAGTTCAAAGGGTCTGGAAAAGCTAGAAAAGAAAATAGAGGAAAGCAATAACACATTAGAATCAAGTTATCTGAGACTAGAACAGGCAGTTGAGTCCAGTAATGCTCGTCTTGAACTCCAGATGGAGGCTGTGAGTTCAAGACTGGAGCAAAGTGAGCGTCAGCTGACGGAGCGCCTTGAGCTCACGACTGCAGATCTTAGGGGGGAAATACATCAGGCTAGAGAAGAACTGTCGGCGCGTGTAACCGAAACTTCTAGCAGGATTGACGAAGTTCAAGAGAACGCTTCTAGCTTAGCCAGACAGTTAGATGAGAATTACACCGAACTTGCTGAGAGTGTTAGACAGGTCTCGTCTCGCGTCGAACAGACCACTCTTACCTTAAATAATCAGGTCAGGCGAGTGGAAGTGAATTTCACTTCCCAACTAGCTAGGATCCGGGGGGAACTAGAGCAGGAAACGCCACTCGATGAGATCAGGTCAGAATGTAACGGCAGCATCCAACAGATGCAAGAGACCGTTCATGACGTGTGTGCACAGCTCGAGAAGAAAATGGAGGAGTGGAAGAGCTCCATCCAGAAGGATACCAGTGAGGTGATAGAAGGGAGACTCGCTAACATCTCTGTCTCCGGCACACAGGAAAGACCACCAACTCCGAACAATGTCTCGAGTCGCGATCTGCCTGGTTCTCAACCTGGGAACCTCGCTACATCCCGCGAGACAGAACCTGTCCCATCGACGTCTCGCTCATGCAATCATGAGACGAGACAACATCTTGCAACGGCCTTTGGATTAATACACAGGGACGTAACCTTACCTGTGTATTCAGGGAATGAAACTGAGACCGAAACATACAACTTCCTTCAAGATCTTGACCGGTACTTTGAGGTCACTGGAGTACCGGACGAGATGAGGCTCAGCTTCATACCACGAGCGATCCGTAATACTTGCTACCAATGGTTTCAAGTTAACCGGAACAAGATCCACACATATGAAGATTTTGTGCACAACTTTAAACAGTGCTACCTGAGTGAAGAGCGTCTCGCAAATCTAAGGGCAACAATCCTCACCTCCCACTTCGACACCCGTGTACACAAATCCCCAGCAGAATATCTGCTGGATTTGTTACATAAAAACAGCATATTAGAGCCAAGGATGTCTGACGCTACTTTATTAAAGGTACTTCCGCGTCATTTCCCGAACTGGCTGTTTAGGGCGATAGTCTCTTCTCGCCCAAAAACAATAGCCGAGCTTCAAAATCTTGTTCAGGAACTGCAGTCGTCGATGACGAATCGCGACCAGTTCTTTCAGGGTAACCAGAGGAAAGGGGTCAACATGCTCCAAGTGAGCATCGAAAAGGAGGACAATAACCCCTCTGGCCACAGTGGTAAACACGCTGCTCGTAAAAAGAATAGAACGAGAGAAAACCAGCGTCCTTACCAGAGAAAGAGACAGCAAACCACGAATCAAAACAACCACCAGCGATCCCCGCCTCGCCACCAGAGCAGCGGAAGTGGGTCGTCTGGCTGGTCACGTGGGGGGAACTCCCACTCCTCTCACAACAACAACGTTCGTGGAGCCCGAGGTAGGAGGGGAGGGATGCGCCAAACGGATAGACAGCAGGGAAATTCCTTCCGTCACGAGGACCAGGAAATCCAGCTGTTGGAGCACTATGACCGGGCGCCTCCTCCTACCAGTCAGAATCATAACATGACCAGGAGTAACCAATCCTCTTCTTCTGCTCCCAGAGAATGAGGATTGTCCGCATGTACTTTGGACAACGTTAAGATGACTATGGAGAACACGAGTACATCTGAGTTGACAAATGAAAATTCCAAGTATGTGCGTAATTTAGAAGAAAATGTAGAAAATATTCATTTATATGATAATACATGTGAAACCGCAGTGAAAGAGATTTTTGAAAATGTAGTAGAAAAAGAAGAAGAAAATTGTAATATTTGTTCAGATATAATAGCAAAGAAGCATTTTAGTGAAGGCATGTTCAAAAATAAGTTAACCTTGTTAAGTAGGACCGGAGAACACATTGATTTAGATAGGGCTGTATATGAAGAGGCCAATGGCATTTTTAAGAATTTATTTGATTCATGTGATGAAGAACTACCCAGTAATAACGTCATCTCACTACCAGAGATTAATGTACTTTTGTTTGGAAAGGAAGTTAATTCATTATTAGATACAGGAGCTACTTGTTCTGCTATCTCTAAAGAAATTTGGGACTCCGTCTCAAATAGCCACCCCAAACCCGCATTTTTGAGTGCTAAGAATATACGGGTTACGTCTGCTTTCGGAAGTAAATCAGCAACGATCATAGGCCAGACGCTGTTAGTCATTCAGATACATGGGAAGGAATTTCATACATTAGGCATCATTATATCAGGTCTGAACAGATCATTGATTTTAGGTTCCAACTTCTTTACAGAATCTCGTGCCGTGTTAGATTATGATACTGGCCTTCTACATCTCAAACATCCTCATGATGTAGAAGTCAAATTTAGATCTGTAGATTGCGAGACTGAGGATCTAGTAGTTCGATGTTTAGAATTGAATGGTGAGTGCGAGAAACCATATAGTTTCATTGAGGAGTTAGATAATTTTGAGTGTAATTTTTCCCCGTCAGATGAAGGACGGAAGGCCATACGGGTTAGCGCACAGAATGAGCATAAGACCTGCAGAGAAAAGGCTGCTCGTGCCCCGAACTTGGATGATGGTAGATTCCCAAGTGCCCAAGAAATGGCAGTTCATGTTTTCCCACCAGAAGAGTGGCGTAAAGTGAACACACGTGCCTCCCATTCAGATATTGAAGATTTTGTCGCGAACTACACTGATCTCTCAGCCTCACAAAGAGAGAGTTTGAAAGCTGTTCTTTTAAAGCACCAGGCGCTTTTTGATATCAAGCCAGGTTGCATAACTAACTACGAGCACGAGGTTGGAGTAACGGACGAACGTCCTATAAAAACTAAATTGTATCCTTACCCAAAGAAATTCAGAAATTTAGTATCGAATGAAATTTCGCGTTGGGAGGCCTGGGGTGTGATCAAGAAGATGCCTACCGCTTTTATAAACCCTCTGGTAGTGACGCCGAAGAGTGATGGACGTATTCGTGTCTGTATAGATGGCCGAGCTTTGGCCAAGATTTCAGGGGATCTCTCCGACAGACCTATGCCACCCCTATCTGTTCTCCAAGATATTTGCGACAACTCTTGGTTCAGCTGCGTGGATGCAACTGAGATGTTTTTACAAATTAAGGTCAAGGAAAGTGACCAGAAGTATCTTGGTTTCCTACATGAAGGCATTTCATATGTTTTTCAAAAACTACCGTTTGGGACAAAACAGAGCCTTGCTTCTTGCGTAAGAGCATTAGATATGATAATTGGATCAGAGGCTAGAGAGTACTGCGGCGCTTATGTAGATGATTTAATTCTAGCCGACAGGAGCTTCGAAGATCATTTGGTACACCTCGACAGAGTGTTGGGTTTACTCACTGCGGGCGGCCTAACTCTCAGGCTGAAAAAGTGAAATGTTGACAGAAAATCTTTGCACATACTTGGACTACATCTTTCTCAATCCAGTATCCATGGAGATCTGGAGAAAGTGAAGCTGGTGTTGGATAATAGAACACCACAGAACATAAAGGAACTGCGTTCCTTTACTGTCAACTACAATCTAATAGATGTTCCAGCTAGAAAACTCAGAAGTTCTCCATCCGTTGTTCCCAACTAACACAGAAGAAGAAGAAGATAGAGAAGAAACATTCACACAGTGAATGCATCACGCAACCGGAAGTGACAACTAGTGTATATAGTGATAGTGTTAGTGTATATTTCAGTGTAATAGTGTAAGTGTATGTATTGGGAACTTATGTCATTTATGTTCATGTAATTCAGGGAACACTGAATTCTCTTATTTAGCTTTGATTATTGATTTGCATTTATTATGTTTATTGTGTGTTTATATTGATTTTTTTTTTTACCTTGGATGTATTGTGAAATTCTAATATTTCAGGAACGAAAATGTGCCCTCCGTATGATCTACGTCCTGTACTAGAAAGTACAGCACCTAGAATCATAGGGGGGAAATTTATGTAGAGGGCCGATGCCCGTCTACATCATCTGCATATCAAAATGCAGATGAAGGGCACATTAGCATATGTATATGTAAATATCATAATTTGTGATTTAATTATTTGCTTAACATTAGCACATACTGTGCATATTTATCTCATATTATTAGTACTGAAGTGTGAAACACCTAGCATAGTACGTAAATATTAATACAATATTGTATTATATTGTATTTATTTCATTGTGTTTATTCCATTTATAAGCTTATATAATGTACTAATGGGTTGCAGATAATTACTTCGTTGTTGCATATTGCATAACTAACAGGGGATGCTGGAAGAAAATAAATATAAAGCAGAGATGAAGGATTAATTAAAGAGGAAATGAGCAGAATCTATAAGAATCATGCGTGATTTTTCTGAACGCTTGAAAAAGAGCTAGAGCTGAGAAAAGTTTTTTTTTTCTTTCCCGACTGACTGTCGCCTATTCTACAGGTTGGGAGGTCTATCTCAACTCAACACGGAAAGAAACACCCAGAATAGAAACTAAATAAGTATTGTATACCCAGGAAGTAGCCTAGAGACTTCCGTTGGTGAATTTACACTGGGTTTGATACAATGTGTTGAAACACGGAGCTCGTATTGTTTAAAATGCCATAAACTTTTTCACGTCTACATGTGAAAATATTGGTTTCTATACGTGTGACTTCCAATGCATCTAGCATCGGCGTCTCTTCCTCCCCCCCTGCTCACCAAAAACCAGTAACCTGGCTAGCGAGCCTCTTGCTAGGTTCCCAGTATGCAACACCAATTTGAAAATGTATACTTTAATTTGACTCATTTTCTGTGTTTAATATTAATATTTACGTACTAAGCTATACTCGTTCTTGGAAAGACCGCATAAAATTCTGTTAATTTTTAACAACGTGTTTCCCTTATCGAGCAAGACACTTAGATCTTGTATTTGTGAAAATTAAATAATTATCAAAGATGTTTCCTTCAATCTCTCTCCAAGAAAGCATGGCTGCATTAGTAAGCAGACGATTTGAATGACTGCCACAGTATTTGGGTAGAATGCTGCTTCTAAGGGAGATGACAGTTTATAAATTGTATCAATATGTAATCTTTGTATGTTTAACTTTATTTTTATGTATTATATCATATGTTTCTGTACTTCATTTATATGTAACTAGCAAAAGAAAACAAAAGTAGGCGGAAATCATACATAGTTTCTGCTGTGAGCAATAAGCTTCCGTGTTGTCCGCTATCAGGGAGGGGCAGCACGTATCAGCCGAGAAAGGTAAAGTTGGCTACGGATGGTAGCTGGAAGAAGGGCATTGACACGGGAGACCACCCGCAATATTCGCCGCAAGGCATGAACCCTTTGTCAAAGGGTGGTGGAAGGAGCGAGTTTCTTCGTTTCCTGTGTTTTGCCCGAAACATATACTCGTTTTCTGTGGAGAACGGGAAGTTGAAGCTAGACTCGAGTAGTAACAAGAGGTAGTTTTGCGGTGTTAAAGGAAGTCATCCGACTTCCAGTACAGAGTTCAAGACCCAGGACACAGTGAGAACAATTTCGGTTCCCTGGGATTTGTCCTGTAAACTACAGTATCGCGAGTGAGTTGTACAAAATTCCTCGAAGAACATGAAATAGTACAGTGACAAACAGTGTATAACTTAACCTATTTTTAGTTATACGTCAGTGGTGCTATTATATTCAGTGAAAAATGAAGCTTAACATTGAAAGTTAATATTAATTATTCTCCATTTGCTGAGTACTTAGGACCCTCAGTGGAGATCATTTACTTTAAAATCTCTTCACAACCACAGTGTTAATATGGGACTATTTGCAGTTTCCCAATATGGGAGAAATATATATCGTTACATATCTCGATTAGAGATATAACACAAAGGCCAGTAACGCTATTATACTGGACCTATCCTTGGACATTTTAGTACAAGGCTTACAAGTAACTACGTGTTTGTTTAAAAATTGGATCTACTATACATTCTTTCATAGAATGTTTGAAATTCAAGGTGCTATATTTTCTAGCAGAACATTTTCATGTGGTGGAATGATCATCTTGGAGGAGACTGTGTCAGCGAATTGGAACTTTGAGTACGTCGAATAACGGTTTGGAACAGTGTATCAGCATTTAAAATTTTCTTTATTTTTATCTTCACTCTGTGTTTTAAGTGACAAATAATAGTGAAATAGTTTTCTTCAACAGTTTAATACATCTCTCCTCTAGAACTGTTAGAGACGAGAAACTAGATAAGTATGAGGAGATAAATAATTCTGTAAATATTTCTATATAAGTTTTTTTTTATTTTAAAGGTCAGACAGACCTTTCAAGTTATCAGTTTATTCTCATTCATTTTATTTTTTTTAAGAGTGTTAAATACCAAATATTTCAAATAATAAGTAATGTGTTTCATGTGATAGTGCACTACAAAGGTGATAAGTGTTAGTGTATAATGTGTGATATCATCTCATCTACCATGGTTGAGATGCCTGTTTACTTCATGGAAAATAAATCTGTCAGCTCTTACCGGAACAACTGTTTATTCAATTGCTGTAGGGTGAGTACCTGCACTAATGACAATTTTGTTTCAGGAGTGTGATTCAAGGAGACATTTTCCCCTTGATTGTGTATGTTGACCATCTCTCTGCATGGGGCTCAGAGAGAGAATACTGCCCAAAAGAACAAAATAACAACCATGAAATAGTGAGATCATTTACAGGCTGCTACCTGTAAAATTGAAAGTATAGATTTTTTTTTTTTTTTAACAATTTTGAAACTTAAACAGACTCACTATTTATAGCATCCTTGAGCATGGTTGTTATGCAGATGGCCCTGAGATCTGCTGTTCTACAGAAATAAATTAATATTTGCTCTACCGAATTCATAAGGGAGTGGCGGTCCTGACGGGAGAGAACCTGATCTCCAAGAGGGAATAAATAACTTCTCATTATCATTTGTTTTGGTATTTGCATTTATGTAAATCCTTCAGATTTTAAATATTCCCAGCCACTCTCCTTCAATATTTTTTTTTATTATTTATTGTGTTGGTGTTGTTAGGTAAATAGTAGCTTCGGCTCTGGCCACCTAGCACCTCACAATCTTATTATTGTGAGGTGCTAGGTGGCCAGAGCCAAAGCTACTATTTACCTAATAACACCAACACAATAAATAAAAAAAAATGTTGAAGGTGAGTGGCTGGGAATATTAAATTAACTGAAGATTTACAAAAAATGCAAATATTAAAAATAAAATATTAGTAGTTATTTATTCCCTCTTGGAGATCAGGTTCTCTCCTGTTAGGGCCGCCACTCCCTTATGAATTCGGTAGAGCAAATATTATTTATTTCTGTAGAACAGCAGATCTCAGGGCCATCTGCATAACAACCATGCTCAAAGATGCTATAAATAGTGAGTCTTTTATAAGTTTTAATTATGTTAAAAAAAAAAAAATCTATACTTTCAATTTTACAGGTAGCAGCCTGTAAATGATCTCACTATTTCATGGTTGTTATTTTGTTCTTTTGGGCAGTATTCTCTCTCTGAGCCCCATGCAGAGAGATGGTCAACATACACAATCAAGGGGAAAATGTCTCCTTGAATCACACTCCTGAAACAAAATTGTCATTAGTGCAGGTACTCACCCTACAGCAATTGAATAAACAGTTGTTCCGGTAAGAGCTGACAGATTTATTTTCCATGAAGTAAACAGGCATCTCAACCATGGTAGATGAGATGATATCACACATTATACACTAACACTTATCACCTTTGTAGTGCACTATCACATGAAACACATTACTTATTATTTGAAATATTTGGTATTTAACACTCTTAAAAAAAATAAAATGAATGAGAATAAACTGATAACTTGAAAGGTCTGTCTGACCTTTAAAATAAAAAAAAACTTATATAGAAATATTTACAGAATTATTTATCTCCTCATACTTATCTAGTTTCTCGTCTCTAACAGTTCTAGAGGAGAGATGTATTAAACTGTTGAAGAAAACTATTTCACTATTATTTGTCACTTAAAACACAGAGTGAAGATAAAAATAAAGAAAATTTTAAATGCTGATACACTGTTCCAAACCGTTATTCGACGTACTCAAAGTTCCAATTCGCTGACACAGTCTCCTCCAAGATGATCATTCCACCACATGAAAATGTTCTGCTAGAAAATATAGCACCTTGAATTTCAAACATTCTATGAAAGAATGTATAGTAGATCCAATTTTTAAACAAACACGTAGTTACTTGTAAGCCTTGTACTAAAATGTCCAAGGATAGGTCCAGTATAATAGCGTTACTGGCCTTTGTGTTATATCTCTAATCGAGATATGTAACGATATATATTTCTCCCATATTGGGAAACTGCAAATAGTCCCATATTAACACTGTGGTTGTGAAGAGATTTTAAAGTAAATGATCTCCACTGAGGGTCCTAAGTACTCAGCAAATGGAGAATAATTAATATTAACTTTCAATGTTAAGCTTCATTTTTCACTGAATATAATAGCACCACTGACGTATAACTAAAAATAGGTTAAGTTATACACTGTTTGTCACTGTACTATTTCATGTTCTTCGAGGAATTTTGTACAACTCACTCGCGATACTGTAGTTTACAGGACAAATCCCAGGGAACCGAAATTGTTCTCACTGTGTCCTGGGTCTTGAACTCTGTACTGGAAGTCGGATGACTTCCTTTAACACCGCAAAACTACCTCTTGTTACTACTCGAGTCTAGCTTCAACTTCCCGTTCTCCACAGAAAACGAGTATATGTTTCGGGCAAAACACAGGAAACGAAGAAACTCGCTCCTTCCACCACCCTTTGACAAAGGGTTCATGCCTTGCGGCGAATATTGCGGGTGGTCTCCCGTGTCAATGCCCTTCTTCCAGCTACCATCCGTAGCCAACTTTACCTTTCTCGGCTGATACGTGCTGCCCCTCCCTGATAGCGGACAACACGGAAGCTTATTGCTCACAGCAGAAACTATGTATGATTTCCGCCTACTTTTGTTTTCTTTTGCTAGTTACATATAAATGAAGTACAGAAACATATGATATAATACATAAAAATAAAGTTAAACATACAAAGATTACATATTGATACAATTTATAAACTGTCATCTCCCTTAGAAGCAGCATTCTACCCA
The DNA here is from genome assembly GCF_964235325.1 of Thermobia domestica. Lineage (NCBI taxonomy): Eukaryota > Metazoa > Arthropoda > Insecta > Zygentoma > Lepismatidae > Thermobia > Thermobia domestica. Next base: position 48,942,718 of record NC_137464.1, read on the forward strand.
AATACTGTGGCAGTCATTCAAATCGTCTGCTTACTAATGCAGCCATGCTTTCTTGGAGAGAGATTGAAGGAAACATCTTTGATAATTATTTAATTTTCACAAATACAAGATCTAAGTGTCTTGCTCGATAAGGGAAACACGTTGTTAAAAATTAACAGAATTTTATGCGGTCTTTCCAAGAACGAGTATAGCTTAGTACGTAAATATTAATATTAAACACAGAAAATGAGTCAAATTAAAGTATACATTTTCAAATTGGTGTTGCATACTGGGAACCTAGCAAGAGGCTCGCTAGCCAGGTTACTGGTTTTTGGTGAGCAGGGGGGGAGGAAGAGACGCCGATGCTAGATGCATTGGAAGTCACACGTATAGAAACCAATATTTTCACATGTAGACGTGAAAAAGTTTATGGCATTTTAAACAATACGAGCTCCGTGTTTCAACACATTGTATCAAACCCAGTGTAAATTCACCAACGGAAGTCTCTAGGCTACTTCCTGGGTATACAATACTTATTTAGTTTCTATTCTGGGTGTTTCTTTCCGTGTTGAGTTGAGATAGACCTCCCAACCTGTAGAATAGGCGACAGTCAGTCGGGAAAGAAAAAAAAAACTTTTCTCAGCTCTAGCTCTTTTTCAAGCGTTCAGAAAAATCACGCATGATTCTTATAGATTCTGCTCATTTCCTCTTTAATTAATCCTTCATCTCTGCTTTATATTTATTTTCTTCCAGCATCCCCTGTTAGTTATGCAATATGCAACAACGAAGTAATTATCTGCAACCCATTAGTACATTATATAAGCTTATAAATGGAATAAACACAATGAAATAAATACAATATAATACAATATTGTATTAATATTTACGTACTATGCTAGGTGTTTCACACTTCAGTACTAATAATATGAGATAAATATGCACAGTATGTGCTAATGTTAAGCAAATAATTAAATCACAAATTATGATATTTACATATACATATGCTAATGTGCCCTTCATCTGCATTTTGATATGCAGATGATGTAGACGGGCATCGGCCCTCTACACTACCCCTATCCACTTTTACCCCCACGAGGGTATTTCAAAACAACATCGACAACGTTTGGGAGGTGATTCCTGGCACCAAGACAAGACAAAAAGTATAGACCATCCTGGGTGCACAAATGCTTCCTTTTCGAGTTATAGGCTGCCGAAAACATGAAAAAAAAAAAAAAAAAAACAACGAAACTCGAATACTAGGGACCAATCGTAGTCGGGCCAAGACTTTATTTAGGAACTAGTATGTGCCTATTCAAATACACATGTTTCAGAATCCTGCGAGTACTTCCGTAACAATTTTTATAGAGGTAGTTGGTGAGTACTTCAAATTATATCCCCGTAGCCAAACTGACTCTATAAAAATTGTTGAGTGAGTACCTTAGGATTCTGAAACATATATTTTTAGATAGCGCACATATTAGTTCCTTAAGTAAATTCTTTACTCGACTACGGCGGGTCCCACAGTTTTGAAGCTTATTTTTAAAGTTTATTTTTTCATGTTTTCGGCTGGCTATAATTCCAAAAAGAAGCATTTGTGCACCCAAGTTGGTCTACACTTTTTGTCTTATCTTGGTGTGAGGAATCACCTCCCAAACGTTGTCGGTGTTGTTTTGAAACACCCTGTATATATAGTCTCGAGGGGAATATCGTGACTCCGAGGAAGAAGGAATGTTCCCCAGGCCACTCTTGAAATCATCACTGGGTCCATCAACTGATATTTGTATCATCTTTGGACAGTATTTCCGTTATACTCTATAATATTGTGAATTTAGCAGAAAAGAGGTGTATATAGTACAGATAAGAATTTCTTCATTACTCGCTTGTTAGTTCTTACACTGCATCTATCTAGCCTTTTCCAGCCCAATGAATACAGAAATCCCAAATGTGCCTCTCTTTCTCTCTCTCTCTCTCTCTCTCTCTTTTCTTCTTTCTTTTTTTCTTTCTTTTTTTTAAATTTTTAACCTGAATCAGGTTATTGTGAATCGACTAAAGTAGTGATGTTCATTTGGTTAAAGTGCTGTAAAGAAATTGAATTTGGCGTGCCCGTTAGGATTTCATTCTATTACAAAAACGACCCAAATTATAGACTATTTAATCCGTTTCCTTTTAGCTTGCTCTTGTGGCCTTTTCAAGAGGTTTAATACAGCCCACTAATTTGAGTCAATTACGGGAAGGGTGGTGGCCCAATATCGAAAATTGAGAAGAGGTATTAGAAATGAAATTAAAAAAAAAAAACACGTTTTACTGCTTGTTCCGTTTCAGTGATATCCAATTATTCCCAATTTCAGGTAGCTTACAGTAAAACCACCTTTAAACACTCAAAATCCTCGCAATGCCTTGGTTGTTACCTATAGGATCTTATATTTGTTATGCCGTTTTTCTCTCTCTCTCTCTAAAATGCTGCATGTGAAGTCAATGGAACTTGGTTATGTTGGATATCATTGGTCCTTTCCACGACTGTCCGTGTTTCTTAAAAACAGAAGTGAGTATTCTTAACAAAGTGGAACCAACAATTCCACACGCGATAGTTTAATCTTACTTCGCTTGAACATCATATTACTTTTTGGCCCTTCAGCCTAGGCTAACATAAGAATTAGAATTCTTAAGCTACTTTGCACGTGTTAAATTTACTTCCTCTCTTCTTCAGGGTTTAAATAAGTTTCTTGTTTCTTCCTTTTTTAGATTTCTTTTAATGTGCATGTGTATTATAGTCTGAAAGATGTGTATCCAACAACTAGGCAGCAATTATTTTCATGTTTTATCCTCCTTGCACACACTCGATTCATGGGCTCACGCTGTTCTGTAAGGTCGGCAGCACATTGACAAGAGGGCAGACAACCGTGCAGAAGTCCAGGTGAGCAACACAACAAAGTCTTGTACCACGTATTCACTCGAGCACGTGCTAGGCAAACGCCTCCAATATGATTGAAACACATGATCAAAGCGCTTAGGCTTTTCTCTCTGCCTGCTCTCCTCCCTTTCTTTGCCACAACTTGGCTGTTGGCCGGCCTGAAATGGGAACCTGAGGAATATAAAGTAAAGTATATTTCTACCATTTTCGGTTCTAATATAGGGATAAGGCGAGAGGCATCATCTTTTCTTTTCCACTATCTTGTCTAGGTAGATATTAAGTAATGTTGGCACCTTTGTCGAACTCCCCTTCCAATTGCACTCTCCTCTGTCAGTTTCTCCCCAATGCTAACACTAAAGCTTAGTTAATCTTTATCAAATTAAACTTTTATTCGTTGTGAAGGAGTACAAAATAAATTAAAGTTTAATAAACAGAGGACAACTTAAAAAAAAAGAAAAGAAAAGAACATTTGAGAATGCTCCAAGAGCACTGTCAGAACAAACTTAAAAAGAATGGAGAAATGAAGGGAGAAGGATATTTATTCCTAGATGTAAAAGTAAATTTTTTTATTCGCAGCGTGTTCTGTTTCTCGCAAAAATTTTCAAAATATCTCTCTCTATGACTTACAGTTCCCGAAATATGGCTTCCTAAATCTCCCGAAATTCGAACATTTTTGGCCAATATTTGGGGATCGGTGGCCAGTTGACCAATAGCCAGTTGGTTAGTGGCCATCGTTTAATATTTGGTACCAAAATGTTCATCTCCTTAAGTATTTATCAATACCAATATGATCTCTCTGTGACTTACGATTTCCGAGAGATGGATCCTTAAATCTCCCGAAATCGGAACTATTTTTTGGCCAATATGAAGGGGACGGTAAGTCATAGAGAGATGATATTGGTGTTAATCGAATTCTAAGAGGATGGTAAACATTTTTGTACCGATAATTATTGGTGGCCACTGGCCAAACCAACGGCCAGTTGGACAGTGGCCACCGGTTACTATTTCATACCAAAAATATTTACCGTCCTCTTAGGTATTGATCAACACCAATATGATCTCTCTATGAGCTACGATTTCCGAGATATGGCTTCTTAACTATCTGGAAATGCCATGTTTTTGCCAGTATATCGGGAACGGTAAGAGTGACTCGAAAAATTTAATCACTTGCTCAGATAGCTTTTGATGCAGGGTTCAAAATTGAAAAAAAAAAATCGTTAATAACAGACAGACGGACAGACACAAAGACATAGAGAATTCAGTAAGGAACTTTTAAAGTTCGTTGATAAAGAAAAATCGAAAACCACTGCCTTAAAGAATAATATATTATGTATTAATAAATACCTTGTTAATTCTACAGCTAACTTATAGGAATATTCATTAGTTGATTGATTTAACGTCCCTTTACAGTGAACCTATATGAGACATGCACCTACAGCTAAATGTATGATTTAAACAGGATAACTCTCACTGAGAATCGAACTCAGGTCTTCCACGCCAAAGGTACCCAGAGAAAACTGTTTAACCACTGGTCTGTGTGAGAAAATATGAAATTTAGACGAAACATTGCTCCTTTTGAATTAATATTCGGCAAAGTTTACAGGGAAAAAAAATACGAGAGTCTCTCTTATCCTTTTCTGATAAATATAACTAAATAAGTAGACCATCAGCATATATTCACTCTAATTCTTTAAAATCTTTTAAACGTCGTATTATTATATCTGTTGATTACTAAGGCTTATAATGAGTATTATCAAGGTTCTGTTTCTGCGTTTTCCTCATAGAAATAATAATAATAAAAAAATGCTTCGTCTTTATTTTAAGCGCAGGTAATTAGATTCCTCACGTAGTCGTTTCCCCCTTCTGCGCCACCATTTTCTTCCTATTCTTTTTGCCTCCTCCTGGTCGATTCTTCTATTAGGGTCGCAACTCATTCTCGTGGGGAAAGTACAACGCTTGAAATTCTATCTCTTGGGATTAATTCCTCAAATTCCGTGGCTTTTCTAATGAAATGGCTTGCGTCCTACTGTCTCACTGTACGACATGTTTTGTGGAGACATTCCTTTTTTTTTTTCCTTTCTTTCTTTTCACAGTGTTATGTATATACGTATATATAACGTGGCTAAACTGAAGGAAAAATACAAGAAAGAAACTCAAGAAAAAAACTAAATGAATAAAGATACACGGACATTTAAGCCACAGAGCGATCCTTTCTCACACAATGCTTTGCAAAAGCAAGGGAGATAAACAGAGAAAATAGCGACGCAGGGAAAGAAAATGAACGAGAAACGGGATAGTTTTCGTTCAACATTGTGGAACTGATTCCGGAGTCGAATCTGTTAATTCCTAAGAGTGTTAGAGTATTTAATTTTCGTTAAGTAAGAGATGTATCTACAGTCATTGAACCGCTATGTGTGGTGATGTGTGGTGAGCGTATTGGATCTTATCACTATTTTGTCCATTGTACAAGTGAATATATTGGATACTTGCAAAATTTCAACTAGTTTTTGCTGTGCGGTTAAGAGTAGCTACGACCAACACAAAGTGTAACTCACCTAGGACTATGCATAATCACCACCTTAATCGACGAATGCTTGCCATCTCTCTGGTAGGATTAGGCAACGCACAGAATTCGTACAGTCTGTACAGGGTGGTCCGGAAGTGGGCGTACCCTTCCCCTTTAATTTCAACAGTATAGTGTTAGTTATGGTAGAATGTCTATACTCATTGAAGTCCTAAGAGTCCTAAGAGTCGTAAACATCGGTATGATCACCATCCATGTCATAACACAGCTGAATTCTGAGCCAAGTTCTCGCAGATGTTTTGCGGAGATACTCCGGAGTCACGAGGGTGAAGGCGTGTTCTACAGCTGCTTGTAATTCCTGCGTTGTGTAATATCGAGTGTTTCATACTTGTTGCATTATGAAACCCCAAAGAGCATTGTCTGGTGTCGTCAGATCGGGATTTCTTAGAGGCCAGGCAAAGGGAGCTGGTGCAGATGCCCAATCTCTTCCAATGCAGCGGCCAGGAAACGTTTGATTCTGGTAATTGGGCACGTGAATTGCGAAGTGCGCTGGTGCTCCATTCTGCAATGTTGCCAAACAATGCCAAGTAATGTTGCCAAACAAATGTGGGTAAAACCTAAAACCGTCGGAAAACACCAATTAGGGGTACGCCCACTTCCGGACCACCCTGTAGGAGCCAAAGAAGAAGAGTATGGCCAGTAGGATGATACTTTCCAACTTAAATCGAGTTTTTTTTTTTCTTTTTGATGCGCGAAGACAGCAGCATGTAACTTGGTGTTACCATGGTTCATAATAACTTTTTGTTGATTTGTGACACATAGCCTCTTCAGTTATAATTCTACTTGCAGTCTGTCCATTTGCTTTTAGTAGAAAGTGGCAGTAATGATTAGATTATGAGCCAGAATCTGATTTGAAGTGTTTCTTTGATATCACAACATAAGTTTAACAAAGCTTACTGGAATGAAGTCCTGATTTGGACGTAGATCGCTGAGATGCATGTTCCACCACGTAACACATTCCTCATTACTCGTCAAGAATGTCATGGACTTCAAGAATGGTCATTTTTGTTCCGGGAAAGTAAAGAAATACAGGTAGATATTATCCTCTCTTTGATTTGCATCCACATAATATGGAACGTAACTTTCAAACTTTGTGTTTGATGACAGCCATTGTTTCGAGCGTTGTTTTTGTACCTGGAATGTATCCTTTAATTTATTTATGGTTGGCTTAGGGTTGATTTTATAGCTTGGTCAAAATCATCTTTCGAAAACAATCGTGATAAGTTGATTCTGAAAACTTCTGTCACCGTTACTGAATTTTCTAAACCATCATGGTGCTATCATCAGCTAAATCTGCCCAATGTATTTGGCGAATGTTGCAACAGGCTGTAGCCTGAGTACTGCTTTCAGGAAAACACAAAACGAAAACGACGTGCCTGATTTTTTTTTCTATATCGGCCTCTATTTCACTCGCACGCTACTCTATCCCCTAAAAAGCTCCTAGACTGCTCCATTAATTTCTAAGTATATTCAAATTCAATTAACTGCTGCCAGAAAGGAACAAAGCATTATGAATTTGTAGACGCACTCTCGTTCAATTAGCTGCTGCCAGACGGAGGTAATGGGTGATGATTTTCTAAACACATTCTAGTTCAATGAACTGATACCAGAGAGAAATAAAACGTCATGAATTTCTAAATACATTCTAGCATACGAACTGCTGACAAGGAGAAACGAAGCGTGATGAACTTGTAAACGTATTTTCGTTCAATTTGCTGCTGCTAGAGCGAGGCAATGTGTGACGAATTTTTAACACTTCTCGTTTAATTAACTGCTGCCAGAGAGAAATAAAACGAGACGAATTTCTAAACATATTCTAGTCAGTGAACTGCTTCTAGAGAGGAACAAAGCTTGCTAATTTACTTAATATATTCTATTTTACTGAACCGCTGCCAGAGAGAAATGATACGTGATGAACTCCTAAACGCATTCTCGCTTAACTGATTGCTGTCAAGAGAGATAAGGCGTTATGAATTTTGAGCTCATTCTTCAATTAACTGCAGCCAGAAACAGACAAATTATGACGAATTTTTAATTGAATTCTCGTTAAATTAACTGCCATTGAAGAGAGAAAAAGCATGAACAATTTCTAAACACCACATTGTTATTCCATTAACTATCCTTAGAGATATGCAGAACAAGTATAATTTCTAAGCGTATTCTCGTTCAAATATTAGTTATCATACCAGATAAACTAAAACAGTAAATATTACCATACCAGCTAGGTGTGCTAATATTGAGTTAATGAAATTGGGAACGAAATTCGTCGACCATACTGAATACAAAATGGTAAATTGAATACCCATCTCCCAAAATTTAAGCTTTGTTATTCTCCTGTCTTCTTCTTGGCCTCTGTTCTTCTAGGCTTCCTGATTAGGACCTTATGCACCTCGTTACCTAATTACTGATGCGAGCAACATGTCGCATCTATCGTACAGTACATATCTCGACCAACGAAGAACGCAAGGGTGGATCCTGGGGATTCGAACCCCTAAAATTCCAACCTTTCTGTAAATTTAGTATAATTTAAGGAATAATTTTACAAATTTTAATATAATTTATTCTTATGTTGAGTTTGGATATCCCGAAAAGTTTTAGACCTCCCAAAATAAATTTCTGCTTGTGTATGTGCCTCTTCTTAGCTATATTATTTATTTTTATATTTATTAGCTATACAAATTCACCCCTTTGTTCATTTCACTTAGCTTCTACTTTTTTTCTTTTGAAATTTTCTTTTCGAAAGGCCTTAGTGACAGTTTTTTTAGACACAGTGATCAACTTTCACACTCATATAATAATTAGGATAGAATTGCAGTGTTTGCCTCAAAAGTAATGAGATGATTCTTTTAAAAGATAAGAAAGAAAACAGAAAGAAATGTTCGAAGTACATTTGAATCCCCGTGCTATTCTTCAAAATAGGCTCTTTTTGAGTCAACGCACTGCTTCCATCCTTCACAATAGCGGAAGAGCGAGACCATACCCGAATACCATGCTACAAATGCTTGAACATTTTCAACCGTCCCTAAACAGTGTCCATTCAAAGCTTTCTTGATCTTCGAAAGAAGAAAAAAGATATTATCGGTAGCCAAATCTAGGGTATAGGGTGAGTGGAGACGCGTTTGAATTATTCTTGAGGCATAAATTCTCTCTTTCTCAGTTATGTATGACTCGATGCGTTGTCGTGCTGGAGGAACAATGTGAAACTATCGGAGGTTATGCTAAACTCCTGTCCTCTAGGGGTCGAGCATTTGTTGGTAAAATGGGTTCACTGTCTACCTGGCCAGTAAAAACTCCATGTGAACGATTTCCTTTGAGTCAAATAAAGAATGATCTCAATTTTGTTTGTGACTTCCTCATTTCGTTATTTTCTTAAATCGAAATAATTGGGGGGTATTTACAACTCTGGATATCGCCTTCTGATTTCCTGTCGTACTCCAAAATCCAAGTTTCATTCTTAGAATTTTAGTCTGTTACTCTTCATTTGCAGTGTTATACATTTTACTAGTGATTTACGCTCTGCAACAGCTCGAAACTAACTGAATTGCATCTGATAGTATACTAGAGTACCCCGGAAATTACCCCACACCATTCCTCCCTTTCACACCAAAACTAGTCTCATTACTTCTAGGACAAACGCTGTATATATTTTATAAAATTTTGCACATAATATTGGTTTGCTGTGTGTAGTTAGGATTTATTGTGATTAATTTCCAAGGTGTACTTTATATCAGCTTGAGTTCCATAGTTACTCACAGCAATAACATAACTCATGGTGTCCTTAGACAGCTAGTTGCCACTTTAATTCGATTAATTCATTTTGTAACCCAGTGGGTCTCATATAATATTCGGATTCTCGATCTCTCGTATTATAAATAATAGTGATCAGGTATTAGTCAAACTTTATGAAATTTCACAAAGAAAGAGAAAATCCTAAGTAGTTACCCGTTAGGTAAGTACTTACTTATCATCAAGAACGAATCGTTGTTGGAACCTTGGAATCAAGAACTGGAATCGTTAATCACTGGAGCAGAAAGAACGATTTAACTGAAGTTTGGGTTTTAATGTAACAAAGTGGCATCCACTCCAAACGATCTCAGAAAGTAAAATGTGGTCATAAGCCACAGAACGCCTAGACGGAAAGAGAGGGGGAAGAAGACAGGAAGAGGATAAACAAAGGCTCTAAAACTGCCTGAGGATTCATAATTAAACAGAGAAAAACTAGAACAGTTGCGGCATCATTTCGGAGAGTAGATGCCAAGTGTTAAAAAAAAAAAAAAAAAAAAAAAAAAAAACTCACACAAACTAGGCTTCAAAACTGCAAAGAATACAACTAGTGAGTAAGCAATACAACCACAATCTATTTTTTTTTTCATAAATTTCTAAAACAAAATGTTAGATTTAGTGAAGTTTGGTGTGAGTTTTTTCCCCCACTTCACTTGACAGATTTGCAAACTGTGGCTTCCTCTGGTACAACTGGTGTATTTTTTACAATATAAAAGCTGCTCCAAATAAACCTACGAGGTTAATTTCTGATCCAGTGGTGCATTGTGAAAACTCTTATGTTTTCACTCGTGAAGACTTGTATTAGTTTTAACAGCATGCTTTTAAACTTAGCCAGTTGGTAATTTCATTTCCCTTCCAAACTAATGCTTTTCCCCAAAAATTTTGTTACACTACTACATATTAGGTCAGTCTGTTTTTTTTATTGTTATTTGTATTTTTTCTAAAGACCTCTTCGCTAATTTGAACTGAGGTATTTGGCTAAAGATCGTGAGGCAAAACCTAATGTATCTTTAATTTGGTTTGTAGTTTAGTGTCGCGTTTAGAACTGAGGATGTATGAGATGTGGACCTATTTCAACTGGAATACAAACCACCAAAATGCATCTACATTTCAATATCTTTGTAACAGGAATCCTAGGTTTTTAGAGGGAACCATCCGAGAAGACTCCTAGGTTTTAGTTTCATTGAAGAGTAACAACAATTTGAAATATCCTCAGTGTTTGTGTGTTCATGTCTCTGTTGAATCTACAGTAACCGCGAGGACTCATGAATCCTGGGCTCTACGCCAATCATTGAACTGCTTTGCCTCTCACGTGTGATGCACTGGAAGACTTTGATACGATTCGTAGAGCTGCCTTCCGAACGCGCACTTGAGAAAGCGTGAAATAACAGAAATGCACCAACAATGTTGCCAATGTTCAAAGACATGGCAAACGAGAGACAAACAATATCTTAAAGAGCTGTAAAATGAACACTAAGACTTATCCGATCTAAGCGGTAACAATAATAACAGCAATATGACCAAAAAGAACAACAAAAATAAACGATCTGACAACACTGCACCCTCACTAGATATTCTCTGTATAGCGCAACAGACGACACTCATAAAATTTCATGAATGAGGGTTAATGACTGGGACACATCCTCGCGTTCTATTAGATGATGAAATTGGTAGACCTAGATCAAGCGTCATGACTCCATGCGATGACTTTTTTATAGTTAGGAGTTGAAAATTATGAAAGAATTAACTAAGAAACTGAAGTAAAGAAAAAAGAGTAGTGAGCAGAACACGTGTCTGATGCAAGACGACCCACATTCGATTTGCGATGTAAGAGCATTGAGCAAACTAGAGTGTTTGAGATCTTACTCCAGCCACAGAAACAAAACATACGTTATACAGGTTAGTGTGATAGTACACTGACAGATGGAAAAGGTGATAATAGATTTGTCACTGAAAGGTAAACACTGTATCGGGAGTCCCTCAAGGATCTAATCTAGGTCCCCTGTTGTTTATTCTTGTTATTAATGTTATTCCTCTGTGTATTAAAACTTTTCAAGTTCTTCTTTTTGCCTACGATTGCAAATTATACTCCAAATTATATTCAATTGATGACTGTGTGAAACTTCAACAGGATCTAGATAGAGTTCAGATATTTTGTGATAAGAATAAATTAGTCCTGAATGTAAATCTGTATCTTTCACCTGAAAAGAAAATTCAATTAACTTTACCTATACAATAAGTGGGACTTCCTTGTCTACCCCAAATACTATCAAAGATCTAGGAGTTACGTATATTTGATAGCAAATTAACCTTTGCCCAACATATTGATTCGATAACGAGTAGTGCATATAAAAACCTAGGTTTAATGTAGAGGATAGGACAGGATTTCTACAAAGAATCAACATTTATAAGGTTATATTTTTCATATGTGGGGTCAAAATTAGAATACTGTTGTACTGTTTGGACACCAAATGTCACTAAATACTCTCATGCAATAGAAAATATACTGTTTAAATTCTTAACAATGCTTGCATCCAAAAAAAAAAAAAAAAAAAGGTTTCTACCCAAAGTATGTCCCCTATGAAGGCTTACTTGTAGCAACGAATTTTAGTTTTCAAACATTAGAAGAAAGGAGATGTGTGTTTGATCTGTTGTTCTTGCATAAATTGTTAAACGGTAAAATTGACTGTTCAGAATTAGTTTCAGAAGTAATATATTAACGTTAATTTATTTTATTATTATTATTTCTTGCTGGCTTTGTTCCAAACATATCTGAAGAACCGTGTTCGATTCCCGGCGAGAGCTCATGTGGTTCGGATTCCACGTTTAGCTGTAGGTCCATGTCTCATATAGCCTCGCTGCTGAAAGGAACGCTAAACTAAAAATCAAATCAAATCAAATCCAAACATATCTCGCTATACTCGACAATTTACTTGAATGAAATTACTCAAAATTTAATTGAAAGTTCCTGCCAAACCCAGATTTGATCTCCCAACAGCTAAATTAGTGTTCAGTCTAATAAATTAATGTATCGTTGTAATATACATTGAAGTAGTTACACTTGGTAATTTTTTTTATTAACATTGGAAAGTCGTTTGTACTTTAATCAATCGACACAGATTATAGTAGTAGTTTTTCTCTTCTTTACGTAGGCAAAAAAAAGGTGTTCTATTATTAAATCCTGTATGTCTATCAAGGTCAAGGTAATTCTTTTCCTAAAATTGAGTTTATTGGAATGTCCCGCCATGTGCTTCCAATGTGCGTATAAATGTGTATCAGGTGAGGTAAGGGGAGATATTTGCGTATATTTGTGTTTTATGGTGCTTATAATGACTGTGAAAGCTGTTCCAACTGTGACCTCACATACACATTTCGTTAGTTTGTTTAATCGATATGCATGTGTGCGACTATTCAACAGATGTAACAAGTGAATGATTAACATATTTTTGTTTTCAAACAAATAGTCAAGTAGGTGTACTAAATTACCCAGTAATATAGGAACAAAATCATCATCACAGATATTTTGCCATCATTAAAAGACCACTTGTCACAAATCGGGCAGCTTCGATCCTTAGATTTTTTAAAGCTGATTTCTGTATATATTCTCCGGCACCAGTAATCATTCTACCATATCCTTAGAAATACAATTTCTTCTCAAATTGAAGTGTAATCATCCTTTTTGCTTCATTATTCTTCTTTTTACTCTGTGATATTTCTAACAAAACCAAAACCAAACCACATTGCGTAACAGCCCATTTTGTGGGCCTAAGCCTGCTCCAACGCTATCCGCTAGCGATCAGCGAGCACGTGGTCAGCCCGCTGCGACGCCCTCTTCCTAACAGGCGTATTAGGAGCTTTCTAGACCTAGTGTCCGTCACGTCTTGTTTTCACGTGACACCCAGTTTACTTCATGACGCTGCGTGGACACCAAAAAATTGGGAAGCAGCAGCCGGGTATAGAACCGGATACCAAGCGAACATGAGTCCAACGCTCTAACCACTACGGTGTCTCCTGGTATTTCTAACACCTGTGTTTTTAAATTCTAAAGAGTTAATTTTCTTCATCCAATGTTACTGAATTTCTTCCGTATATCTATTATCCAATGATCCACCAAAATATGATTTTCATCTTCATTCAAGATTTTCTCTATTCCCGTCCTTGCTTTTATTTTCCATTTACATTTCAAAACTACACTAGAACCTGTCTATTCCACCTGTGCCCTCGGAAACTATGCAAACCTATACTTCGGCCTCACACCCGCCACCCTCTGGGGGATGGAACCCTCCCTTTGTGTAGCGAAAAAAAAGTGAATGATCTCAGCTGTGTTGCCAATTTGTCATTCGGTCTTTTGGTCTTGACGAGTTGTGGCAACGCTTCCGCATCCAACAATTGAAAGATCTCGGCCGCAGCAACTTGTCCTCTTCTTTTGTGGGAGGTACGGGAAATTACATATTGACAGCAGCGCTAGCAAGGGTACAGTTCAAATAGAAAGGTTATAGTAATGTTACCTGTGTACCTAAAACTAACAATCTTTATTACTTCCTTCCTTCTACATTTAGGAACTAGTATGGTTCTCTTGAAATTAAGTTAATTCTGATTGAAATTAATTCTGACTTCGAATCTTCTTTTTGTTTTCCTCTCTTATTTCTAATCTGCATTAGTAACTCTACCTATATACCTAAGCTAACACTCTCTTTTCCCCTTTTTTTTCTGTATCTTCAGTAGTTGGAAAAACTTTAATGAAATAAAGTTCCTTAATTCTGACTTCTATACTATTATTTAATTAATTTACTTCATCAATAGTAACATTTGTATGTCGAAGAGTTCCAGCTATTGCTTCTGTACGTACAAGGTGTTTCAAAACAATACCGACAACGTTTGGAAGGCGATTCTGACACCAAGATAAGACAAAAGTATAGACCAACCTGGGTGCACAAATGCTTCCTTTCGGAGTTATAGGCTGCCACGAACAAGAAAAATATGAACTTTAAAGGTCCATAGCTTCAATACAATGGGACTTACCGTAGTCGGGCCAAGACTTTATTTAGGAACTATTATGTGCCCTACCCAAATATCCATGTTTCAGAATCCTGCGGTACTTCCACAACAATTTTTATAAAGGTAGTTGGTGAGCATTCATAGTTATATACCTGTAGCCAAACTGCCTCTATAAAAAATGTTGCGTGAGTACCTTAAGATTCTGAAACATGTGTTTTTGGATAGCGCACATAGTTCTTAAGTGAAGTCTTGAACCGACTACGATAGGTTCCATAGTTTTGGAGCCATGGATCTTTTAAGTTCATTTTTTTCATGTTTTCGGTAGCCTTTAACTCCGAAAGAAAGCATTTGTGCACCCATGTTGATCTATACTTTTGGTCTTTTCTTGGTGTCACGAATCACCTCCCAAATATTGCAAGTGTTGTTTTGAAACACTCTGTATACACTGATGTTTCCTAAAAATCAACATATTTTTAATCCCATTTTTATTTGCAATTATAGACATTACTTTTAACGACGAATTCAGGGAGTACGAAGTAAATTTATAAGAACTACGTGTCTGTGGGTAGTTCTATAAGGTTTGCTTCAACGTTGGGAACAGGCTATTTCTGCTGCTAGAGAATATTTATGATTTTCCACATATACTATAATATTTTTGTGTTCCTATTGTTGTAATATGCGAATAGATTACCTTTACAATTAACTCTACTTGCCTATTACTTTAAGAGTTATCTTATCTCTCCAGTTTATAGTTATCTCTACTTGAACCTTATCTTTAGAGATAAGATTGAGTAACCATAAGGATAAGTTGCAAGTAAAGTATATATATAAGCGCGGATCCAAAGGGAGGGCTATAGGAGCTATAGCTCCCCCTTGACGCTCAGGTATACACTGGATGAAATGGGCTTCAATTCTACTTTCTTTACACTGGATAAAGCGGCAAACTACGGTTTAGCCCCTCTCTTGATCATATCCTGATTTATATACGTAACTCAACTTGCATCTAATCATTATAGTTACTTTATCCCTATACTTATCTCTATATGTAGTTCACTTTAAATAAAACCGTCTAATTTATCATTTATATTTTCAAAACAAGGTTTGAAAGTAATGTATTGAAGGTTGATTGAATAAAGAAGCATAAAGCAGGATAAAGTTTCTTTGTCCTGTTCCATTCAACAATTCGCTCGGATTTTTTTTTAATTAATTGCAGAGATCGCTCGTAATGGGAGAGTGAATACTTTGACAGAACCGTAACGAATGCCGACATAATTCATCTCCCTAATGAAGGCAAGAGAACTATCGCCAAGGCACGTCTGTTGCTACGAGAGTATCCGAAGAGCTGCAAATAATGATACCATCACTTCTTCCAATGAAAAGGCTAAAGAAGAAAAAAAATAATAATCGAGGTGGTTGGTTACTTGTTCAATGTTTCTTCTGATCATAAATGAACAGACTGTTTTGACGTCATCAATAAAGAATGGCTCTTGGCAATGTGCTCTGCACTGACGTTTTTTGTGGTACCTCATTCATCTTTAGAACTTCAGGACTTTGTTTATATATATATATATATATATAATTTGTATTCCATGGTACATTGCTTCACCTTCATCTTAATTTGTCTGGCATATAGTTTAAATGATGATCCAAGAAGTGCAGTATCACTCAAATATGATACGTATTTTAATTTTTTTATATATGTAAATAAAGTTATTCAAATGTCGAAGATTACTTTTTGTTAGTTTCTTTTACTCATAACCACAAATTAAACTCATTGTCTTTACAAGTTCTCTTGTGGCTACATGGTTAGTGTGTATAACTTTCGGTTTAAGGATTCGATTTATGGTGGAAAACTCATGTGGTACAGGTTCAAATAAGTCAACGTTTCATGTAGCCAACGTTTATCACAACACATGCTAAACTTTCAACAACTAGTCAATTCAATCATATAGTTTAAATGATGATCCAAGAAGGGCAGTATCACTCAAATATGATACGTATTTTAATTTTTTTTATATATGTAAATAAAGTTATTCAAATGTCGAAGATTACTTTTTGTTAGTTTCTTTTACTCATAACCACAAATTAAACTCATTGTCTTTACAAGTTCTCTTGTGGCTACATGGTTAGTGTGTATAACTTTCGGTTTAAGGATTCGATTTATGGTGGAAAACTCATGTGGTACAGGTTCAAATAAGTCAACGTTTCTTGTAGCCAACGTTTATCACAACACATGCTAAACTTTCAACAACTAGTCAATTCAATCATATAGTTTAAATGATGATCCAAGAAGTGCAGTATCACTCAAATATGATACGTATTTTAATTTTTTTATATATGTAAATAAAGTTATTCAAATGTCGAAGATTACTTTTTGTTAGTTTCTTTTACTCATAACCACAAATTAAACTCATTGTCTTTACAAGTTCTCTTGTGGCTACATGGTTAGTGTGTATAACTTTCGGTTTAAGGATTCGATTTATGGTGGAAAACTCATGTGGTACAGGTTCAAATAAGTCAACGTTTCATGTAGCCAACGTTTATCACAACACATGCTAAACTTTCAACAACTAGTCAATTCAATCATATAGTTTAAATGATGATCCAAGAAGTGCAGTATCACTCAAATATGATACGTATTTTAATTTTTTTATATATGTAAATAAAGTTATTCAAATGTCGAAGATTACTTTTTGTTAGTTTCTTTTACTCATAACCACAAATTAAACTCATTGTCTTTACAAGTTCTCTTGTGGCTACATGGTTAGTGTGTATAACTTTCGGTTTAAGGATTCGATTTATGGTGGAAAACTCATGTGGTACAGGTTCAAATAAGTCAACGTTTCATGTAGCCAACGTTTGTCACAACAGATGCTAAACTTTCAACAACTAGTCAATTCAATCATATAGTTTAAATGATGATCCAAGAAGTGCAGTATCACTCAAATATGATACGTATTTTAATTTTTTTATATATGTAAATAAAGTTATTCAAATGTCGAAGATTACTTTTTGTTAGTTTCTTTTACTCATAACCACAAATTAAACTCATTGTCTTTACAAGTTCTCTTGTGGCTACATGGTTAGTGTGTATAACTTTCGGTTTAAGGATTCGATTTATGGTGGAAAACTCATGTGGTACAGGTTCAAATAAGTCAACGTTTCTTGTAGCCAACGTTTATCACAAAAGATGCTACAACTTTCAACAACCAACCAATTCAATCATTGACTTTACTTCTACACATTACTTTTACTTATAATACATTACTCGTGATATTTTCTTCATTAATATTGAAACCAGAAGTGATAACAGATTTCTACCACTTCCTGTTTTCGTAAAAAAGATTAGAGTGAAGGTGTAATATAACTTATTCCTTGGATGCATAATTAATTGCAGTAAACAGTATTTCCTATAGTATATTATTGTTTTTACTCTATAGCAATCAACATTAAAACCGGAAATGCTTGAGTTCCATAACTTCCCGTTTGGATACCACCTCCATTATCGAAGTCTGCTCCAAACTTTTGACTTTCTACCTTCTGGCTAAAATTGACGGTGATCGACCAAGTAGTTCTTCAGATTATTGTCTCTGAGACAAACGGACACATACACAATGTCACGATAAATATGTAAAGGAATTTTGATAAACCAATATCTTTAAAAATGTATATTTTCGATTTACTATATTGCCAATTAATTGTTCTTTAAATCTGAATTAAAATTGGTGCCTGACGTCGACTGATCCTCTAGATATTGCCGCCCTCGGCGGCTTGCATGTTTTAACTAATGTTCCTCCCAAATTTCTAATCCTTCCAGGAATACAAAACTACAAGTCTCATAGTTCCAATATGCACTTAATTTGAACTTAATTATAATAAAAAATGTCTGAATGAGGTACGTTTAAATTACTGTAGATTGATTATAACATTCTATTGCGTCAAGATAAATAATTGTAGCAAATCAGAACCTCAACTATGGTCATCAGTACTTTTATTGGAATAGAATAGGAAATTTTAACTCTGGATCATTTATATCTTTATAATCAGCAATGGTAACATCATATGGACATCATGTAAAGTTTTTGGTTACACCAGTATAGACCCAGACATCTGACGTGTTTCCTTTAAATTGATAAGTATCCGTGTATTTGAAGCGCGTTTTGGCATACAAAATTAAAAAAAAAAATAATAAATAAACAATTTAGCATTATAAGAATTATTGTTAGATTTTTGTAATCCTCAGCAGAGGAGCATCAACATTGTTGCAAATCACTGAACCTCAAACTTCGCATAACCTATCGAGAGCCAGAATGATTGCATAAGGTTAGATTCCATAAGGTTTTCCACTTCTATAAACAAAGATACATTTTTACTATTTCAGACACATCCATGAAGTAGGTACGTCACTGTTAGGAATATGTATGTCACAGTTAGGATAATAGAACAATAATAGATACAATCTGCTACTTAGCAGTGCATTTCTTACATTTTGCAGCACTTATTTCCTTAGCGTTTTATGTATGGATGGCGTATATACACGCTCTCCGCAGTATAAAGTAGTAGTGCGGATGGCGTATATGCGCGTTCCTCAGAATAGAGTGGTAATGCGGATGGAGTAAATAAACGCTCTGAATTTGATTCTACTAGATGTGAGCGTAAGTGGCGTAAATGTACTTCCAAGTTTTTCTTCTTTGCAATTTCGCTATGGCACTTAGTAGTAGTGTTGTTGAAATGAAAACAGTGAAAAAGTACAAACTGTTCTATTTTTATTTATATTTTCAAATTAATCACGAAAAAAAAAATGTTTACGAAATTAACCCACTTTTCAAAAGTGACTTCTCCCATAAATTTTTAGAACTTGAGGGGCTAAAAATTAAAAAAGAACTGATCTAGCAGAATAAAATTACCAGTAATTATTAGCAATGGGTGACAAGCCTTTTAAGATCTCATAAATTAGTTTTTTTCTCTTTTGACGGTTTTCTTTACAACTACCCATGGCATTTTACTATGAAGGGTCTCATTGTGTAAAGCTTGATATAATAAGTTATATCGATTGATATATACTGTTAAGTTCTGCTTGTGCAGATATGGACAGTCAGGAATCGTTTTCTCACACTACTAGATTTTATTACAAAATTTTACTACAACACAAAATGGATACATTTCTGTACTGTTTGTGTAAGAGTAGGTGTTCCTTCTACCTGACGGTCTCGAGAAGAAATCCTCACTAAGCAAGCTACCTGAGAAGGGGTAAGACACTCAATGCTTCAATGCAAGCAGAAAGTGGTTACACTCCCGACAAAGTTCCACTGCAAGCTAGGCGGGTGTCGTGATAAGAAATCTCCTAATGCTTCATTGCAAGCAGAGAGAGAGGTAAAGATCCCCACAAAGCTCCGCTGTAAGCCAGGAGAGAAAAGAGGCCTAGAGCTCCACTGCAAGCTAAAGGCTTGGGTTTAGGTACTTCCAAAGCTCCACTGCAAGCTAGGCGGGTGTCGTGATAACGAATCTCCTAATGCTTCATTGCAAATAGAAAGAGAGGTAAAGATCCCCACAAAGCTCCACTGTAAGCCAGGAGAGAAAAGAGGCCTAGAGCTCCACCGCAAGCTAAAAGCTTTGGTTCAGGTACTTCCAAATCTCCACTGCAAGATGAGGAAGGGGATTTGACCAGTCGGAGACTGATGATTGTCGCTGAAATCATCTTGGATAACAGTTATATAGGTGCTCTAGGTGAGGCAGTGTCGTTGTTGTTCCATCATCGGTACGTGACAAATGGTGTTGCTATTGTCTCTGTCGTCTGCAGCTTAATCCATAGTAAGACACACATGATTGATGTTTGTAAATATAAGCACAACCATGCGGGATACTACAATATATTTAATTTTTCGACAATGTTCTAGTTAAGGAAAAATTAAAACTCAAGAGGGAATAGTAATTTTGGTTTCTAGCTAATCAACCATAATATGTATTAATATCTTACTAATGTTACAATGAAAAGCCTCACAATAATGTATTCTAGTATCATCCTAACTTTGGTGCTGTTGTCATCGAGGTTTATAACAGAATTCTTTCTAAATTTTCTTGAATCAGGTACGGTGGCTCAGTGGTAGAGAGCTTACCTCTAGTGGGTGGGGTCCCTGGTTCGATGCGAAGTAAGTATGTATTAGATAACATCGTGCCCTTATGTTTTCTCGGGATACTCTCGTTTTCTCCCAAATTTTCATGATACCGATTCTTTCACTTGCCTTAAATCTTATAAAGTGGGATGTTAAACTGAAGGAAAGTATTTCAATTTTCTCGAAAACTACGCATGATAATTTTACATTCACTCGTTTCGTTTTGTTGACTCAATGCAATCTATCAGTTGGCATGTTTCTTTATGTCTTATCATCAGAGTTCTTTTTCGTAATATATTAATGATTGTAGTAAAAATTTAGAAGTTTTAGAGGAAATAGTCTTGTCTCTTACGTTAGCTTTGTGTATTTATTTCGCTTGGAAGTTTTCGAGAAGATGATGAGAAAACACTATACGGAGATACACAATTAACCCACGAAAGCACTTTAGAAAATTTAAACTAGCATCTGCGTTATTGTACATCATAGTGTTTGCATTCCTTCTTCGGTACGAGGCAGTTTAATTATGGAACGCATCACTGGAGAATAGGAGAGGAACCATTATAACAGGCCTCATCTCTTCGAAACTAGTTTCCTGTCTTTGTCTTACCACTCAGAAAACAAGCCCCAAAACTACTATAAACAGAAGGATGGTTCTTGTTTCTTTTTTTTAAAAAAAAATCTTCTTCTTTTAGTGTACACTATAACACCACAGCTATTAAAACCGCAGCAATTTTCCTGCATGGATAGTTTCTAAACTTAGTGAAGTCAGGTGCTTAAACAAAGTTCAAGTCTTAATTGTCAGCTATACTTCATGTTCATTACTGCGGCTAAGGTTAATACGTTAGATGTATACAGGATGATTGTTACAGACAGTGTTACAGAGATGTTGTGCAGAGATAAATAATTTTAAAAGTTCATCCATACATAATAATCTGCTATATGTATATGGGACGTTCATTGCTGAACGAAAGTTTTCATGCCCTGTTCTTAAAAATAGGGCAATATAGATACGAACCTCTGAACATACACGTACATATTTAAACTTATCGCTAATACTGCTACGTGACATATTACGGCCAGTATTCTCGATATAATTAATTTCACATGGAGCTACAAAGAAATGTGTTCTGTACTTAATTTAGCGTGGTCACGTTTTTTGTTTACATTTATGCACGTTAGAATAGACGGGTCACTACACCAGTGGTTCTCAAACTTTTTTGACTGACGACACCCTTTATTAAACGTCAAACCAATTAGTTTTTATAATGACTATATAGCACAGAGCATTATTGCTACAGCTCAAGGTGTTGACAGGTAGAGTCTGTCCCAATTTTAACTTATTATTATTAAATCATTGATGATTTTTTAAATTCTAAAATTTCGCGACACACCTTAGGGGACTGCGTGGCACACCTGTGTGTCGCGACACATCGGCTGAGAACCACTGCAATACATGGGTCAAGTATACATGGTAGATTGCACTACAATCGATGTATCAAGTATGACGCACTTCCGGCAATTCCTCCAGTATCATTTGCTTTCGGGAGGGGGGGGGAGCTTCAAAGAAAATATTATCTATTTGAAACTTATTGTTGTTTTATCATATACATGAAAGAGAAAATAGTTTTTTTTTTGTCTAAAGTTTTGAAAACAAGAAATTTGAAGGAGGCTATTATAATAGATGGGTCAAGTATAAAGTATTTTCGGTATTTTTTTTCTCCGATGGGCTCCAAAGGGACATCTACATAATAATGTATTTAATACTTGACCGTGGTCATCCTTTGTGCTGATCTAAACGTTATAGCAAAAGAGAAAACAGTATATTACATTGGAAGATTGTAATGCCGTTTATACTCGAATCTAATATGCACCCCATTTCTATACTTCAAAAGTTGGGCCAATTTCTTGGATTCTATTCTAACAAATACATTCGGGAAGTGTCCCCCCGGGATTTGTGTAAAATTGATTCCAATGCAAAGTTCTTCACGGCCCAATGTGCATTGTACTAATTTTAGCGGCCCATACTATCAGTCACTTTCGATCATTTTTATATACCCTATCCTAAGTTGCACCGTCAAAGTGAAATTATGAAAATAATAATTCCAGGTCCGAACCTCATCCATGTGGCAAATTTGATCGAAATCTTTCTTGTGGTTCAAGAGTTATTAAATTGCAAACATAGTAGCTTTCATTTTTATTTATATAGGTAAATGTTAATAGCTTTTCTTAAAAGTATCTCTGATTAGAATACGAGTTGGAATCATTTTTGATTACTTCATTGACTCTGCTAAAAATATTATTAATTATCTCTATAAGAATTAATAACTTCAGTGTGAGTCCCAATTAGAAATCTTCGTTAATTAAATGACCCTATTGTTAAAACTGAATGTTATTGGATTATATTTTATGTCATGTCATTTTAAAAAAAGACTAGGAGTATTGTGTATTCATCAGAAAGAATGCAATTATCACTGTCTGGAGTTCAAGTAATATATACAGAATACATGCATAATATATAAAACACAATATGTTGAATGGGTATTTGATATAATAAGCGGTGGGGGTAAAACTAATTAGTTTGATATGGAAATAAAATACAATAAATTAATTAAGCACATGTATAAAATTATTTATCTCAATGCATGTTCTGTATAATTCTATATCCCTATTTGATTATAAAAATAAATTATCCACATAACAAGGAGGCCATTGCAAAGAGTCATTCACAGTTCATGCAATGGTTCTAAACGAAATGAAATATCACAGTTTTACATCCTATGGTTATGCACTGTAAGCTAAAGAAGGCAAATAATTAAGGAACACCTCTAGTGCATGGAATCCTTGGCTTCGATCCCATCTCTTTCCAAGTTGGCTTTGTGGTGGGCAAACACCTTGTACATAGGTTTCCTTTGGGTTTTCTCGTTTCCTTACATTTTATTTATTCTACCATTTCATTTATCATCATCACAGTTTCCTTTAACTTCGGAGCATAAATGTGAGAAACTACATAAAAGAGAAATAAAAAAAGATTAATAAAAGTGAATGATTATCAAAATTGGTAGTGATGTCCTAATGTTATATACAGGGTGAGTCAAAATGATGTTCCTGATTTCAATTATTATTATTATTATTATTATTATTATTATTATTATTATTATTATTATTATTATTATTATTATTATTATTATTATTATTATTATTATTATTATTATGCTTTTAATAAGACAAATGCAAACAAATTCCACACACTGATTGATCAACTCAAGAACTGTTTTTCTAACATATTATAAGTGTTCAATTTGTGGTCCACGAGTTACACTGCACATCTACTCTATAATACAGTTCCTGCCACTCTTCCTAGCAAGTCAGGGTCGTTATCGGCCACAGCTACAATGATGCACTCACGCAATTCAACCACAGTTATAGCAAGTGGCGACACAAATTTTAAACAAAAATTCCACTAAACTTGCACAACGGGCGTAGTCGCACGGAAATCAAGCATACAGAACACTTTTATGGCCTGAAGAAGCCATATTGCTCACTTCGCCTAAACTGTTTCCTGGTGCACGTCTACGTAACTACGCCTCTGCGATAGAAAGAGAAGAAAACAACTTTTTGAGCGTATATTCCAGAAAAAAAATATATTTGCAAAAACAGTTCATTATTGTTCGTATAATAAATTGACGAAATCGAGAACATCATTTTGACTCACGTGGTATTTACATGTAAAATACTGTAGAACAAGGTAGTAATGTCAACGATAATCTTCTTTCGTAAAATATGTTGTGTAATGACGCAGAAACATCACACCAAAAAATATTAAATATGAAGTACTGTATGGTCTTGGAAACAGGGCCGATTTTGCGCATAAGTTAACATGGCCCGGGATGGAACATTTTCTGGAATCATTAGTTGCTTTTGTTGTTTCATACTCCAGTTCAGCAAATTTCAGAAATTTATTATATAAGTTACATGGATATGACACGAAATTTTTACATTTTGTAAATAGCCTATCCATGTAAGAAGAATCTGTATGGTTATAAAGTGGCAATTAGCAACTTAGTTAGGCATTTTATATTCTTCTTATCACTATTTCAAAATATTTTCATTGCTGATTAAATTCCCCGCTAACTATAGTTTAGAAAGCTATTCACTTGGATTACTCAAATATTGCATACCGGTATTTATTGACATTAAAGCCGCTATGGCTCAGTATTGTAGAGTGTTCACCTCTTGTGCCTGGGGTCCTTGATTCGATTCCAGCTCGCGTCAAGTGGATTTTGTGGAGGACAAACACCGTGTGTGTGCCCTTTCTCGGGCTTCTCCCGTTTCCTCCCACTTCCTTCACTTCACCACTTCATTTATTTCTTATCATTACCGTCTGCTTTAGCCTAGCTGGCATAACCATGGGACGCAGAACTTAACAATTTCATTTCATTTATGGACATTGACGGGGGAGGGTATTTGTTAATGTTCTGGCGAGGCAAAAATGTTAAATATGGCCCTGATCGGAAAATTTGGCAAACCCTCTTACAGTAGAATCGTTCTTCAATCTACGAGTATATTATAAATAATGGAATGTTTCTTAAAACAGAAAATGATCAATATGGTATAAGATTCATGGTTTCTTTATCTAACCCTCTTGTAAAAGAGAAGGAAACGAAGATAGAGTGTGTTGTTGGTTAAAGAAGGGGGAGAGGTGAATGGTATTTCCTACCCACCCCCTTATTTTATTTGACCAACCCTTATATTTCACATAGGTACTGCGTACTAAAGCGATTAGATTTCCATACAAAGGACGTGAGATTGACTGTCACGAATGGGGAAAAGGAATGACGAATGAAGATGGATACGATTTTCGGCAGAGCTGTTTTTCAAAAGAGGCTCTCTCGCGCCTGGCCTGCCTACGTTTTACCTTGGGTGGATGCGAGGAGGAGAGAGGGCAAGGAAAAGCACCACTTCTTGTAACAACCGCACGCTACTCAAAAGGAAAAACCATGGGAACTCATAATAGCTAAACATAGCACTCTTCTGATTCCATGTTTTGTTTTGAATCAAGAATGAAGATAGTTATTTTAGCTTTTTTTTCTTCTTTCATTCTTTCTTGTTAAAGGTAAATTCATCACCAGAAAGTGGATCTTTAACCTTTTGCTATCTTTAAACTATATAGGAGGTCCAAATGTAAGCAGACAAATTTATTTCCTGTAAGATAGATATAGTATATTATATATTCTGTAGTGACTGAATGCGTATACCCATAAAAAGGGACGGATTATTATTATTATTATTATTATTATTATTATTATTATTATTATTATTATTATTATTATTATTATTATTATTATTATTAAAACTTCATAATAATATTGGAGGATGCCCACATGCTGGTTTAGAGGTTAGCGCTTGCGCCTTCGGTGCACGTGGTTCCAGGTTCGATACCTGGTGGGCAGCGTAAAAATTTAAACAGAATATGGTGGCTTGGACTTATCTCAAATTACAGATCTATGTCTTATAGTCTCGGTTCTAAAAAAATGTACACAAAAAAATCCATAAATACACAAGTATAAGAATCGGAAGAAGATGAAGATACCTAGGATGGCTAGAACTCATCACTCCTATTGGAAACTTTCACGAGTGCGCCGGTATAGCCTATCTATCTATCTATCTATCTATCTATCTATCTATCTATCTATCTATCTATATATATATATATATATATATATATATATATATATATATATATACATTCTGGTGTATTTAGAACATCTGTTCGGATGACAATGCAATAGTGTCTGAGCTAGGCGTTCAAGGATATTGACTTTGTTGTTGTTGTTGTTGTTGTAGACATCCGTAGTTAGGCTGTAATCCATTTAGACTTTATTTATGCATGACGCGAAAGCTTCTTTTTCAGATATCGTATTTTAGATTCTTTCCATTCACGTGGATGTTTAAATTTTGGGGGTTATTATGAAGGTGAGAGTGTGTACTCGCAATGAATTAGGTTCTTGTTAACAAAGCTAGTCTCGAAGCGTTTTGATATCATCTCATGAAAGACCAGGAGGACTATTTTTGTCAGAAGTCGGTTGTTACCTGAAGTACTCTGTCTTGCCCAGAAATAAAGTAGTAACGCAAGAAAATCGAAATGCTCTACAGTACCGTCCCTGCAGTTACCTAGATGTATGCCAAACCCATGATGTAGATTCAGGATTATATATAATTCTGCAAGGTACGTCTTGCGACCTTGCTGATATTACATTCAAATATAAATGATATAATTTAAATATTGCTCTATTTAATAATTGTGTTTAATTATAAGTTAGAAATCCAGGCCTGGAGTATATTAATTTATTGGTTATATTCATTTATTTTATTATTATTAGTGTAAGGAAATATTTAATCAATTTATGTTGTATATTTATGTATATATAATTAGAGCATCATCCCCTATTATTTAAGAATTAACCATATTATTATTTACAGTTTAGCTAGTTCTATCGTTGCTTTTTTTTCATGCTAATTTTTTTCTTTTAGAAGCCTGTCGAGGAGGCTAGCTGCTAAATCCATTGTATTTCAGTCTCCCTTACTGGGAATTTTCCATTCTAGAAGTTGGCACTAAAAAACTTTCAAAAGAATTTTTTGCTGCTATTTTTTTTAGCAGGTCAAAACGTATAAAAAGGCTGCCTCCCCTATCTTCGATGCTGTGCGTTTTGAGGATTCCTGAATGTAGGATCTTGGCCAGCCAGTCCGCTGCACTGGAATTATAGCATATTTAGGTGCTGTAAGAGATTAGAGATTTCTCACTGCAACTTTCATTTAAGAGAGTGTTAGAGTGAGTAACTAACCAAATTCCTTTATTTCCTTGAGTGTAAGGAAATTTAGATAGAGCCGTGAGTAGAGGCTGACATCCTATCCCTAATACCATCCTATCCTATATAATTATATGCTTAAGCTAGATAGAATCCTTTTGTGGATTTAACTTGGAGTCCCAGAGACAGGTTTAGGCCAGACAATGACCTTTGAGTCAAGGTCCCGTCTTTAAAAGCAAGGAGTACGGTCCAGGAGTAACTGGATTCTGTAAACCGTATTTTCCACAGGTCCCTGCTAGAGAGTAATTTGATTAATAAGGAAATTAGGATTTCTAGAGTTTAGATTAACATACTTCCTTTCTCCATTAGTTATTGGGGAAGGGTAAGAAGGAAGATAGAGTGCATATAGGGCGGAGTGGCGTCCTGAGATAAAGTTAGTACCCTACCTTTAAAATTAGAGTATTCTTTTTTGTAAATAAACGATTAATCTCCTATTTAATTTCTCGAAATTTCATTTAATATTCTTTGATATGAGCCAAATACCCTAGACATTACGAGCAAGTACTTTGTAAGGACGTAGATAGTAAGTTATGAATATTTAGAGAGTTGTTAGTTGTTATCGTTAATTATACAGAATTGGTATTCATACTTGGAAGATTAAGAGATAAGAATAGGATCATTTTTTTCTTTCTTTTTTTTTCTTCCAATTCCAACTCTGATTCGAAATAGGCTACGGTTTCTTCCGAAATGTTACCAGAAGAATGTCAAGCTAACAGCGTGGATTCACCCTTATATATAATTCCAGTTCTAGTTGTAAATAGCGAACAATTGTACAAAAGCCAACGGTGTGAATTCTAATTCCGAATAGACTAAAGTACCTTCCTTACAGTTACCTGACGGTATGCCAAACCAACAACGTAGATTTGTATAGCGAACAAACATAAGGAGCTAACGTTCTGGATTCTAATTCTAGAAAGCCTGAAGACTCTTCTTTACGGTTACCTGACAGTATGCCAAACCAACGGTGTGGATTTGTATAGCGAACGAACATAAGAAGCCAACGTTCTGGATTCTAATTCTAAAAAGCCTAAAGTATTTTCCTTATAGTTACCTGACAATATGCCTATTCAACGGTGTGGATTTATATAGCGAACGAACATGCAGAAGCCAACGTTTTGGATTCTAATTCTAAAAAGCCTAAAGTACTTTCCTTACAGTTACCTGATAGTATGTCAAACCAACTGTGTGGATTTGTATAGCAGACAAATATACAGAAGTCAACGGTGCTTATTCTAAATAACTTATGGGTTCTTTTCTACTGTTACCTAAAAATATGCGTAGCAATCGCGTAAACTTGTATAGAGGACAAACATTCTATTCAACTATTGTGTTCCTAAGATATCAAAGAATAAGAATGGATCAATATATAATTGTGGCTGAGGTTTAGGTTGTTAGATATTTTAGGTTGTCTCTCGTGTCTGCTTACGTAGTCAAATTGAGTACACAACTAGTACGTGCAGAACAATTTGTGCTATATGCTTTCCTTGTTTTCACATAGCACAACTGCATAGGAAGACCGTGAGAAGGAGGTAGGAAGGAGGGTTACATTTTTATGCCCAAACAGTGTTTTAAACTCATTTCCAAACTTTTCGACATGCTTTCTCTTTTTATGTGTTTTCTTTCACCTTGTTTTCTCGTCGTCTTCTTTCTTGGGACTCCCAATTTCATTCAGTGTGCACCGAACTTTATTCTCCTAGTTGAAGATTCGATCTGTCTTCAGGGTCCCAAGGGGCTCCATCACACTCCCAACTGTGAGGAAATGGAGATATCTAAAGAACAAAAAAAGAAAACTCTGGAAAAACAGAAACTGAGGTGAAGGATGGAAAACAACCGTGTAGCTGGGTCAACAGCTCTTGCAAACTATTGCAGACAATGTCTGTCTTCTGGGATGAAGTACCGTGAAATATTGTTTCCTTCCATTTTTACCTGGTCCTCATCACTATTTGTTTATCCTCCTTTCTTTCCTTTCTTCTCTGTCTCTATCCGCTTTCAAGTGGTTCTTTCCATTTATTATGTAACTTCTTGGTTTCTTTTGTCTAAAAGTAATTTCGTTTCTTGAAGGGGGTCAACTTTTGTCGTTTGTTGAAACTTATTATCCAGAAGAAGTCCGATTCTACTGTCTTCAGAACTTTAGAAGGAAACAAAAGTCAAATACATTGTAAAAATGGTTATATGAGACTATTTGCTACTCGTGTCTTAGAAGCGGCGCTACGAAGACGTATTGGACTTATGTAAACAAGATTAATTCCTTATTAATTTAGTAGACGAAACTGAACTGAACTACTGATGAAACAGTTCTTAGATGACTATGGTCTATGACCCAATTTGTGACATCCATATAATTAGAGTGATGTGTGTGCAGCATATCGTGTTCCCTTACCGTTAATACTGCCTTTCTATCCTTCTAGACTTTGAAGTAGCTCTCCATCTGTACACACTACGTTTGGGGGATACCGTAATGCTAACACTATGTAAATATAAACAGTAAGCTAACCTATTTATTCTCTGATCAGATCCAGCACTGCTTCACTTCGCTAACTTCACGAAAAGCGATACACCAGTGCGGCTAGAACGTTGACACGCTAATGAGAAAATATTGATGTAATTTATAGTCCCCCCCCCAATGATTAGCGTTCTTCCTTCACAATAAATAGGTTCTAGACCAGTAATGTCCAATGGAAAGAAAACCTCTGCTGTGATGTCTCTAACTCCTCTCCAATTCTTCGGGCACTGTAATCGACCAGGAACGTCATTCGCCATATGTCTAACAGGCTAATATGGCCATAGAGGATGATGAAAGCCCAGAGAATATAATTCCCAATTTTCTAATTCTATACGACCTTGCTCTATCAGTTTCTCTTTGTCGTTTCTCCGATCGAGAAAAAAAGTGTTTTTACGTAATACATCGGACAATTGAAAATGTTTCTTCCTAGGTTTGCGCGTGAGACGGGACGAGATAGAGCTCTTCCAGTTGAAGCAGATATATTTTGTGAGACGAAACATCACTTTCACATTACATTTTCGAGACAAGACAATTCAGTTCTTGAATCGTACATATCCTAATTTGGTCTAGATAATTGGTATTCATTTTCCTTCTTCATACCTCTAATAATACCTTTCCATTCAAGGGTGTATCTCCAGGTTTGAACTTTCTTTTTTCTTTTTTTTTAAATAAATAGGTAACTATATATATCAGCTTTACTATAAACAGGAGAATCATGGTATGAATTTAATGCTCTGCAAGAATGCATAGATCGCGATTGACGGTCCACTCGTAAGCAATAGAGTGATAGAGGCAATACAAATTCTCTTTGGCAGAAATAGTTCCATTATCATTTACGAAATATATCTAGATATATGCATTATGTTTATTTTAAATTTTAAGTGCTCTCTAAGAGGTAATCCTGTAACCTTAAGACTACACACATCTCAGGTTGAATAAGACTGCTCTAGTTAGAATAATTTTCAAGACGTCTTTGGAAAGAAAGCCTCTTGATCGGATTGGCTTAACATAGTAAAAAAAGATCAGTAATCATTTGTTTTTGCGATAACGGGTTTCTTAATTTAATTAAATAGAGTTGCCATGTGTATGAGAATGATTAATTAAAGGTACTAAAATAAAATGTACACTTTCTAAAACTTTTGATGTATTCTCGTCTGATCTGTTTTCCGAAATCACCTTCAAAGATTTTGTCTCTTTAAGATCTTTCATCTAATCTCCCGGCCCCCCAATACACACGAAAAATAGCATCGTCAAAGCGAATATTAAGGAATACAAAGCTCAAACCATGATAGCATGTGTCTAGCAAGTAAACTACGTTTTGAACAACGGAGAAGACTGTCAATGTAATGGTTCCTTCTTAATATACGTATTGGGTATAACAGTGCTGTATGCAAAGGGGTTACGGAGGTTTAATCCCACACTTGAGCAAGGTATGAAAAAGTAAACATTTGCTATATTAAGATGTTTACGTAAGCAGATCAAAAAGAAATGAAACTGATTTCTTTGTTTCGGAAAAAAAATGTGGACCAGAGACAAGTGTTGCGTTACTATGAAGCTTGGTGTTCATTGAATATGCTGTAAAATATTTAAACTCCTGTCTCAAGTTACGCATAAAGGGCAAGGTTAAAAGCCAAGTATGGTTGAAAATCGCCTACCAGAGTTCGTTTGGAGAAATTAGCTGTTGAGACATATAAATTTCTTGAAGAAGATTATGAATAGGACTGTATGCCATATGCTGCACTATTTAGCTGGCATAACTTATCCTTGAAAGAAAGGATCAAGATATCCCTAGACGATGTTATTTTGCATGAGGTACTGTTATCACAAGTCACCTATTAGCTTTCCGTTTGCAGTTAATTAGAAACGCGAAAATAAATGCCAATTTTCTAAATGACTGGAAATCGAAAGCAGATAAATGAATCATGATAACGGTCTCTCACGCAGAATAATATTGTCTAGGGAGGTCTTGTTCCACTTTTCGATTATCTTTTATCTATTTGAAGATATCACATAATTACTGTAAAATTAGCGGTATTTTAATTTCGCAGTGATGAGGCCTCTGAAGCAGATGACAACAAAAGATCGGGACGATCAGCAACATTAAGAACGGAGAATGTGATAAACACTGTGATCGTCACTGAGAGATAAGACGGACGGTTATCTATCCGAAAGATTCCAGTCCGACATATGGTCAGCTTATTCTTACTGATGATCATAGAACTTTGATATCGATGGGTTTCTCGAGTGCTGAGTGAGGAACGTAAGGCGAATAGTGTTGAAGTATACAAAAGACAGCAATTGGAAACACGATTTGGAGATGAACGTGATTCCTGGACTGGAGAAACAATTGCGTGGTCGCCATTTTTCATCCAATCTGAAAGTTTCAAAAGTAGTGGAGACAATATGCAAACATCTTGCACAAAATATACTGAATCACGTATTTATTGTATGGTAGGAGCACCGAAAAAATATATAGTGAAAGAAAGTACTTTGACATAGGACATGTACATGTTTCGGAATAAATACAAAGTTTACTGAAAAGAAATCTCTATTATTATTTTGTTATCTGCCCTCGTATATACAAAATATCACGTATGTCCTGAGAATGATATTAGATTGAGTGCTTAAATCATCTTTCATGAAATTCTGCTTACACCACTGAGGTGTAATAAAAACTGGATTATCACTACAACTAATACCCTGCATCTTCACATGTTGGAGAAAATTCAAAGAAACACAGTGTGTGATACGTTTGCGGAAGTGTGGTAAGAGCCTAGGAGAGCAAACAGTAAGCCCATTCGAAACAGTAAGCTAGCCAACCGCTAAGGTTACCCCCTCACGAGAGAAATAAACTGTTGGACAAGTAACACCGAATTGTTAGTTCACCAACACATACCTTAAACTACGTTGCGCTAACGTATTTTTCAACTCTATAATTGCGTCACGTACCATTAACCTATCTAGATGTAAGTGTGTGTGTTAATGATTGGTGGTGAACAGATGACTTGTACGTTTAAGATAACGAGATGTTTGTAAGTACTCCTATTTCGTTAATTACAACTTTATATCCACCCTGGTGGAGATACTCGGTCGAAAAAAGCAAAAGCTTTTTCAGACCAGCGATCCTGAGTGAGGTTTTCCTGGGTTTTCCTCATTCACACCAGACAAGTGCCAGGATGGTACCTAACATATAGGTCCCAGGCCGCTTTCTTCCTTTCCCAATCATTTTTTCCTTCTCTTTTTTCGGATAGTGTGATTCCCAAGCGACGTCATCCCTCATACGTGAAGGTCTAAGATGGTCATAGATACCGAAAGCCCAGAAATCTAATTCTAATCCTAATCCTTTATATCTACTCTACTTTGAGTTAAAAATGATAAATCGAATTTACATACAACTGTTACCTTAGCTAATAATGTTATACATTGATACATGTAAACTCTAACATTAATCTACCTTATACTTTCATATATACTGTATCTAACATTAACCTGCCTTATACTTTCATATATACTGTATATCTAACATTAACCTACCTTATACTTTTATATATACTGTATATCTAACATTAACCTACCTTATACTTTCATATATAGTGTATATCTAACATTAACCTACCTTATACTTTCATATATACTGTATATCTAACATTAACCTACCTTATACTTTCATATATAGTGTATATCTAACATTAACCTACCTTACACTTTCATATATACTGTATATCTAATATTAACCTACCTTATACTTTCATATATACTGTATATCTAACATTAACCTACCTTATACTTTCATATATAGTGTGTATCTAACATTAACCTACCTTATACTTTCATATATACTGTATATCTAATATTAACCTACCTTATACTTTCATATATACTGTATATCTAACATTAACCTACCTTATACTTTCATATATACTGTATATCTAACATTAACCTACCTTATACTTTCATATATACTGTATATCTAACATTAACCTAGCTTATACTTTCATATATACTGTATATCTAACGAATTTATGATAGGAAAAGGAAAGAAAAAAGTTTTCTAGATTGAAACAATTTGTAATTATTTCCCTCTATATATCATAAGACAACCCGGGGTCACAGAACATATATTGTTTACCTATCCATTTTACCAACTACTACAATATTGAACAAAAAAATTATTAAATGAAATGAATCAGAAAGCTTTAATATATATATATATATATATATATATATATATATATATATATATATATATATATATATATATATATATATATATATATATATATATATATATATATATATATATATATATATATAGTATATATATATATATATATATGATATATATATATAATATATTTATATATATTATCCCGCTATATATATCAATCCCGCTTGAAATTGAAGTTAGTATGTGTGTGATACAGAAACAAAAATACTAAAAAAAAAGAAAGAAAATAACACAGCATTGCAGTACTTTTTTATCGATCTTCATAGAATGTACATTTATACCTACTTTCAATACAGATTTCAACTTTTAATATTTTATGAAGTGTAATTTCATTTAAAAGGGAAAAATAAAAGAAATACACGTGTCCAATTAAAATGTTTTTAAACCAAAAAATTATCTCAGGAGGATTAAAAATGTCATCCTATAATAGTAATAGATTTTTTTATCAAGTTTCATTAGCATTTTACCGCATGTTTTATCAAGAAAGGTATTTTACAAAAACATATATAGAATTGTAATTGTTTTATAGGATCAAGTAGGATCTAGCAGTGGCGTAAACACGGAGGCTAACACGACTTAAGCCATGCCTCCTAATACAATGATCCTGTATGGCCACATGGAGTGTGTTCTATCTGTGATTTTTGACGTTAATAACATTTTAAGTAATTTATTGCAATAAATAAATCTTGTACAATCATGTTCAAAAAAAGTTTACTTCCCAGAATCTCTATCATTTCCTTCCCTACGTAAGATCGCGTTGCCACTTTACATAAATCTTGTAGCTGTAATAAAAAAAATCTTGCAACCCGATCTTTCTATTTACTGTTTACAAATTACAACTTTCTGAAAGCAAGAAATATATCTACACCCATGCAGCAGTGCACTCTAGTGGACAAATGGTGAACCTTCTCATTAAAAACGTGTTTTTTGGCGCACTTTCCTCCGTGTCCAAAACAATCTGTTGTTTCGCAAGCGCCGAAACTGTTTTCTTCTTTATATCAGCTGGAGAGCGATAACAGGTAGCAAGCAAGACGACCCAGAAAGTTGCACATGGTTTGACTCCTTGCAAGATGATAAAAAAAAAAAAAAAAATTGAATGTCCCTTTCAAGACTATGTTTACACGGAGAAATATTGTAGCATTTCATTTTTTTTTTTTAATGACAGCTTCAAGATTCGTGTAAAGTGGCAACGCGGCCTAAGATTTTAATAAGTTAATCGTATCGTTTATTCGAACCCCCCTTTTTTGTTAGCACATGGATCAAAATTTACCATCTAGAAGAGAAGAACAAAAGAAGTGTATCTTTCGGATTCTTCTAAAAATATATTACTGAGCACTTGTTTACTTAGTGCGTGTAACGTCAATTTATGTAGTTACCACGTTGTATTCCGTGGATCCTCTAAAAAATTTTCCAGTGTTGACAAAGTATCACGAACCAATGGGAGGTAGCGAACTCTGGTCCAAAGAGCCAGAAATATTAGTGCTTGGAAGTTCATGTGCTGACCACGAATCACTCAGTTGAACCAGCGCTGGTCATGGCTCTTCTAATCAGGACCCTTCTGGCCTTCTTAGCTAGGTAAGTGTAGTGCTCTACAGGGTGCTACAAAAATTTGTCAATACTTTGGGAATAAATTCCACATCAAAATAAAAAAAAGTTCAATTAGACCCGTAGTCGGAAGTGCATAGTTTGGTAGTTATAGGATGCCAATAACGTAAAAAAAGAATGAACTTTAAAGATCCATAGTTCCACTGCTATAGGAGCGATCAAGACAGTCGGGTCAAGACATCACTGATATTTGGATACCAGTTCACATACCAGTTCCTCAGTGATGTCTTGACCTGACTACGATAAGTCCCATAGTAATAGAGCTATGAGCTTTCAAAATTCACTTGTTTCACGTTATTGGCGTCCTATAATTCCGAAACTATTTACTTTTGAGCACAAGTCAATATGAACATTTTTTCTTATTTTGTGTGAGAACGCTGTTCCCAAAATATCGTGAAACACTTTTGTAATACCCTGTATAGTGAATGCGTGAGTGTGTGTGTGTGTATAGTTTTACGACAGGACAATTTTTATACTACGCCACTGCTGTCCAAAATACTAGAATTTTAAAAATAGAATCGGTCATTGCAGAAAGGGCACATGTTCTATACTAATAATACAGAACATGTACCCTTTCTGCAATGATCCATTCAATAGTATAGCACGCTTTCAAGATTTTTCAATTGTATTTGGTATGCTCCCTTTCAATCGATATAGCTTCTTTAATAAAAAGTTGGAACAGTTACACTTTAAATTCGATCAATAAACCCAGCCTTTTCCCCTTTTTTGCTTTTTCCTTTTTTCTTGTCGTGTTTTCTTTCTCTCTTTCCTTGTGGTGAACCAAAGCCACCTGAAGTGAAGTGTATATATATATATATATATATATATATATATATATAGGACGAAATCTGATTTAATTTTTTTTTCCTTAAGCAGGGCTCATTAGGTAAATTATGTTTTATGAGAAATGAATATATTTTACTAAAATATTCGGTTGTTCGGAGTTTAGTCTCCCTTTTCAGTAATGGATCTGTATAACAAACGTTACTTAAGAGTTTAACGTGTGATCTGAGGCACACATGAACCTCTACCGGGAATTGAGCTGATTTCCATTACACAGAAAACAAGTACACTATCTGTTTAGAATGAAATGAAATCTTTCAGTTTTACGTCCCATTGTTATGCCAGTTAGGCTAGAGGAGACGATTATAAGAAGTGAATAAAATGCTGGAATGAAGAAAGTGGGAGGAAATGGGAGAACCCCGAGAAAACCCACGAGCATGATGTTTGTACACCACAAAATCCACATGGCGCGAGCTGGGATAGAACGAGGAATCTCAACTATCTGTTTAACTACAGGGAGACCCTTAGGTTCAGTGGTTAAGGATTCATCCTTACATTGTTCTATTAAGAGGCTTCATCCCGGCGAAATTAAAATACCGCTAATTTTACAGTAATTATGTGATATCTTTAAATAGATAAAATATAATTGAAATGTGGAACAAGAGCGCCCTAGACAATATTATTTTGCGTGAGGTACCGTTATCACAACTCACCTAGTGGCTTTCCGTTTTCAGCCATTTAGAAACGCAAAAATAAATGCCGATTTTCAAAATGGCTCGAAATCGAAAGCAGATAAGTGAGTCGTGATAACGGTATCTCATGTAAAACAATATTGTCTAGGACGGTCTTGTTCCACATTTCGATTATCTATTATCTCCTTGAAGATATCATATAATAACTGCAAAATTAGCGGTATTTTAATTTCGCCGGGATGAGGCCTCTTAATATTCCTTTTTGCTTAACGTTATAAGCGTAGGGCAGTCTAATGCCTTTTTTCAAAACCGTAGCTGTAGGTAAAGGCATCTCTCTTTTAAAGTGGAGTCCGAACCACTACACTGAAAAAAATCGTTATTAAGACAGTGGTATATTGTACACATATACGGGTTTCTTATGTTTACTGCGGAAATCTGTATGGTGCATACGTCATCCATATGCTACATATGTACTACCATTTTCCTGCTTAGATGTTACACCATGCCACTGTAAGATGTCTGCGATTTAACAATCTGCCATATATTACTTCCACAAGTGTGTTACATAGGTCAGCTGTATGATATATACGCCCATCTGTATTTATTTATTTATTTATTTTGACTTATTTTACATGTCGAGGTTAAGGCTATATGTAGCCTTATCTACCACCTAAACATGACACAAAATTGAAAAATCAAAGGATATAGCTAACAATAGCAAAAGAAAAAAAAAGTTAGAAAGTAAAAAAAAACACACAAGAAACAGATTGTCACTTGAACACACACACACACACATACACACACACACACACACACAAATATAATATAGTGCTACATGAAAGTACATACATGTTATAATATGTGATAAGTGTTGAGTTTCATATCTTTATGACAGGCTTCTCTATTGGCTCTTCTGTCTCTGTGTCCATTCAACCCTGCTTCGATAACAATAAATTATAAACTGCCCTTTTAAAAAATGCTAAAGATTTTGACTCACGTATCGAGGTTGGCAAAGTATTCCAATCACGACACGTTGAAATTATATATGATTTGGATAAATAAGTTGATCTATGAATAGGAATTGCAAGTTGGCTATTAAAACGTGATCTTGTGTCCCTCTCATGGAAATCGCTTAAAAAATTAAGATGTTTTAGAAGATAGGAAGGTTCTGTAAAAGTAAGTGTTTTATACAGCAGTACCAACGAGTGCAATTTTCGCCGTTGCTGCATCTTCAGCCATTGCAGCTTTTTAAAGAATGGCGTAACATGATTTGAGAATTTTAAGTTAAAAATAAAACGTATACAAGCGTTTTGTACTCGCTGCAAACGCTTTTGTAAATGTATATCAGCGTCAGTTAAGGCGGTGTCACAGTACTCCAAATGTGGTACTACTAGGGTTTGAACAAGTGTTTTTTTCAACTGTGTTGGTAAAAAGTTTTTTAATTTGCTGAGAGAATGAAGAATTCCAAAAGCCTTCTTGCATGATGCGTTAATTTGATCGGACCAAGTTAAATATTTGTTAAGTATGACGCCAAGATTTTTCACAGAGGAAGAGAAGGGAATATTTACGCCTTCTAAAGTTATATTGGGAACAAGTGAAGCATCTATTAACGTGGTTGCACGTTTGGAAGTAATTAAAATTGACTTTGATTTGACTGGATTTATAATCAAACAATTATTTGCTGACCATTTAGCCAAATTACTCAAGTCTTCGTTCATCTTTGTTATACAAGTATCTATTTGCTTTGGTGAAGAAGATAGATACAATTGAACATCGTCCGCATACATGTGATACTTACGTGAGATCCTTATGTGAGATCCTTATCGCACATATATAGTTATTTCTTTCGTACTAAAAGTACATTTATTCGCAACACTTATACGGAAAGTACGCGTAAAACATACGTTATCAGTTACACGTTTGCTGCGGGATGTTACATAGGGTTGCACGTTTGGTGCAAAAACTACAGAACTTACGCATGTAATCTACGTTTTTACATAGGGTATTATACTTTTTTTTCTCAGTGTACTTGAATCTTTATCCAAGTTTAGTGTCCACATTAAAGATGGAACTCGGGATACTGAACGCCGAAATCATTTGCACGGAGAAAAATGCGTTATCCAGTCGGCATGTAAATGCTGTTTTTACCAGGTTACGTGCGTCACCACATTAAGTAATGTTGTTTCATCCGTAGTACAATCTAAACCACCGTCCAGCAAAAATTTTGTATTGAGGGACCACCATTTCAAATCTAGAATTAACGCCATACCCATTCCGAAGGTGGTAACTTACGTATATAATATTGTTACCACATTCATACGACTGTCCCCTCTTGGTTCTTTCTAAATCTGTGACTCCCTACCTTATGAGAGTAATAGTTTTTAACACGAAATCAATGATGTAAATAAAATTATCCAATCACAGCGAGTCTAGTTCGACGCCGAACTCCAGACTTGGCATGGTGTTCCCACCTACTGTACTTTTATACATGAAATCACATTACTTATGGAGCTCCCCCGCGTAAATACGATGTATCTACAACGAAATCATAGTCTTTTTTTTCTCAGTGTGGTTAGGAAGAAACGCTTATTCATCTCTTGTATGGAGATATCTGGTACCATTTCAAGTTATGTAAGTTTATGATGTATAAATTGTAACCAAAGATTTTCTCAGAATTATTCCTTTCTTTCCCTCTCATTTTCCTTAAACAAGGTGTCCGGTCATTATACTAAGTATATTAATTAATTTCAATGTTTTGTAAGTAAGTATTATGAACTAAAAACTGGCATGACAAATGCAAATCTGTAGTAAATTTGAGTAGACATTTTTATTAAACTTAATAAGAACGCCAGACGGTTAAGAGGTCTCATCCCGACGAAAGTAAAATACCGCTAATTTTACAGTAATTATGTGATATCTTCAAATAGATAAAAGATAATTGAAATGTGGAACAAGAGCGCCCTAGACAAAATTATTTTGCGTGAGGTACCGTTATCGCAAGTCACCTAGTCGCTTTCCGTTTTCAGCCGTGTAGATACGTGAAAATAAATGCCGAATGGCTCGAAATCAAAAGCAGATAAGTGAGTCGTGATAACGGTATTTCATGTAAAATGATATTGTCTAGGGCGCTCTTGTTCCACATTTCGATTATCCTTTATATATTTAAAGATATCACATAATTACTGTAAAATTAGCGGTATTTTAATTTCGCCGGGATGAGGCGAAATATTTTAGAAGAAATGTTACCTTTATTATTGGTTACAATCCGTAAAACATTCTAACACCACAATTAGTCAGGTTTGTTTGGTAACAGTGTATTTCAATGTTCGCCTCTTCGTTCGCCAAGGAGATATTCCATCACTAACCATACATGCTGCGGTATGTAATAACTAATAATGCGTACAGCATTAATGATCCGCCTGGGAACTATATCAATGTTCTTAATACAGATCCAATATTCATAATCATCAATGTAACCTCAAACGAAACAGAATCCAGAGGGTGATTCTAGGATATTGCGGAAGCGATGAGATTGTTCTATTACGGTCTAAGAATCGTTACAGGGAGGCAAGGTTGCTCTGTGGTGGAGAGCTTACCTCTGGTGTGTGTGATCCCTGGTTCGATCCCCGACTAAGTAAATTTGTGGTGGACAACATCGTGCCCGTGGGCTTTTCAAAGGATACTCTCGTTTCCTCCCACTTTCTCATTCCACCAATTCTTCCATCATCAGTCACTTGGTGTAATCATTGTCTCCTTTAGTCTAAAGGGCATAACCGTGTCACGTGGAATAGTTATTAGACCCCAACACTTGGATAAATTGCATTGCATATTCGTGGAGACGTAATTTCTTATTTAGAGTTCTATAGATGGCAGAAGTGTAACCAATTATGTAGAAAATTCTATGGAAGAGGAGATATAGCAATTTATGTAAACTTATAGCCTACCTATTATTTGGTATGTTCAACTTTGACTCGCAGGACAGCAGGAATTTAGTTTGGCATGGAAGGAAAGAGAGCTTAGTAGGAAGTTGGAAGCATGATGCACGATATCTACACAGATAAGTTTCTTAATTCCTGTAAACTGTGAGGAAGGGGTTGATGAGCTCTGGCGGTCAATGGCATCCCAAATTTGTTCAATTATACAAATTTGGGTAACATTTCTATTCTACATACAAGCATCACACTTGGCTAATCGAGTAAAATATCTGTCACCTTCAGACGAGTAGTTCTGTAGTGTCCTGTGCTTCTTACGACAACGACTTTGTTCAAAAAGTAGCAGATGGTCATAATGTTTTGTTTAATCAGTATGTAGAATCCAATGAATGTTAGAATAATAACTACGTACGTAGAATCGTGCGAATAATAGAGATGTAGCCACTTATGTAGAATCCTATGAAAGATGGAGATGTAGCCATTGATGTGGAACCCTTTGTAAGATGAAGACGTAACCATCCGCGTTGAATCTTATGACTGATAGGGCTCTTGTCACTTACATGGAATAATGCATAATAATGGATATATAGTCACTGAATAGCCAATAGAGATGAAATCCATAGAGACACCGTCGCTTATGTGGAATCTTAAGAATGAATACCGTTTCTGATACATATGTTACACACGATAAGATTAGATATTTTTTGAGGTCTACGTTGAAATTCAATTTCAACTGATGACACTTTCGTGCAACACTAGATGTAATCAACTCCGCAGGATATCTCTCACAATAATCTGTCTTAAACTTTTCTACCTATCTCAGAATGCTAGGTCTGGAGGAGAAAGCATGCATTTGTCGACGACGGAAGTTCCTGTGCACTGTATTTAGCTAGTTGGTCTCTATGCAACAATATACACTGAATCATCCCTTGAGTGTCATCACTTTTGTTTACTTAATGCAAATGATGAAAAGATCAAGATTAGAAATTTGTAACATCATACAAATAAAACGTAATGAGTTATGCTAAATTTTACAAACAATCACGATACTTTGTGTTACATTGGTTTGTGAGTTGTAATGGTAAATGATTGGATTATCGAGTACTTTGTAGGTTGATAGAAACTAGCGTTCGAATCAAACTAGAAAAAAACATCTAGCACACGTTATCATTTTGACTAATAGCAAAACCATACAGAAAACCATTGTTATTGCTACAGTTGGAAAATATTTACGTAGACTGAATTGAAATTTGAAATTTCTAGTATAATGTTCCTCGGCTATGTTTCTTTTTTAGGATATAAGACACGAATTATTAAGGAAAGTGAATGACTGTGATTTTCGGTAAATAGTGTTGACTTACCATCTTGAGGTTACTGAGAATCTATGTGAATTAAGAAGTCGTGTATTTTGAATGCCAGAAATAAAAGCGTTGTGTGATTTGAATCAATTCATTTGCTGTCGACATAAATTACAATAAAATCTGACCTGTTTCCTGTTTCATTTTTTCTGAACTACCTGTAATTGTTCTGATTACTTCAAGTGGATAAGATAAGTAATTAAAATTGTTTAATATAAATGTTACGTTTACTTTCATAAGTATAGTAAGTGAGTTTTGAAATATAACCATCCTACGCTAATTGAATACATGTCGATGATCTCCCTGTTTTGATTAATATTTCTTTTGTATTTACTTACGAGATTCAATTTTCTCTTCTATTCACTTTCTTTTTGAAATTCGTGATTAAAATCTATATGTAACGTTACGAAGGTTAGCGAAAGTCCATTCGCTATCATCCGTTTTGCTGGCCTCTTATCTTCTTTGATTACATTTACTCAAAAGGTACTGGAGAAATTAATATCCAGCCAGAAAATATATCCATCTAAAATTACTTTCGAGCTTCTTTCATACAGCATACTGTAAGATGAATAGATTGGTTGTTGGTGATATTTGCTACCTTAATTAAGATACATCCATTTTTTTTTTTTTTTTTTTTTTTTGTTAAGTATTGATTTTTGTTTCCGTGAACTAAATAGCATTTTCGCGTACACTTTTCAATGGTTGGTGCTCGAAATTATTTTACCAACGTAGCTATTAAAATAATAAATTCTTATATACAAATGACATAGTTTTTCAAATGGTATATAGGTCTACTACGTATAAGGTAATTTAATCAAATATTCCAAAAGAAACACTTAGAAGGTACTTCATTTTTTTGTCTAATTTTCCGTAAGTTCGTAAATTATTTCGTTCCTTTTTCCGATCTGGAAGTATAAAAAGGTTTGAAACGCTGGTTTAGACCAATTTTTTTAGAAGTTTACTAACATTATTACTTCTTCTTCTTCTTCTTCTAATAATAATAATAATAATAATAATAATAATAATAATAATAATAATAATAATAAAGTAATAATAATAATAATAATAATAATAATAATAATAATAATAATAATAATTATTATTATTATTATTATTATTATTATTATTATTATTATTATTATTATTATTATCTATGGTATTATTATTATTATTATCTACCAAATATCACACATTAGGAAAATCCGTTATCCATACAGCGATATATTGTACAAATATACGGAATCCTTATATTTACTACAGAAATCCGTACAGAGCATACGTTATCCATATGCTACATACGTACTGCCCTCTCCCCGTTTAGATGTTATATCATGCCACTGCAGGATGTTCGACATCTAAAATTCTTTTGTATATTACATACTTTTACATACTTATACGCATGTTACATACGTCAGCTATATGTTATATACGTTCATCTGTATGTGAGATCCTGACCGCCTATATACGGATCTTTCATACGGAAAGCACGTGTAGATGGAACACTTATACGGAAAGTATTATAAAACATACGTTTTTAGTTATAAATTTGATGCAGAATATTACATATGGTCATACGTTAAGTTCAGAAACTACAGGATTTACGCATGTAACCTACGTTTTTACGTACACGACATACATTTTTTTCTCAGTGTGGTTTTAATTTAATTTTCCCTTTTCTCAGAACATCATCCGGTGCCCCGAGAAAAATGCAATCGGGACAATATATATTCCCATTTTTTTCGTGTCCCCTTAATTCTCGTACTAGTTACGAAATATAAGTTTTACATCTTTTTAAATCCCGAAGTTGAGTCTTCTTCTGAATATATATATATATATATATATATATATATATATATATATATATATATATATATATATATATATATATATATATATATATGTATGTATATATATATATATATATATATATATATCGAGATTTTCTATAAAATCTTTGTATATATTCCGTACGACTCTGTAGTAAACTGTTTGGTTTTAGATAATTTCCCGTGGGTCAATAATCGGAGGTTACTCTTTGATTCAATACTTCCGATTCCAGAATTCCTTTCTTTGTATTCTGCACCATATGTAGACAGAAGGGCAATTTATGCCAATTTACAAAGTAAACTTTATTATTATTATTTTCTGAACCTGGTCGTCCTATTTTATGGTACATTATAACTCAATTAGTC
Source organism: Thermobia domestica (assembly GCF_964235325.1). Taxonomy (NCBI): domain Eukaryota; kingdom Metazoa; phylum Arthropoda; class Insecta; order Zygentoma; family Lepismatidae; genus Thermobia; species Thermobia domestica. The sequence continues at coordinate 48,987,245 of NC_137464.1, forward strand.
CTTGGAATAACCAATAGCTATGCCTCTAAAAATTGCGATTTTCAGTTAACACCGGTACGTTATATGGTTTTTAAGAAACCTATCGATACAAAATTGCAAATTTTGAGATATGAATATTGATTATTCCAACGACAACTTGACAATATATCCCTACATAAATGAGACAACATTATACACTCGGGCTATAGCAAGTAAAAAATACTGGGTATCTTTTTTATTGATAGTGGTTGACATGTGAGACACACTCTCTCTTTCCATTGGATGGTGAAATATGTTGTTCAAGGTCGCTCTTTAACTCAAATCCCAATAACTATAGTTCATAATTGACTCCTACCTTTGCATTGAAGCTCTGCAGTACTTCTACACGAGGTGTGCCTCAATTTGGTATTCTCTTAAGATCACTTGTACCTAAGTAATTATGCTGCACTTCATACAGGTAATTCTTTCAGAAAAAGGAAATAGATTATACTATTTCCATAACTTAAGTAGGTAGCATAACTTACGGAACGGGTGTAAATTAGTGTTCATGATACTTATTTCAAACCTGGAGGACATAAGTTTGAATGCGGTATGCTGTCAGATTGACTACATTTATCTTTAAAAAGTTGCCAGTTTCACCAGGTAAATACCGGAATGGTACTTATAACTATAGTTTAAGGTCGATTTCCTTCTTTCTTTTCCTGTTGTTTTTGTTGTTAACAGTGTATTATATATACCCTTGGACATGAGATATATTTTTAGGTTTGTTACTTAAATAAATATATATATCTTTAATAACTCAAAAGAGAGCTTAAACCGGAAATTCTAAATTTGTACCACTTCCGGTTAGAATAAAGCAATAAGGACTTTGTTGGAGTCTATTCTGAGGACATTGAATCCATACCAAAAAACCATGCAGTGCAGTGATGCCAACTTGAAGCATTATAAAATCCTACCTCGAGAGAGAAAAATTCCCAGTTTGCTATTGGGTTGAGTTGATTTGGAGTTTAACATCCCTTTCAGCAGCGAGGCTATAAGAGACCTAGACCTACTGATTAACGTGAAATTCGAACCACATGAACTTCCTCCGGGAATTGAATCTAGATCTTCCACGCCAAAGGCAGATACACTAACCCTTAGCTATGAAGGAGCTCCCATTTCGCTATTGAATTTAATACGTTATACTAATTACAAAATTTAATATTTAATAAAAATTATTGTATGTCACACATATTCTTCAATATATGTGTAAACTACCCGCAAATTTTGATTATCTACGTTTATCAAGCAGTTGATGAATGACCATTTTTTATTATTATTAAAGCGACAGTTAGAAACGTTCAGGAAAATAAGTACTGTATATTTTATTGTCAAGATTTAGTACGTAATTCGCTTGGGTCATCATGTTGCAATGAACGTAAGGACAATAGAACAACTCCAGTCGTTTTGTGTACAACGTTTCCAAAGTTGGTTGTTTCGAATTTTGTGTATTTTCCCCCTTAATTATATTCTTTGTATTTAACAAATACCAAAGCACACTTAACATTTCTTGCAGCTTCTTTTTCTTCTTCTTTTTTTCGGGAATCACAAGTTACTTCCGTACTAGCATGTTTTATCTGGTATCAAAATTTGACAATTAACACTGGTTTCAATATGATTACAAGTCATTGGTCTACGTTCCTTCTATGGATAATTCTATTACTGTCGATGAAAAATCTCATATTTTGATGCCAATTGTGACGAAAATTCCCTTTATTCCTTTCAGAGAAATTAATATCAAACAATTCCAATGAATGGGATTTTTCCCACGGGTTGGCACCGCTGACATACTGTAATCACTGCACGTTAGAAACAAAAGAAGACGGAGAGAGAGAAAGAAAGAAGAGAGAGAGATTAATTAAAAAACTATATTCGTTTGAGTTTCAACTAGAAGAAAATATATTGATGCTCTCTGAAATGATATTTCAAGAAGCAAAACGAATTTTCTGTAGTATATATACGTGGGTGATTCAGAAAGTAATATCTCTAAGCTCACTACTTGGCCAATAGTACTGCAAATGTTCTGAACTGTTTATCATTCAATGATATTTAACCTATAGAATGTTACTCCAAAGTAATGGAACAATTCATGGCATCCCATGGTAACGTCCGGTTGAAACAGCGAGCTGTCATTGAAATTCTGACTGCGGAATGTTGGGTGCCAGGAACATTCATCTCCCGGAAGGAGTCATGGATATACCATTATGATCAGGAAACGAAGCGTCAGTCCTTGGAGTATGCCACACGTCCTCTCATCCGCCAAAAAATTCAGTTGTACCATCTGCTGGCAAAGTGTTGTTGACATTCTGCTTCATCCTGCCTATAGCCAGCATCTTGTGCCCTGCGACTTTTAGCTCTTCCCCAAACTTAAGAGGCCTTATCACTGCGAAATTAAAATACCGCTAATTTTACAGTAATTCCGTGATATCTTCAGATAGATAAAAGATAATCGAAATGTGGAACAAGAGCGCCCTAGACAATATTATTTTGCCTGAGGTACCGGTATCACGAGTCACCTAGTAGCTTTCCGTTTGCAGCCATTTAGAAACGCGAAAATAAATACCGGGTTTCTAAATGGCTGAAAATCGAAAGTAGATAAGTGAATGGTGATAACGGCATCTCATGTAAAATAATATTGTCTAGGGAGGTCTTGTACCACTTTTTGATTATATCTTTTATCTATTTGAAGATATCACAGAATTATTGTAAAATTGGTGGTATTTTAATTTCGCAGAGATAAGGCGTCTTAAAAAGCTAACGCTACAGTTGTGTCGCGGAGGTGAAAGCAGTTTGACAATGATATCGCCAGCAGTGACCACAATTCTTCGTCGTCGGCATGAAAAAAAAAAAAAAAAAACTTGTTTCGCGTTGGGGAAAGTGTGTTACCCGTAATGGGCACTATGCTGAAAGATGATGCTACCATTTGTAGCTGATATTTCAAGCTTTCCACTGATATCTGTATCAGTGTGATCTGTCAAATACAAAGAAAGGCATCCACTTTTGAGGCATTATTTTCGGAATCACTCTGGTGTGTATATATGTATAGTCTCGAAGTGCTGAAACAAAAACATTTGTAAGTATGCCGCAAATATCCAATAGATGATGTGTGGTTTTATATTTTTTTTCTTTTTGGAAAAACGGAAATAGAGAGGGATAAAACAAATTCGAATGAAAGGTATCATTTATGAAATTATTTCGTAAAATCCATAGACGGAAATGCAAATATTCACTAGGGAAAGAAAAGGTATGTTTTATGGATACACAACAAATTGTCAATATAACATCGAATTATAACATCGAAACTCAGGAGATTAACAATAGTATTTGAGTGGCGATTTAACAATATCCCTTTTTTTTCTTTTTGTTTGAAGAAAGACACAAAAGAACAAACGAAACAATAGTATTACTAAAAAAACGAAGAACAAAACAGACATATAAACTCTTTTCATTATTATGTGATAAAAGAGAAATTTACCCGGAAATACATACTTGAATATCCACATTGACAATTCAGTTGTCAATAACAAGGCAGGCAATACGTGACTGCCAGGCAAAATACTCATTAATAACCAGGTGTGCACATACGCGCGCAGGCAGGTAAATGGGTAACGATCGTATGTGAACAAAAGAACAGAGGAAACTGGCGAGGTTGTCATTTGTTTAATGGTGCATTCCATTTGTCATTAGAAGCGCTGACACTAAATATATGTAACCAGCAGGCACGCACATTGTTTGAACGCTTAGTTATTTTATATATTTTTTTTCTCACGCGTATACATTATGTACAATACACATATTAACGCGCGCGCACACATACATACCTCTATTTACTCGGTCAAGCACATTTATTAGACACGCAGGTAAACGCGCAGACAAATATATACATACATACTGTAGGAACCCTATATACATGTGTCAAGTTCAATAGTTTAGCACCCTTTAACAACTTAGCTTCTTTAACACCTATTAAGATCAATAGGAGAGACAGAAAAGCAGTTGTCTTACATTGAGTTTCGATTCTTATATTGATTAAAGGTGAAGGAACGCCTATTTGCTTTATATACTCTACACTCTGTTGTAAGAAATCATAATTTGTACATATACTTTAAACTGACTTGTGAGTCCATATACGCCTACTGTGTGTCTAAAAGTAGAGAAATATGTGTTTCTTTTCATTTGTATTATATATATAAAAAAAAACTCTAAGTTTTGGAGACGGTAATGGTGTCTACTTGGGTTGTTACAAATACAGTGGAACCTGGATAATTCGAACCTCAAGGGACCAGTGGAAAAATTCGAATTATACAAAAATTCGAATTATACGAAAATTCGAATTATACAAAAATTCGAATTATACAAAAATTCGAATTATACAAAAATTCGAATTAGAAAAGTTTTTTGTAAATGGTTGAAATAAACAATCAAACTTCAGGTTTTAACATAAAGACCATTATGGGAGCTAATAATAAGTGTTTTAAGTACCATACACTCATTCTAAAACTAGAAAAAACAAAGGTTAATACAATATGAAGTAAAATACTGTACTGTAATACGTGCGTACGTACACTAGCACTGTATTATGCATGAACATTGAAAAAATCATAAAACACAAAAGAATATTACTATATTAATAGACAAATAACTGTCATGAGACTCAAAAAAATCAACATTTTTCAAGCCTGCTACAGTATGTATCTTCATCCGTTTCTTGGAAAATCCGACCCGATCTCCTTTTAGATTTACACGACAAAAACTTCGAATTATCCAGATTATAATTCGAATTAACCATGATTTTTTAAAGCATTGTTTGTATATAAAATTCTAGGGACCAAGAGAAAAATTCGAAATAAAGAAGTTTTCGAATTACAGAAGTTCGAATTATCCAGGTTCCACTGTATTAATGTATATATTTTAATATTTCGTTTGTTTCTTCATTTCTTAAAAAGAAGAAAAAAAAACAGATATAATTATTGTGATAATAGGGGGCACGGTGGCTCAATGGCTGGTACGTGAGGTCTCTGGTTCTATCCCCCTGCCAAGTAAGTTTGTGGTGGACATCATCATGTCCGTGGGTTAACTCCCGATTCCTCCCACTTTGACATTCTACCAATTCTTCCAATATCATTTACTTGCTTACTCATCCTTTCCCGTAGTTAGCCTAAAGGGCATAAACGTGGAACGTTAAGCTGAAAGAGTCCAATTTATTACTATATATTGATTCTATGTAGAAGCACCACGTTTCCTTATAATCCATATCATGACAGAAAGCTATTATCTTAAATTGTTTCATGTATACCGTTAAAAATATTCCCGTTTAAGTACTGTTTAAGTACTCCAATATTTAAATTACAGTAATTTAGGACAGAATAAAAAAAAAAAAAGAAATCTATGCGTCTCTCTACCTTGGGACAGATACTAGAGCGCTTACCTTTGATACGTGAAGTCTCTAGTTCGATCCCCTGCCAAGAAACTTTGTGATGGATCTCATCGTTTCTGTGTTTTTTCTCGGAATACTCCCGTATCCTCCCATATTCTCATTCCACCATTTATTTCATCATCATTGAGTTGCCTTAATCACTCGTCTCCCTGAGCCAAAAGACCATAATCGTGGGACGTTAAACTGACATATTTTATTTTAAATTCTTTTTTAAGCAAATAAGTGTTCCTCCAACTAAACTCATTACAAAATAAGTGTATTATTTATAGCTATTATTATCTATATCTCCTTATTTTTGATAGCCATGTAGTTCACTTTTTCTTATGATTAAATCGAAATTCCTTTACTAAGAATAGAACACTAGGCTACACACAATATCTACAATCTTGGAATGAACTACTGCCATTGCAGATCTCTTGCCTCTATTACGTAAATCAACATTATATTATTTTAATTTGTATGTTAATTCTTGAAATAGTCACAAAAGACTAGTTCTTAGCTAGTTCAATCATAAGGTATCGTGACGAGGGCCTACAACCATGTCGCTGATTCCCCCATTAACCGTTGTGTACTACCTTGGGGTCCTTTTGAGAAACTACAGATGTTTAATGTAGTATATATCTTAAACGATCGTGAGCAGGGGTAAAAGTGAGAGGGAACGCAGGGGGATGTCGTCCACCCACTTTTATAAAATATCTATGGCGTCCCGCACTTCCTAAAAATTACAATAGGTTAAGGTAGGCAAGGGGAACGGCGTGACGTCATACGTCCCCCTACCTTGTCTGATCCACTTTTACCCCTGATCGTGAGTATCTAAAAGTCTGTTCTTGTATTTTCTCCCCAGTGTGTGTTTAATATATTGAACACAAAATATCGTTTACTGTTGTTTTCCTGTTATGTAAAAAAATAATTATGATTTAAAGGACCCCAAGGTAATACCTACGTAAGTAACCATTTATTTATTATTTATTATCAAACGAGCAAAGTTAGTGGTTTACATAATGCTCTAGAAATTACTAATATATTGTTCCCAAAAGTAGTTTCATTATTTAAATAATAAAATAAGTTGGGTATGTAGTAAAAAAAAAAAGTTTTCTTGCATTACATTATATTGTTTGTGATCTTGTTTCTATCTCCCTAAGGTTACAGTTTGAAGCGATATATCTTGAAACCTGCTTATATTTTTCAATAGCTTGTGAATAACAAACTATCTAGTTGCAAAGTGCTAACGGCCCTTACATTCAGCAACAACCCCAAGAAGTTGACATGACTTGAACATTTTGAGTTGTAGTTGCCTGTTATCTGGTGACGAGGACGACAAGTGTTTCTTTCCTATTTTGATGATGAAAATGTCAGTGATATCGAAGGTGACAGCCTAAAATATTGCAATACAATAAAATATTGTTTTGAAATTGATATGTATAACATTTCTGTATGGAACATCAATAATTACTTATTTTTAATTGCAGTCTCTAAAGGACCCCACGGTATATTCTATGCTATAGTTTTCAAGGTAATTCACCTTGAAAATTCCAATAAAATCAATCAATACATCAATCAATTTCAGCACATTTCCGAGTAAAGTCCCACTTAAGTTTTAACTTAAATACGTATATAACTTTTACGAAAATGTGCTCTTATTTTATGCTGCTAACGGGCAAAAACTCTTTTTCCTTGTAAATGTTTTCAATTGTTTCTCAAATTGAAAAGTTTGTGGATAGGCCTAATAAGAAAGTACATTTGTAATCAATTTTGTTATCCCTTTCTTGGTACATAATGAGGTAGTTGGAAATACTACAACAAATTTCACTTTCATGTAAAGAATTCACAATTGAAGTCATACACAAGAAAAAATATCTCAGGCAAAGCGGATTTCTTTTATATATATATATATATATATATATATATAAGGCTTTAAAAATTGCCAAAGAATTTTCTGTGTTTGGTTGAAAGTGATAGTAAAGCTTAGAGATGAAGAGGAGGTTACAAAACGAAAAAGAAAAATATATTTTGCCACTTTTCCTTACTCTTCGGATGCAGCTTGGAAGCAAGCTCCCAGCAAACGATCAAAGACTTTCTCTCTCTCTCTCGTTTTCTCATCCGAATACCCTTTAGTCAGTTGGCTGCCAATAAGAGGACGATTTTGAGGTCACGTGCTCAGTCAAGTGGCACGAAAGCAGGGTTTTGGGGAGGGAGCATTCCTTTCCGTCTCATAATTGGGTTTTCAACCCTCTAACGTTCTCTTGTCGGTTGGACCCAAAAGTTCTATCATTTTGACCAAGCATCAAATTTTCTCCATCCAATGTCTTGGTAGCCAATATTGTAAAAGAGAGGCCGGGCCCGCCTTCTCTTCGACCAAATAACAAGGAAACAGCTTGTGGATACATCCCGAACCACATGACCCGATTGCAAATAATTGGATTTGATTTGATTTTGATAGCCGGGGTGTTCGATCATTTTGAAAGCAGAAAGGCTAGTTTTATCTTCAATATTGGATGCATCATGTTGCATCTTTAGTCTGTGATATGGAATTTAGCGGAAGGATAGTTTAGCGTTATTAATTGCACACAAAGAATAATGTAGACCCAATAAGGAATCTAATAATGATTCAGCAAAAAAAAAAAAAAAAAAATGTGTTTTGGAATCTTTATACATACATCTCTATAAAAGAAGCCCTGACAGATTAATCAATGCCCAAGCCAAACAGTGTAAGCAAGAAACTTGAAATTTTGACAGTGCGTAGGATTTGTTAAAAAAAAAAAAAGTTTAGACTTTTTAAAATTAAAGTGAAGAAAGAGTTTGTTTCATTTCCCATTATGACACTTGGAGAAAGTCATTTAATTATGTCTAATATTTTCAACAAAAAAATATTTTACATATTAAGGTGCTTTAGTTAGTTTGTTGGAAAAAGAAAGAGAAAATCATAAAAATGATACTACTACTACTACTGCTACTTGCCATCAAAAGCTCTACAGTATTGATGGTATTTTCTCAAAGGATAAGACTCATCCATACCTCCTACTACTATTACTGCTACTAGGACTAGCAAAAAAACAGCCAGTTAGTTATATTTAGCATTTGTTGTATTTTTGTAAATTATATACTCTGGATTAAATACAGAACATATTATCTGACATCACTGACTATATACCAGTGTTTGCATCTTATAATATTCTTAAGTTACAAAATAGGTGGTTAAAAAGCATATTTTCTATTGGTTTAGTTTAAAACCAGCAAATTCCTTCCTTGCATACGCCACTAACTATAAGATTGATTGTCCCCCTGACTAGTGCTGGATTTGGGTTCGATGGGGCCCTAAGCTATTGAAAGGGTCCCTTTATACATCAAGCTTTAGGGGTCTTTTATAGGTCAAGCTTTCTTTCTCAGCGACGACAAAATGTCGCAGTTTTTTTCTTTAAGGTTTGAATATATGCTATATGCTAATTAATGGACTTAATGAATATTTAAATGGAAGCAAGGGCCCATTACAGCAGAGATGGGAAACGGGAGCTCCATTATAAGCAAAGCTGGATAACAGGGGCCTCATTACAAGTGGGACTGACAAATAGAGCCCTATTACGTGCTTCATATAAGCCTATTGTGCTGCCAAAATGTCTTGAGCCGTGGCAAAAATGCGAACTAAAGCTCACACCCTCACATACCCACGCGTTGAGCCAATAAGGGTTCAGCTGTTGCTAAGCGAGAGAAAGCGAGTGGAATTCCTTCAGCCGATAGCAGCGCTTGCAACGAAAGACTAGAGATCAAGTCAATGTGGTATATTTATAGTGCATAACAATACAAAACAGCATTGTTGTGTGTGCGTTTAATCTTATTTGCTTTTTCTTCTTATTTGGAAATTATATTACAATCAGTTTTTTCCTTAACATTTTTTGGGTCCCCAAGCTAGTGGGGCTCCAAGCTATAGCTTGTTTAGCTTATACTTAAGTCCAGCACTGTCCCTAACCACCATAAATGTGGCTGGCAATTGTATCTTTAACACAATAAGTAACTTTCTATTAGTCCGCGTTGTTGTATAATATTGTATAACTATGTATTGACCTAAAAAAAAAAAAAAAAAATAGTCGTGCAATGTAATCGTTGCTATGAAACATTATTCTTTCTTTTAGTATTTTATAAGTGATATTAATTTGTCTTTCGATATTGTATTTTTCAGTTATGATACTCGAGAGACTATGAGTTCGTATCCTTCTCATTGGAAAGAATCGAAGTTAGAAAACAGGGCGCACTTTTCCATTCATCGAGAACCTGCGGCATTGTCTATCACCAGCGTCGAGGAAAGGGATGAAGGACTCTACAGGTGTCGAGTAGACTTTTGGCTCTCTCCTACACGAAATATTAAAGTGAATCTTACAGTCATAGGTAAGTACGTGGCATTTTTCTTTTTATTTTTTTCAAAGTTTAATTTATAGTACCTGATGAAGTGAATCCTTTACATGCAAAGAAATCTGCAGTACATGAATTTGGGTTGCCACCCGTCCCTTGTTTTACCGAATAGTTCGGATTGACCTCCTTGTCCGGTGTCTGATACGATCTCAAAACCGGACGTTAAATGTCTGGTAATTATTCCTCTTGCTAGCCCTATTCTGTTCAGATTATTTTTTAATTCCGTGAAAAGCAGAGTTAGTTGAATCTGGATTCTAAAATATACCTGGATTTCAAATTTACTGAACTCATCAGAACTACTAGAGGTAAACAAACGTACAGTTCATAGGTGACGAGAAGAACCCTAAAACAGGGGAAGCGGGGAAAAGTCAACGACACGGTCAAGTCCATTTTCGGTTTCTGAGGTGTGGTCTATACTTAGATGTCGTCTGCTACTCCAGGTAGTCATCTGTGTGCTATTCCGTGGTGTCATTTGAACCCCCGTGCGAAAAGTGGGTGAGCCCATACCTACGTCACACTACTTCTGTTATGGTTCTTCTCGTCATCAGTGAGCTGAACATTTTCAAGAGCGCAGCTTCATCCGAAGCTATAGCCTGCAATTAAATAATGCATCCAGATGCAGTAAAAGTATGTAGGCATTACAAGAAATTACCAGCCCCGGCGAAGTTGGTAAAACTTATATTTTTTTTAAAAATATATTTTGTGCATGCCATAATTATATTGCAAATTATATTTACTTTTCTGTTTTAAATACCATGTATTATTGACGGTAGACTAAATTGGAACTCTGAAGCGCTCAATTTTGTGAGAGGAAACCATTTTTATGTTCTTCACAGTCTTGACGAATGATCATGCCACAGTCCTAAGAGTATAGGTATTCCACGAGGGAGTTCGGAATTTACATTTTCAAAAGTTGGTAACCCTAACATGAATTCATTAAGAGTTAGAATTCTTTGTCGGAAACACGCAAGTACTAATTATACAATTAATTGATTGAAAAGAGATGGATGAGGATGTCAGTGGCGGTGCAAAATGCTTGCGTTATAAGACTAACAGTAAACACATGCTCCCCATACAATTAAAAAGAAAAAGGATAAAACGTTCTATAAATATAAAAATAAAATGAGTTCGCTGGATAAATTTCATTGTGACTATTTAGCTAACGTACACCCCAAAGGCGATGGTATGAGCTCATAATGTCCGGATCCCACAATAGATTAGTAATGAGCAAATACAAGACCAAGACCCGGGTGGTCTTGGTCTTGGTCTTGGTCTTGCACTGGAACCCTTGGTGTTGGTCTTGGTCTTGGTCTTGCACACCCATTCTTGGTCTTAGTCTTGGTCTTGCTTTCAAGAGTCTTGCAAGTCTTGCTTTTAAGAAATTTTATGCTTTCCATAGGTAAATTTTACTCTGGAGATAAGGGATAATAAATTCTACATTGCGTCAATGTAACGGAAATACAATGTATGTTTCTAAATATAATATAGTTTACCTTCGTGCAAGTATGATGATAGTGTACGACATAGGCGATGACCTTTATTTATTTATTTTTTTTTTCAATGGGTTCCCACGCTTCACTACCTATAAGATAAATTACAACGTTTCGTAATATTTTTATATGTTTTAATATATCCAATACTCCGCTTATTTCCAAACTGGGGAGGCAACCGCTGAGACACATGAAAGAAAATCAAGAGAGCACAGATTACTGAAATACCATGAATTGCAAAATCATTTTTACACTCTAAAGGCGTCAGATTTTTTTTTTCTTTTCAACCACGATTAGCCAATCTTTATACTGAACAAACTTAAAATTAAATATTGAAATTTTATTTTACTGATCCAATATGTACTCTGTGGGGCAGAAACATGGACATTACACAAAAGCGATGAAAAAATTAGAGGCTTTCGAAATGTGGGAATGGAGAAGAAAGGAGAATATTAGCTGGATTGAACGGAAACAGATGAGAGGGTGTTAGATATAGTAGCAATAGGGCAGAAAAGAATTTTAGGGGTAATTAAGAAGAGAAAGAGGAACTGGCTGGGACATTGAGTGAGGTGCAAATAAATTATGAAGGATATGGTAAATTAAATGGTGAAAGGAAAGGGAGGGAGGGGGCGAAGGAGACTATAGTTGAAGGAAGGTATTAAAAGAGAAAATTGCTACGTCAAGACGAAGAGATCAGCTGAGGACTACCGTACATTGAAACTTTTCAGTTGGAGCAAATGACCTGCCAATAATAGCGAAATTGCTATGATGATATGTTTTGCAATATTGCCCAAAAAGGAGACAGAAAAATTAAAATATTAATGTTTATAATCGAACTTCTTAATATTTTAGGATAATTTGAGTGAAAATTGAAAACGACTCAACTGTCTATATGTTTTGTGTATATTCAATTTACAGTATATAAATGCTTTTGACCAGTAGCATATTTAGGGGGCTATCGTGCTCAAGCAGCCCCCCCCCCCACGTACCCGAAATAAATTTGTTATATGCACAATTTCACAAAAAATTTTGGACATCCAAACGGAAAAAAATATAAGTGCTTTGTTGACTGTTCTTGGCATCCGTACACCTTCATCTCGTCGCATGCTATTTGATATGATGTTTCTTCATAGAATTCTAAATGGGAAACTTAGAACTGAAGAACTAATCTCTAAATTTAATATTCGGGTACCTGCAAGAAGAACTAGAAATAGTGAACTACTTCATTGCAACACGCCTCGATTTCAATTATTCAGCGTTCTTTGTTCTATAGACTGGCTTCTGAATTTAACTCCATTGCTTCTGACGTGGATATTTTTAAACCTGAGAATGTTTTCCGACAGGAAATTATTGCTACACTTATGGAACCTTAGTTTTATTTCAATTTGTTATTGTTACACTTATGGACCTTTATATAGCTTTTTGTTTATACTTGTTATTGTTATTTTATATTCTATGTTATATTGTTTCAGTGTAAAATGGCTGCCTTGCTGTATCTGGAACTTTGGCAAATAAATAAATAAAATAAATAAATAGCCCCCCGAAACAAAATCCTAAATACGCCGCTGCTTTTGACTCATATTAGAAATACAAAATAACGGCATCGAACCCCAAGTTATTTGAAATAACTGTACAAAATCACACTCACTTGTGAATATCGATTATTTATTGTTGTATAATGATATATCGCTCAATCCTCGATGTGCCGTATACCTAAGGAGGCTAACACTTATATTAATAAACCATTATTCAACGAATAAGCATCCACACATTAAATCAAACTTGCTGTCACATGCTCTAAGTTTTTGTCAATGTAGTGAAAATGTTATTTCGATATTAGTTGTATGATCGTACATTAAACATTTCCAATGGATGCTTGAACCTCAGAGCCAAGGCCATACCCAGGGCCGAATTAAATGGGGCCTTAGAGGGCTATAGTCCCGAGCCTCTAGATGAACAGGAACCTCCACTCTGATGAAAATCTCAACTGGCTATCTAAAAGGAATCACGGAGATACATAAAATAAAATATGACCAAAAATACGAAACATCATCATAAAATAAAATATGACCAAAAATATGAAACATATTAGCTTAACTTCCCTACCGTACTTTGACAGAAATGTATTAGGTGAAGTCACTAGGGGATACATATTTTTTTCTAGTCCCGGGCCTCCACATGGGTTAATCCAGCCTTGGCTATACCCATCTAGTCGGCACCTATGGTGTACGGAACTACCGATGTTCAATAGTACATTTCTCTTTAGTTTTGGAAGAAGATCGCCACTAGTAGGTTTTGAAATGAAATGAAATATCTAGTTTAAAGGAGGATAAGGGAGACAGTGATGATGAGAAATGACTGCAATGGTGGAATGAAGAAAGGCCAAAGATTTAAATTTACTGTAGACCAGTGCTATTCAACCGGGGTACGCGTACCCTTGGGGGTACACGAAGATGTTTCTGGGGGTATTAATGCTGCTTCTGGGGGTCTGCTGGAAATAAACTGTTGACAGTTCACTGCAAACGAAATTCCATAACTTGTCAATTTGTGAATGTTGTTTTTATACTCTAAATGAGTACAATGAAATTAGTGACAGTGCTATCTCACAACTTCTTTCATTTCCATCAACATATTTGTGTAAACAGGGTTTCTCCGCATTAACATCAATAGAAACGAAGCACAAAAATGGCATGAATCCAGAATCAGCTCTGATTCTTTCACTTTCCAAGATTCAACCAAGAATTGAGGACTTGGCGTCCCGGAAACAAGTTCAGTCATCTCATTAACAGGTTAGTTCTAAAGTTACTTTTAGTTCTGAATTTTTAACATTGTCTTCAGTGTACGAATTATAAGGGAGGATAAAGGGAAAATCCTTCTCAGTAGAACGGGATGTCTCTCATATCTTTTGAAATTTCCCATATTAATTTTTTCGGATGTGCGCTTTACCCCCTGTAAATAGTATTTTGATTGGCACACTGATTGTTCTTTTGTTGAGTCTCTGTTTGTCCCCCTTTTTAATCAACAGAACATGTGTATTAAATTTATAAGTTAATTTCGAATTAATTTCTTTTAAACAGCTTCAGGGGTACACAATTAGATAACGAACTGTCTCTAGGGGTACGCGAGAAAAAAAGGTTGAATAGCACTGCTCTAGACAACACACATCTTGTAGAATACTGTCTGATTTCCCTATAAGTAATTTTCATTGTTTAAAAATGCAGGAATGAATCGTAATCTAGCACCAATGATACATTTCTTTGTGCGCCACAAGCTTTGATTGGAATGGCACCTGAATGGCTTGAAAGCGAGTAATAACTACAGAAAATGCGAACAACCGATTCAGAAAATGACATACTGTAGCTAGCATATCGACTCACACGGGTTGCATAAATTACTGGAACACATTCACTCTAGGAACATTTTTACCGAAAACAAGAATTTTAAGTCAAAGATGTAATGATTTTTCCCCTTCCTTTTTACATTCTATATAAGGAATTCAAGCAATACATGTACTTGTGCAAGACTCTTGCGCAAGAATCTTGGTCTTGGTCTTGCAGGTATGGTCTTGGTCTTATTCTTCGTCTTGCATTGGTATTCCTGGTTTTGGTCTTGTATGCAAGACCAAGACTCTTGTGCTCATCACTACTGTAGGTTCACACCTCATAATACCAGTTCGATGGAATAATAGAATCAAACAAAGAACTAGAAAAAAATCAAACGTAGATTTTCAAATATATATATATATATATATATATATATATATATATATATATATATATATATATATATATATATATATATTTGATTTTCTGAGGAGAGGTACACCATAACTACTAAAATTATCAGTCTCATTGAAACTCTTCAAAGTGACTTACATGTGACAATATTCTTTACATCTGGCAACGCTGATACATAGAACGGAGAGGGGCAGAGTATTTTAAAGAGGGTCGCAAGTAATGTGCAGGAAAAAAATATTTTTCACTCTTCCTGGCTTCTGTTTTGTCCTCTACTTGAGAAATATTGTATTGCTTTGGCTTGGTGAATCTTTTTTCCTTCAACCTTTAGGAAATCGAGTTTAACTATTGCTTTTGCAAAACTCCTCTTTCTTTTAAGCCCCAAACGGAAGCATGGCGGCAGAAAGTTTTGGAAATGGTTGCTATTTTCACTGCTAGCTTCTCATTTTTAGGTAGTATATATTTACAACGAAGGGGAGGGGGGAGAAGTGCACGATAAACTTTCTGCTTGCTTAATTTGCCACATCAAAATATATCTTAATTGTATTATTCTTGCTTACTAGTCATCGTCTTACGAGAAATCGGGGTTCTTGAAATTCCAGCTTTCTATACCCAATTTCAATGCGAATCCTAATTTTGCGGATGAGTTATTTTGTACTCGAACTCTGTCCTCTTCATTTGTTAGATCAATATTATCATTAATTTAAGCTAACAATGGTGGAAGGATTGCGAATAATTTCAAGGGATTCTTAAGACTTTTCAATCTGCAAAGAAATGTGTTGTAAATATATTTTATGTATCTTTATTCAAAGTGTCTGATTTGAAAATGCAAGAAACAAATATTGCAGTACGTTTTAAGTGAATACATTGAAGATATAAAATGTTTTGCTTGCGTAAATGTCAAACTATACCAGAATGACTGTTTTCCGGAAGGAATGTGTAAGGCTTATGTAAAATTTCTGACAGCTATACTGTATATGAGCGACTCGAGCGAATATAATGGTATGTCACATTTTCAAATTTGCTTGTCAACTCTAAGAGAATGTTGACTATTCCTATGCAATTCAATGGAATGACAAACCAAACCAGTTTCCCCTCTGCAAATGCCATCTGCAGGCACATTTCCGAAATTAAACTACCTTCATTCTCCTCTGTGGCTCGATCACAACCCATTCCATTTAATAACTTAATTTCACCGGAAGTTGCATGAATGAACATTATCATTATGTTTGTCTGAGCCGGCCATATATGCATTTTTCTGGTTTTCAAGTTAGTTTCTCATGCAACTTAGAATTCACTGGAGTTACGTAGACCTTTGTACAATTACCTCATCCGTCTCTGTTTGAAAGCAGAATTTTAGAAAACATTGGAACTCATGTTCTAAAACTAACTAACTCTATGGCCTATGCAACTCAGAGGTTCAATCTCGCCTTCACAAAGGCTCTGTATTGACTTCTGTCCTTAGCCAACTGGATCCAGTTTCTACTTTGTATTTCTAATTTTGTGAGATCTATCTTAATATTGTCCTCTTATCTGCGCCCAGGTCTTCCTAATGGTCGTTTTTCGGTTGGATTTCCAGGTAAAACTTTGAAAATGTTCCTACTTTCTTCTATTCTGGCTACATAAATTGCCCACCTGAGCCTCCTAGACTTGATCGCCTTAACAATGTTTGGTAAACGGTATAAATTATGCAGTTCCTCGTTATGAAGTTCCCGCCCTTCCCCATTCCCGTTCCTCTTGGTTTCGAATTTTCAACTCAGGATTTTATTTTCAAATACTTTTAGTCTACGATCTTCCCTCAGAGTAAGCGATCATATTTCGCAACCATACAGTACAACAGGAATGATGACCATTTTATAAATTTTAACTCATATTCACTTATTTTTAATGGTAAGTTTACATACTGAGTTTCATATTCCTAACTTGAAGAATTCATTACTTACTCCAAGCAGAGTTTGAACTCACTTTACTCGCCTTTTTAAAATATTATACATATTTCAATCAAATCGACATGACATTGATTCAATACTAACTACACTCAAAAATACATTTCTAATAATTCAGCTGTTTCCTCACATTGAGGATGCTATGAATACAAAATTAGAAATTAAAATATCACTGAAATTACCCTCTGTTCTTTCTCCTTGTAGAAGCAGAATTCTCGAGAACATTGGAACACATGTCAACGTATTTTTAATGAGAAGTTTTATAGGCTGTGACATAAAAATTACCACTTGCTGCTCTTACCTCCGAAATATTTCTCCCTTAAAATTAATTAGTTAAAAGCTTAAAGTAACTAAATAAATACAGACTAATTAATTAAGTAAGTAAGTAAATATAATCCAATAAATTCAACATCATTTCTGTGTAGTTATTTATTCAGTCATTATTACTGTATGCTGACAATTTTTAACCTTTCAGTCAATTAAACCTGCTTATATGCTATTTATTAGGGACCTCATCCCTGTGCAGGTAGTGTAAGAAGTGAGGAATTATATTATAATGTAATCAGTGTGAAGTTGGAAACGGAAGGGGGCGTTTGACAAATTTTATCTTCTACATGAAGAAGTAAAGTAAAGTTAATTAGCCCTCTCCCATCGGATCTGATACTAAATAAATAATATCAGACCTGGTAATTAATTATTAAGTGAGTAGTGTAATTGGAAGTGTACAGTGGTCTCAGATACACGCTAGTATGGCCGTGGGAAAAAGACATCATTGAATGTGAAACAAGGCAAACATACTTACAATATACAGAAATAACTGCAACTTATCGCCGTTTATTCACAATATGTCCTTATTGTAATCATCCTTGATTAGCCACGATCAACTATCAGTACAAAATTGAATCAGCAAAATGGATCGCGATTGTATCTGGACATTCACTGTATTCATAAGTAACTATAAAATATTTTATGTGCTCTGCTTGTCATTTATTAATTAAAAAGAGTGTCCCATAATCTTGTAAATCAATAAAAAGAAATGCAGAGGCCTTATTAAATGCTTGCAGCGACTTAGGTTTAGAACTAAACAGAGAAAAAAATAAATACATAGAAGTTCACCGGGATCGTAATACCTCAAATTATAGGTGTATGAAAATGTCAAATTATACTTTCTACAAAGTGGACACTTTCAAATATCTAGAATCAATGTTAACAAACTAAAATCATATACACAAAGATATTAAATGTCGACTGAAAGCAGGGATTTCGTGTTATTATTCAGTTCAAAATCTTCTGTTGTCGCGAATTCTGTCGAGAAATTTGAAGCTTAAAATATATAAAACGATAATCATGCTTACTGTGCTGTATGGTTGAGAAACATGATCGCTTACTCTGAGGTAGAGGTCTGCATGGGCTCTGGTTGAACCCGCGGGCTTTGGTCGGACCTACAAAGCATATATCACTTCGGGCCCGGGCCAGACTCGGGCTGTAATTTTTTAAATATACAACCATATTTCTCGGGCCTTTTCGGGGTTAACTTTGTAAATATACTGTACAACGACATATATATTGCACCGTTCTTTCTGGAGAACTTTCAAAGCACAACTGCAAAATTAAATCTCTAATTGCTGTTAATAAAATTACAATTTTGCGTTAATTATTAAGTTTCTGTAATTCGGACTTATTTCGAGCTCATTTGATTATTACATGAGCTTGGGCCTAAATGCTAAAACATATTTCGGACTCGGGACGGGCGTCACATTGTAAATTCACGGGCTGGGCCAGGCCCCGGCTAAAAATTCCGTCTCGTGCAGACCTCTACTGTGAGAGAAGAACCCAGACTGAAAGTATTGTAAAATTTGTCCTTGTAAAATTTGTGCGGGGTCAGCATCCTTGCATCTCCTGAATTTATAATTCATGCGTACCCTATAACAAAATCCTTTAATTTATGTAAACCACTTTCGAAAAGTTAGCATAACTATCTGCAGGAAACTTTAGGAAACATTCATTGTAATCCAAACTTGTTGCTTATATTGTTTCACTTTCTAAACACAATGGTGCAACAAATTTATCGAAATAATTCTGATTAATTTAACAGAGACCAGCGCGTAAGAGCAGTCACACAGGAAATGCAGATAAGCTACTAGAGTAATACTAAACAAAATTGCCTAACGTTGCAACTATTAAGGGGACTATTCTTAGCCATATCACACATGTTTATCTTAGTGATTTTGCCTTACAATCTGTCTGTCTGATTGTTCTGATCAAAGAAAAGTTTTAGCCCCCTACATTAACGTAGCTAGGTAGAACCACTATGCCAGTAAAGCAGATGTAAAGCGACCTGTTCATTTCTCCCATGATTTGAAAAAGGGTATGGCAAACTAGCAATTAAGAATATTAATGAAGAAACAGGTTGAAAATTAGAATTGGAAATACCAAATACAATATACAGGAGCTGTGTAAATTTAGCTTCGTTACACATATAGTCCTTACGTATGTTAATTAATACTCCTCCTATGCAAAAGGTTTTTTGACTAGAAGCCAGGGTATTTACAGAAGAATCTAATAACCCACACTCCTTAATTCTAACCACTCCCCAGTTACATCACGATTGAACAAACAACATCAATTCTTTCTCTATCAATAATCATGTAATCAAACCAATCTGTTGATTATGTACCATAGTTACAATTTAGAGGAAACCACTAGTAAGATAAAATAATAGATGCAACTTTGTTTATTTTAAGTTGTTCAATGCATGGTTTTTAGCACCAAGCTGCACTGAAAGAAAAAAATAATATATGGCGTACGTAAAAACACAGGTTACATGTGCAAGTCTTGTACGTTTGGACTTAACGTACAGCAAACGTATAACTGAATATATATATATATACGTACTTTCCGTATAGATGTTTCGAATAAATGTACTTCCCATACGAAGGAAAGAATTGTATATAGGTGGTCAGGATCTCACATACAAATAGACTATTAGTAACATATACAATATATACCTATGTAATATACGGAATACTGTTAGATGTAGGACATTCAGCAAAGGCATGATGTAACATCTAAGGGCAATGCGTATGTAGCATATGAATAGCGTATGCTCCGTACTTATTTCTGTAGTAAACATAAGGATTCCGTATATTTGTACAATATACTGTTATCCGGATAACGGATTTTATTCAGTGTATGTGAGTCAATATGCTACAATTTAATATCACGTTTGACTACTATGAACTACTATAATTCAACGTACAATCTTAAGCGCAGGGACGATGTGAGGTATTGGGTTCGAGTCTCACGAGTCTCTGCCATCTAATACATATCTTCAGAGACCGAGATTATGCATGATACCTTGCTTCAGTTTAATATGGTAAGTTCGATTCACATAAATTCCACCATCCAATTCATAAACTTAGCGCTGAGCCTATGAAACATATGGTTGCAATTTAATATTAGGTTCGTATCACATGAACTCCTACCAGAATACGAAATCAGATCTCTGCTTTAAAGACGGGGGCAGTAACTGTATCATCCACGAGAAGCTAAGGGAGAAAAGTGAAATAAAACAGTGGAAAGAAATTAGAGAAATATAAAAACAAGAATTTTAGGAATGATCCAAAAAAATTTTGATGAAGAGATTACGATCTTAGCCAATAATTAGTTTTTGGGACACGGTCCACAAAATTTTTGAATTACCCCTAAATCGAGTTTTTGTATTTTCTACGGAATAAGTACATCATACTGAGTTAAGTGATAGTTTGGATTTGGTTGCACTGCATGTAAGTAGTTTTCCATGTATAAGGCGTACAAGAAAATTTTTGATTGAAAAATATCTGATCTTGGATCAAGGGCTGCAAAATTTTTGGTGGGCCTCTAAATCGAGTTTTCGTATTTTCTACGGAATGAGTACATCATACTGAGTTAAGTGATAGTTTGGGTTTGTCTACGATTTATGTAGTTCTTCAGATATCAGGCGTACAAGAACATTTTTGATTGAATGAAATATATTGGATCTTGGATCAGGGACAACTAAATTTTTGAACGGCCCCTAAATCGATTTTTCGTATTTTCTATTGAATAAGTACCGGTACATCATACTGAGTTAACTGATAGTTTGAGTTTTGCTACAATATATGTAGTTCTCCAGACATAAAGCGTAAAAGAAAATGTTTGATTGAAATATGTTGGATATTTTGAGTCAAAAATCAATAATACTACATTGTGTACCACAAGCACATGTAACCTGTATATGAACCTTCAACCCTTACATGACATTAGAACGCACCATTTCTTTCTGTAACTGTAAGTGGTTGGTTATATATAAAAATTTGCTACCACATTCCTCGGGGCAAGGGTAACACCCACAAAAATTAGAATTTCAATGGGAATATTGCTTCTTCCTGCCTGTCTTTCTCATCATGGCTCTTAACTATGGCATCGTGAATTAAATATGAAAACCGCATAGTTATGGAAATGCCAATAAGAATCTATTCTGTCTCCCTTTTTCTCTTATTTTTTTTTCTTTGCCATCATTCACCTGTGAGAAAGAAGAGGCTTCCATCTCATGAAAATGACGGGAGGGAAGAAGTTCCCGAAAGATATATTGACTCGCGTGTCAAATGTGATGCATCCGGCGACGTCTTGGAAGCATATCCTCTTCTTTTTCAGACCTCACAGATTATTGAGAATCAATAGGCAATAAGCCAGAGGGGCACAAACATTCAAACATTTTTTTTTCTCCTTGGTTTTCTCGCGCTCTTTCGTCCTTTGTAATATTACTCCCCTCTTGTACTTTATTTTATTTGTGTATCTGTCTGCTTCATCTGTTTATATATTCTACTGTATTTACACTTTTACATTGTATTTTCTCTAATTACTTTTCCTTCTTTGCTGTTTTATCTTGTTTGGTTTTATGTTACGTAATTATTACCTAATTCAAAATTCAATTTTGTTTACATTGAATTTTTTGGAAAATATTTACAAACACTATCTAGATCACTGTTAGGCATATGTGTATCATTTTTAGAAGTATATCTCTCATTGTTAGAAGTATGTTTGTCATTGTTAGAAGTATGTGTGCCACTGTTAGAGGCATGTTTGTCATTGTTAGAAGTGTGTTTGTCATTGTTAGAAGTATGTATGTCACTGTTAGAAGTTTGTTTGTCATTGTTAGAAGTATGTGTGCCATTGTTAGATGTATGTCATTGTTAGAAGTATGCATGTCATTGTTAGAAGTATGTATGTCATTATGAGGAGTACAGAAGTGTTACTGTTAGAAGTATGTATGTCATTCTTAGAAGTATGTGTGTCATTGTTAGAAGTATGTATGTCATTGTTAAATGTATGGGTGTCATTATTAGAAGTATGTGCATGATGGTTAGAAGTATCTGTACCATTGTTGAAAGTATTTGTCATTGATAGGAGTATATGTGTCACTGATAGAAATATGTGTATCATTGTTTGGAGTGTGTGTGTCATTGTTAGAAGTACGTGTGTCATTGTTAGGAGTGTGTGTGTCATTGTTAGAAGTATGTGTGTTATAGTTAGAACTATGAATAACCGTTGGAAAAATACAAGCAGCAACATATACAATCTGCTACATAATAGAATATACATAATACATATTAAATACTATTGCAGGAGGATAATTGTTACTGACAGCAAGCAATATCCCTAGTGACTACAGTAGCTCAGTAACACAACACTCCTCTCTAGTGAGAGAGGTCTCTGGTTCGATCTCAAGTTTTGTGCGTTTGTGGTAGACAATATCGTGTCAATAGATTTTCATGGAGTCCCTTTTACATCTCATTTCACAAATTATTTCATAATGAATCACTTTAATTAGAGTATATTTGTTTTCTCTTGTCACTCTTCCCGCCTAAAGGATGGATCTGCCTGGAACGCGTTGTTGCCACGTCATCGTTAAGTTGAGAGTTACAATACGCTAGGAAACACAGAAACGCCACATCACTCACAAATCACTGTAACACACTTGTCTGCGTATGGCAATTAAGCACTCCGAATACCTGCCAAATAGCAATGACTTTATTTGATAGGTTGGCTGACAACTAACGTCACTTACGCAACAAAACTAGTAAGACGTCTATTGGATTAAAACGTTCACGAGAGTGCTAGCAGAAAATACTTTGAAAGCCAACCAAGTGCACTGCTAGGAAGTGTGCCAAGATAAACGTACTCTGGTTATTCGTCTCATTTGGGCTACAGGGCATAATCGCATTATGCAAACTAAAAGATTTCATTTCAATTTATGTCTCCAAAGAAGCTTGGTTTCAGGACCGTGCCATCAGCTCAGCATATTTTGAGCTTACATAAATTAAAGTATATAACTGTAATATATTAAAATCTTGTAGCAAAATATTTGTATTGAGTACTCTGGAATCAGGTATGATTCCCATTGTAAACAAATAAATAGAAAATAATATAATATGCGTACGGTACCTACCTCTTAAAATTTTGCACAAAAATGTCCACTGAAATTGTGCAGACAGAAAATGTTTTCCATGGGTATAATATCATTGAAAGCAAATGTGGGATTCGTTAAGTGTTTAATTCAGTCGCAGTCTCTCAATGATAATTGTAATTTTAGTCGCATTTTCGCGCCCTTTTTTCTCTTCCTCTTTCTCTCTCTTATTTTTTTTTCGAAGAAGCTTTAAGTACTTGCTCTCCCTCTTTAGTGTCACTTTAGTGAAAATGGACCATTCATGGCTGTGTGTACTGTTAGAAAGAATACGAGATTCAATTTCCTGCCACTTGAAATAAACGGTCTCTCTCTCTCTCTTTCTACCACTCGCTAGAATAAGGGCCCAATCTTCCTTCCAGATTTCACAGAAGGAATACGTTACACCAAAATCCAAAGCAATCACATTTTCCTGTACAATTGACTCAGTCTTTCCCATTTCTCCAGCCCTTCGTACAGTATAATTTTCGTCTTTTTTTTTTTTTTTAAAATAATAATAAAAACTGGCAAAAATCTATTAGTTAAGTGTAATTATCCTGGATTCGAGAAGAAATCTAAAACTGGTTGATCCTAACAGAAGTATGAAATCAAATGCAATTTCTGTCCTTTTTTTCTTTCAATTCTCTTAGGGGAGACCGCTTAATCCTCTATATGAATAGCCTACGTATGCGAATTATCGTTGTGGAAACTTCCCCCATGGGAAGAGCTAGAAAAGCTTATTTCTTGGTAATTCATTAAGGCTTTTCTCTCCTAACCCTCTCGCGTGTCCTGTGGACGCATATTACTATATATTCTGGTTCTATATATACACCTTCTACTAGTAGGTTTAGTGTACATAATTGCTGGTTATGAATTATGGGAATAGTTTGCGCGTCTGTTGGTTGGGTCCTGATGAGATTTACGGAACTGTGTAGTGTTGTCGGTTTAATCGACATAATTAAAATCCATATTTAACTGTTTTTGCTTTGTTAGGCATTATCATTCCCTTTTAAGTACCGAAGGTAGGTGAAGTATGGACTTACGCTCCTACCAAGTTGTGTTATTAAGGGCTTTGATCAACCAGAAACTCCTTTATATACATTTACTCTGTCTGTCTTATATACATTTATTTACTTTGTTTGTCAAGAATTACTTGATGAATCAGCAGCATCATAAGCCAGGTGTCATCATCATCATAGGTATTCTGCCATTATTGGCAGGTCACTCGACACAACTTAGAAGCTTTCATGCTTCACTGTCTTCCGGTAACCTCTTCGTATTCACGTACATTTTTTTTGTGTTGATATCCTCCATTATTTGTAGTCTTATTCGCCTCTTTTCTCACTTTCTTGCCAAAAAATACCCTGCACGTTCTTCAATAATATAGTCCCAATTAGCCAATGTCCCAATCAGTTTCTCTTTTTCTTCTTAATAATGTTTAAAGTTATTCTTTTCTTCTCCACCATTTCTAACGCCCTCTCATTCGTTTACCGCTCAACCCAGATAATTCTCTCCATTCTTCACCACACCCACATTTCGAAATATTCCAGTTCTTTTTCACCTCTTTTGCATAATGTCTATGTTTCTGACCCATACAGAACAATACTCCACACGAAGCAATTTATGAGTATTCTTCTCAGCTCTTTATTCAAGGTCCTATAAAATAGCATTTTCTTCCTCCTAAAGGTTTCTTTCGTCATGCCTATCCTTTGCTTTTATTTCACCTTCACACTTCATGTAGCCAGGTGAAGAGGGTTAAAAATTAGAAATCGAGTTTGTTGTTGGAGGTGATCCATCCAGTTAATCCCAAGATATGGACGATTTAATCGAAGTCCTCTATGTATAACTATGAGAGAAATTATGCTTATCATCCTTGCATGATAGACTATCCGTGGTGATGTTGAGATTAACGGGTTAGAATAAGTATCAGGATGTAAAATACTAATTTGTCTGTCGAATACAACGCTAAAATGAAACTAAAATTATTTTGTACTCGACAAACCTATGGAATTTACTATTTTCGAATATTCAATCATCTTTCAATCTACAAAAATTCAATCTTTAATCGATCTGTCTGTCTATTATCTGTCTTCTCCATGCGATGACACAAGTATTCCCAACAATGACACAAATATTCTTAACTAACGTAGGGGAGAGTGTAGTATATGCACTGTGAAGAAAACGTAAATGACGTACGTAAAAACGTAGGTTACATATTTAAAACCTGTAGTTTTTGGAATTAACGTACAGCAAATGAATAACTGATAAAAGTATATTTTGTACGTACTTTCCGCATAAGTGTTCCGAATAAACGTAGATACTTTCCGTACGAACGAAAGAATTGCATACAAGCGGTTAGAATCTCACATACAGATAGATGTATGTAACATATAGCTGACATATATGACATATATGTGACATATATGTGACATACATAAACATATATAATATACGAAAGACTGTTAGATGTCAGACATCCTGCAGCAGCATGCTGTTACATCTAATCGGGTAAAGGGCAGTACATGGATAATGTATGCTCCGTACTATTTCCGTAGTAAACGCAAGGATTCCGTATATTTGTACAATATACCACTGTTCGGATAACGGATTTTTCTGAGTGTGGTACCGGCTCCTAAGTTGTACTGCTATGGCTTCTCCTAATCAATCTGTACGCAGGTACTGCCAAGTGGCTGTTAAATATACTGTGGAGTTTCTTGAATGAAGTATCAAATGGCATTAATATGCGAGCTATAGTTTATTTAAAATGCATGTTTAGATATTTTCGCTGTATTTGACCTTCTTTTCGGCAACGAAGCCTAATATCTTAGCCACCATAAAGTATGTATAAAGTATGTATAAGTGATACACTATCCATAGTTAAGAATTCCTTACTTCGTTGTCAGTAACATAGCAAGCTTGTTATAAAACAAAATCAGATATTCTACATTCGATAAAATTAACGAGAAAAAAAAATATGCATGTCTCCTTCGAGACGCTTTCGAAGTTTTAGGTCTACTTTTAACAAGAAAGCCAGAGAAAGTGGGTTATAAAATGCTGAAAATATGATGAAGAGGATATGATCTAATGTCTTGGCAGGTGTTGTTGGTGTTGCAGGTGTAGGCTGCACATCAAGTGTGTGGGTTTTCTACTGTGACGAATGTGTTTAATTTACTAGTTATGGGCCAAATAATTAACTTATATGATGTAATCATGATAATGATCTATTTCTGGCATTTTTCTTCAATTTCATATGTCTTTTTACGTTATCGTAGACTATAGGCCTATTTAGTATAGATGCTTATAAATAGTGCATTTCGTCCGTTATAACATCTCAGATTTTGATATCCAAGTGCAAGTTGTGTTTCGTATTTTATAACTAACTAATTAACTTTATGACTTATGGAATCCGGAGGTTCAATGCCACGTTCATAAAAGCTTCGCGTTGACGTCTGTCCTTAGCCAACTGGATCTAGTTTGTATTTTGTGTTCATATTTCTGCGAGATCCATCTTAATATTTTCTTCCCATCTGCGTCTAGATCTTCCTAATGGTCATTTTCCGATTGGACTTCCAGTTAAAACTTTGAAAGCGTTCCTACTTTCTTCCATACTGGCTACATGACCTGCCCGTCTGAACTTTGTAGACTTGATAACCTTAACAATCTTTGTTAAATGTTATAAATTATGCAGTTCCTCGTTATAAAGTTTCCGCTATTTCTCATTCCCGTTCCTCTTCGATCCGGATATTCGTCTCAGGATCCTGTTCTCAAATACTTTCAGTTTACCTTCTTTCTTCAGAGTAAGTGACCATGTTTCGTATTTGACAACAATACTGCTTTCCAGTAGCGTAGCCAGGATGTGTGTTTTGGGGGGGGGGCAAGTGCTGTTATAGGTACATATAGAAAAATTACAAACAAAAAAATATATAAACATAAAAATATATAAAAAAATTACAAACATCAAAGTACCAAAGTACATTGTCGGACCTCTTTGGGGGGCCCGGCCCCTCCGCCCCCCTTCCCTACGCCACTGCTGCTTTCCAATTTACAAAGTTTGATAATTGCAGAATCATTCTTCGTAAATGTGAGTAATTTTTTGTTAACTTCGATTTTTTTTTTGTCATTAAGAATAACCTATAACGCTTTGCCCCTCTTTGGACAAGATATTATTTCCAAAATTGCTTGCCTGGTATAATATAGAGGAAAGGGATTCAACTTAGCGAACGATTTCTTAAATTGTGCCAATTGTCACACTTTGTTATTTCACTAAATGCTTTTGGTACCATAGATAGTACTGCATTTTTCAATAATTTTATACACTACGTAAGACAGTATTTAATGATGTAGATACTTATTTTTAAAAAGTCTATTATACGTAGGAAATACGAGATATTTCCTTTAAATGGTACAATATGGGACCAATCCACAAGCAAATCCCTTGGGTGTAACAGCTCTTTTTGTGGACGTGAGCCGCTCCAACGCCATCTGTTGTTGACCGCCTGAACTACATCTAGCCTACGGACGAGCACGTTGCCCTAAAAGGCATATAAGGAGTTTTCTAGACCCAATGATCGTCACATCTTTTATTCACTCCCCAATTTGCCTCACGACACTGAATAGACGTCGGAAATTGGGAAGCCGTCCGAGAATCGAACCCGGAATCAAGCGAACAAGAGTCCAAATCTAACCACCAAACTACGGTGTCTCCATAATACAGGACACATTCCCTTATACACCGTACCACTGATACTGGTTAAAAAAAAATGAATCTTTGGTATTAAAGAGGCTCGCATATACATACGGTTCAGTAAATATCTTTAAAAACAGTCACTAATAACCTATACACCTCGCTTACTGATGAAGATATTACGGTGTAACATGGTTAAGGGCAAGAAAAGAGAACAAAAAAAATTAAAAAAAAAGAGTTCTGTCTCATGTTAAACGTGGGCCTTCATCTTTTCCACAGTTTACTTTCTACGATCTATTGGTTGGACGTGAATCGAAGATGAAATCAATACAGGTAGTTTGAGTGTGAAATTGACCTTTGATGCAAAAAGATGCTAGGGAGAGAGAGAGGAAGAAGAGAAAAACATTGGACAAGCGACGCGTATGTGTAATTTCAGGCCAAATGAACGCCAAAAGAGTCCTCAGCTTACTTTGTGTAACGAAAGGTCAAGTGAAAATGCCGCTGTGTACTATCTGTGTGTGTCGTTATTTAACGTTAGAGAAAAGCAATGATAAACATGAACTTTTGGCCATACGTTTTTGAAGTATACAAAACACGTTATAAAGGATTTCTTGGTAAATAGAAAATTATATAAACACTCTCCCGTTTTATGTTGCTGAAATAAATTTTGTTAGCGTAATATTTCAACCCAGTAGTTGCAACATTCTCATCATCTGTGTTTCTGTTGCACACAGATATTGTAAATAAAATACATAGGAGAGAGCTGAAATATGTGTGGGATATATTTTCATTTTAAATATGTCGCATCATCATCATAAGTATTCTGCCATTATTGGAATATCATTTGTTTCAGTTGAGAACTTAAAATTAATTATATTTTACGATTACAATTTTTAAATAATTATATTTTATAATTTACATTATATAATAAATGAAGGAAATACTCAAACTTCCTCATACCACATCCCCTATAAGTTTGAATTCACTGGAAATCAAACAGTGAAACTGTGCAACTGGACCAATAATCGAACCCGGGTCTCTTTCTTTCTCACAGTGTTCTTTGCCCAGCCATAAATGTTTACTCTTGTGATCGGTCATCCGATATTCAGACAATATGAACTGTATTACAAATCATGTTGTGCTTAGGCAGCTAGTAATATATGTCTGTAATATTGAACTTGATACGTGTGGTGGTGCTTACTACATAGCATTGATTAACAAGTTAGCTTGGTAATCCTGGTTCCATTCTAGCTTCTGTCGCATATTTTCACTCTTTTAGTAGTGTACCGTAGTTGCATTTACTCAACATAAGATAGGATCCTGTAACATGTATGCGGCGACAATGGTCAACTATAGACAGTTTAGTTAATATATTGAGCCGAGAAATTCGAATTTGTGTTCTTGTGTGTGTGTGTGTCTGGCAGAATTTAGATACTTCATAGGGTGAACATTGTACATCATGCAGGTAATGTTTAGAGAAAATAAAATGTAACAGCAATAAAGCAGGCTTGCAGAGCTATCTCTTTTTAACATCTCACGTGACTTGATGTAATACAAGCGATAGTTTAATGAGTGTATCCCCACCACACGGGCCTCTGGAAGGATATTGTAAATTGTTTAATAAGACGCTTGCGTTCTGAGTGAACTTGCAAACAGTAACAAGGAAGTTGGTGGAGTTTGAGTGATATAACCATGGGCGGGGTAACTGGGAAGTAATAAGACTTTTGAAGAGTGCTTCTTCTTCTTCTTCTCCTTCTCTATTCGATAATAGTTCCCAAAACCCAATTTTATGCCTTGTTGAGATAATTATCAACTCTTCTTCTTTTCTATATTGCACCTTGAAAGAGCTTCCACCCTTTCATCATTGAATTGTTGGAACGTAATTTCTCTTGTTGTGGTTTTTAAAGATACAGGAAGCGAGGAGATGCGGGTATGGAAACCGTTCCAAAATGAAATTTCAAACTCATTACTTAAAAGAAAGAATATCTTTAAGTGGGAGTGTTTCAAGAAGTACACCCACCATCTGCTTTTCTATACTATTTTCCTTTTTCTTCTTCTTCTTCTTCTTTTTTTGTAACAACTAAGTGTTCAATGATATTGTGCGTGCTGCAAAATCTTCGTGATTAGTTGCTGAACTTCAACTGAAACCGAACTCTTTGAATTATTATTAATGCATGAAGGGGCCTAGAAAGCTTCCATAGTAGTTGTTGGAATGTAATTCTCAACCTGGAACTATAGTGTAGAATAATATGAAATGTGAGATTCACAATGGCTATTTGGTAGAAAATGATTACCTTTGATGCGCAGCGTTGATATACGACCACATTAGCTTCTGATAAACAACTAAACTGTCCTTTTACTTCGAATATTCTCATCCTTGAACTCTTAGGATACTCCCATTCTCAGTAGATATTATATTCTCATTTTTGAACTCTTAGGATACTGTCATTCTCAGTAGAGAGTATATTCTTATCCTTGAACTCTTAGAATACTCTCATTCTCAGTAGATAGGATATTCTCATCCTTAAGCTCTTAGGATACTCTCATTCTTAGTAGATAAGATGTTCTCATTCTTGAACTCAGGATACTCTCATTCTCAGTAGATAGGATATTCTCATCCTTAAACTCTTAGGATACTCTCGTTCTCAATAGATAGGATATTCTCATTCTTCAACTCAGGATACTCTCATTCTCAGTAGATAGGATATTCTCATTCTTGAACTCAGGATACTCTCATTCTCAGTAGCAATAATTCCTGAACTAAATGCACGTATTTAAACTATTTCCTTAATTTTCCTTTCCTTTTCAGAAGTAAAACTTATATTTTTTTCCTTTTCAGAACACTTGGTGTTTCAAACTATTGCTAATCAAAGTTAGGATTTCTATTTAGTCAAAGTTTCACCAAAAAAAAAGAAAATAAATAAATAAATAAATAAATAAAAAATCGCTAATTACTGTTTAGGTTATTTCTATAGCTTGGATGAAACTTAATGTCAACACTGCTCTTGGCACTACAAGAATTTCATACCTGATAAAGAAATATGAGGCGATGAAGTGCGACGAGTGGTAACGACTGTGTTATTCAGTCAAAAGCAGCAATGGCGCAAAGTATTGTGGAAAACTGGAAGCGTCATAACATTACGTTTCGAAAAGACGAACAAAGTGTATGTATCAAGATTGAAGTGCGACGTGGGCACAGTGCACAATGTTTTCAGGGTCTTCATGATAACCCTTTTCGACAAAATGACGGAACACACTTCGCGGAAGGCACTACGATACGAGAGAAATTATTATCCTTCCCTTTTGGCGATCCCTGCGGGATATTGACAAATATTAACGTGGCTACGGTGTACGACCCTTTCCATACGTGTGGCAGAAGGTAATAAGAGATGGGAGACGATTACATTGAAGTAATGCAGCAGGTGTTCTTCTGTGCATAAAACCAGCCACCCTTGTATAATAATCTATAATAACGTAATAAGTTCAATTGATAATAAAGATTTCCTAATATTATTGAAAGACGTTTTTTTTCTGTAATCAAAAAAGTTATTTGCTTATACTCTACAGAATACGCAATAATTATGTACAATACATTTTCTTTCTTTACCGATAAGTGTATCAGATACTGAAGCAAAGAATTATTACGCTCATTAAAATCTTGCATTAAAAACAAAAATGTGCCTCGGACAATTATTTAGCAAAGGAACAAATTTAGTGAACTTACAATATTTTGTTTTCTCATGTTACAAATTCCGTTTATAAATTGTTGGAGGAAAAGGGAAAAAATATGTATTCTATACATACAACAGACATTATTCCAAAATCTAAGAGAGAAAGTCCCCAATTTCGTCAACCATCTTACTTGCAGCCCATTAAGTAAATATGATAGGTTTGTTCCTATTTCAAGCATTGAGAAGTAGATCATATATATATATATATATATATATATATATATATATATATATATATATATATATATATGTTTCGCGAGAAGTACTTTTGCAAGAAGAGAAGATCGCTCGAAGGTCTCATGTTACTGCTCCTCATTATTAGAATATCTTTGTTGCAACCAAGAAGAAAATCTAATTCTACTGGAGAAGCTGCTTCTTGTTCTCTTTCTGGAATAATGATGCTATTACCTTGCGTACCTGACTTTCTCCAGATATAAATTCTAAATTGTGTTCATTTTATGCTGATATTGATCAGTATATATATATATATATATATATATATATATATATATATATATATATAGAAAGAGAGAGAGAGAGAGAGAGAGAGAGGGAGAGAGTGCTTGAGTATCAGTGAAGAGAAGGTAGAATTACATTCAGTGTCTTTTTTAGTGTTTACGAAATCTCACCCAATTTTATAATTTATTTTGTAATTTTTATTATAAATTGTATTGACATTCTGTGCTGGGAAATTGTTGAAACTAATAGTTGAAAATTTCATCGTATAACATTTTGTCGTATTATGTGAAATCTCAAGACATATTTTTCATTTAGCATTCTGTATGGAAATGTGATGTTTTAAAATATAATTTTTGTATGTTTAGTAATTCACTTATTTGAATATGTATATACACAACATGTGTCAAAACACTGGGGTCATACCCAGTCCAACTCTGTTATAAGTTAAGATACGAAAAAAATGTAAAGATAAACAAGTTTTGGAAATAGATGATTTTCAATCTAAAATGGTGGAATTCTTCCACTCACATCAGCCGTTTTGGCTCTAACCTGGTAAGGCACCCTGCGTTAAATAAACAAGCAAACAAGTTGCCACTTAATCAGGCTGTTCTCTTGAGTTCAGACTATATAAAAATACAGCATTGTCGGAAAACGCATTTCAGGCATTGAAGGTTCCTCGCACATAACAATGTGTATATAGTAAAATTCAACTTGTGCAGGTGCTGGTAGAGCATAGATAGAGCAAATTACAGTTCGCAATCGTTTCCCACTACCGACTTTTATTACAAAATCCTCTATAAACACTTACAAATATAACTTTAATGTAATTTCTCTAATACCAGGTTAAGAGAAGTGACTCAAAGTCTGAACAGCCAAGGGTACGATATATACAGACCTCCGAGCAAGGTAAGTGGAGTGTATTTGTAGGATTCACAATGATACACGCAAGCAGAGAGGGTTTAAAAGTCACAGAGCTCCGAAGCAAGCTAGGTGACTAACGTTAAGAGTCCCATCAAAGCTTCGAGCAAGCTGAGTGCAAAGAGAGGAAACCTAGAGTTCCGAGCAAATTAGAGGTTTTGAATTAGTTACCTTCTAGATCTTCGAAGCAGGCTAAAGGAGGAAGGTAACCAATCGCAGACTGATGCTTGTCGCTGAAATCTGCTCGTTTATATAGGTGCTCCAGTTCAGGTGGTGGCGCTGGTGTTCCTTTCTCGTCACATGACCAGTGGTACCGCTATGTTGCTGTCGTGTGCAGCGATAGTAATCCGTAGTAAGACGCAAGTGGTTGATGTTTCTCAATCAAATGTAACCACATGTCGGCTGTTTATAAACAAAGTCATGTCGAATATTATACTATTCTCCATATCGTTTCGTGCGTGTCATTACGTTCCATCCATACAGCATGCTGAACTGAAAACGTAGTTTTCTCATTTAACATTGGGAGCCTCCCGGTGTGGAAATTTATCATATAACTAATTCTATTATAGCATCATATCGTTTCATCTAATCATATACGATTAATTATTATCTAGTAACAGTAAGCAAATCTCCTAGTGACGAGTCTGCAAGCTCTGAAACATATTTTTCATAATATTGTGTATTTATACTGACAAGGTACTTCCGCGAATTGTCCCCTCGGGATCCCTATAAAATTGATTCAAATGCAAAGTTCTCCTCGGCTCTATGTGTATTGTACTAATTTTAGCGGTCCATACCATTAATTTGCATATTTATGGGCCTTCATGTATAAGGAATTGAATCATACACTACTAGAGCGCTCGGACACAAAATTGCTTTTAGTTTCTTTAGATGTAACTGAACATGAATATGGGCATATGCAAAACAAATTGAATTAAGTACTGCTTTTCTTACACATGTCATCAATTCTGGTCGCCATCTTGGATCCACCATATCGGATTCAACTTTTGGTTTTTCAAATAGGAATATGTGGAACTGATACATCTTGTATAATTTTCTCGGAAATTCATTGGTGTAGTTAGTTTTACCGTACCTTATAGCGCTTGCAAGGTATTGCACGTTAAATATTAGGCATTTCACGAAGATTGAACCAAATAGAAAGTTGTGCAGAGTCCTGCATGTAAAATTTTACGTAATTTATTGTTGACGAAATATTCTCTGAACGCACATACATACAGATACACAGAAGTCAATACGGAAATGGTATATCTTCACCCAAATTTGGTCGTATCTGGATCTACATTAGACATTTTGTAATACAAAACTTCCTTGTTATAGTATAACATGGAAGTAATAACAATCACTCACAGAAATGTAATAATATTATGAAACCAATGATGTAAAGAGTTTACCTACATTATTTTTTCAGTTAGAAATTGTTTTGATTTGTCAACATCAAAAAGTAAGCGTACTCTGCAATGTATATTCGTAAAGTATCTGACATTTAACACGAAATACCTTCGAAAAGGTACAAGGTACGGTAAAATTCACTACATCAGTGAATTTCCGAGAAAATTGTACAAGAATTTGATGTATCACTTGCACATATTCCATATAGAAGCAGTACTTAATCCAACTTGTTTTGCATATACCCATATTCATGTTCAATTACATCTAAAGAAACTAAAAGCAATTTTGTGTCCGAGCGTTCTAGTAATGTATGATTCAATTTCTTATATACGAAGGATCATAAATATGAAAATTATAGGTATGGGCCGCTAAAATTAGTACAATGCATATTGGGCTGCAAGAAATTTGCATTTGAGTCAATTTTACAGGTATCACGAGGGAACACTTCGCGATCGTACCTTGTGATTTATTACTATAACATCCCTTCAAAGGGATTTTTTAAATCCTGAAGCACGTGTTCCTTAGTTTGAATAATGAGGAATATATATATAAAGTTTCATCATCCTAATTTGAGGAGCTTATGACACCTGTTTTTTTTTCCTACATAAATTTGGAACCCACTCTATTCCGGTTAGAATGCGGCGTTTAATCAATGTAACATGATAAAATTCAATTTCATAGTAGGTACCAACTCTGTTCCAATATTCATTTTAAACTGTTCAACCGTTTCCTAGTGATGCTTTCGCAAACAGAAATTTCAACATCTCTTTCAAGTGAAGAAAGAAATTATAGAAGCTGTTCCTTTTATGACGCATTAAAACGAGAAATCTCGAAAACGCTGGTACACTGGTCTCCTTATTTTCAATGAAGAGTTTATATGTCTTCTTAACGTGAAAGAATTGCAAGCAACTAATCTTTTTGTATTTTACTCAAAGTGACATGACAAAAATCCAGTTCGAGAGAGGTTTATATACAAAAATTGATTCGAATCGGTTCAGTTGTTTTGCGTGATGGAATTATAAACAAGATCCTTTTCATTATATGGGATAGATATACACTTACAGCAGTGGAATTAGAGATACCAGGGTAGTAACGTTTAGCACCTACCTTGCCTTGATGGCAGCTATGCGGACTACAAAAGAAGCCGTACGGATCCATGACCTTGCATTGCCTGACATAATCCAGGAAGGCTAGTCGGAGCTGGGTCAAGAGTATGCAAAACCCTCTCGACAGCATGCTCAATGCGATTGAGGCTGAGGCTTCACTGGGGAAAGGTTAGGATCTTCACATTCGTGGTGTGTTCATCAAACTAGTTAACCAGGATTCTGCAGCGTTGGGCTGAAGTATTGTTTTGCTGTAAATACAGATCGCCTTCAGGGTATTGGAGGTGAATAATGAGGTGAATATAATCTTCCAGCAGGTTTCCAGCAGGTATAATCATATGAGTATACCACTAGTATCAGCCCGAAATGTACCCTGCTAGCAAGGGAATCCATTGCTCCATGTGGTTGACAACGCACTCGTACCCGGCCGTCGGCGTCCATAAGTTTTTACCATGCTTCTAGTGTCCAGTGGCGGTGTTCTTTTGCTCGCGTCGGTCGTTGTGTCTTGTGCCGGGTGTTGAGCAGAGACACCTTCGTGTTGTGAGACACACCTGTACCCACGCCAAAATGGTTCTGGATAGTATGACTGCTCACCCGTCGTTATTTTCCAGCGTTGAATTGACGAATGATCTGCTGCACTCTGATCTGTTCATCCGAGTTTTGAGCGTTGAGGAAACTATAAGAAGTACAAATTTGGTAATAACTTTTTCAACATAATCCCCTTGGACATCAACACACTTGCTCCAATAGTGCAGCTGTGTTCTTATCCCAGTTGGAAAAAACATCCTTAAGTTGTGACCACAGAAACTCCTCTACGGCTGTCGTGACGTCGTTGTCGCTTGCAAAACGTCGTCCTACTCGAGCCTTATTTAGATTAGGAAACATGTGGAAGTCTGAGGAGGCCAAATATGGGAAATAGGGTGGATGAAGAACGAGTTCAAAACCGCATTCGTGAGTAGTAGGCATGGCAACTGCTGATGTGTGGCCGGGAGCATTGTCATGACGGTAGAGAACGCATCTGGACATGTGGCCTTTTTTCTTGAATTTGCACTCGAATTTTTTTCGAAAGGTCACTATAGTATTGCCCCTTTGCAGGTAATAAATGAATATCACACCTTAGGAACCCCCCCCCCTAAAAAAACAGAGGCCATCACTTTGCCAGCAGAGGGGACCATCTTGGGCTTTTCTGGAGCAGGGGAAGAGGGGTGCTTCCATTGTTGGATTGTTATTTTGTTTCTGGCTGGTAATGATGTACCCAACACCCGTCCATAGTGATGAATCGACAGAGAAAATCGTCCACATCACGTTCTAACAGATTTAAATTGTCCATGGATAGGAGGTTCCGAGTGCGTTTTTGTTCGGGAGTCAGAAGACGTGGGACTCATGAAGATACATGAAGATCGAGCAGAAATTTTTAAAAAACCAAGCTCATTCTATATCATCTGCTCGCTCCTGTGATGTTGCCGGCCTGTCTGTTATCTGTTGAATTGACAATTGACAATCTTCCACGACCATATCAAGTACCTGGCCAATGTTTTCCGTGGTGGTAGCACTTGGTGATCTCCCAGATCTCGGCTCATCTTCAAACTCTGCCTGCCACGCTTGAATTCCTTCACACCTCTTTTGATGTGGCATATGAAGGGGCAGATTCACCTACTGTATTAACCATATCCTGGTGTATCTAAGACGCTGACATTCCTTTTAATTCCAGATACTTGATGACTGATCTTTACTCGATTTTTCCATTTTCCCAACTTCTGCCATCTCATTCACTTCAAGAACCTGTAAAAAAAAAAAAAAAAAAAAAAAAAAAAAAAAAAAAAAAAGAAAAAAGAAAAGAAAAAACAACCAAAAGCTTGATACACATTAATATCAAAGGTTGTACTATTCTACTACATATAATTATTCTATTCTATCATTTTCTATATTATTCTCAAAATTTTTCAGTCACCTCTCATATTTTGGACAACTTTAAAAGGTGATCTTTCCGTAAATCACATTCATGTAAGTTTTTTTAGTTGCTTATTTTGGTTTTTAAATATGTTTAGTTATAGCCTGGCCGGCGAACGATGATTTCTGACAGCTCAGCTCGCGAGGACGACTGAGGAGTGCAGTGTTGCCATGTGTTTCTCGCGTAAGAGAAGAATCGTCTGCTTCCTCGTTGAGGACGGGAAGGGGTGAGTGAAAGTTTGGCAATGTGCGGTGGTTTCCAGGGAGACGCGACAGGTTCTGAGCCTAAGGTTGGTTGACCTGCTGTCTTCTGGTCGTTCGTCGTGGCCTTGTGCAAAGCTGTCAGAAATCATCGTTCACCGGCCAGGGTATAGCTACATAAGGATTTAGTAATTAGTTCTTACTATACTTCATTTAATCCCGCAGCACTTCTGTATGAGCTGACATTCACAATGTACCAGATCATATATAATTTTTTTATGGATATTTACCTGGAAACCTAGTCTATTTTGATAATGAGCACTCAGACATCCGTAGCCCAAATATTCTTTAAATCTACAGAGGAAAAGTTTCAAAACTAACAATGGTAGTGTAAAGACACATCCTTCTTTCTAAGCTGTTAGGCACTGTAACGTGCTGGAGATGTCATGCACGGCCTCTCCTTTGTAGAACATGCAGTGGCAGTGGTGGAAACCAGTTTTCAATAATACTGTGAGAAGTGCTGTTGCGTATGTTCGAAAGCTTTTGTTGACTTATCTTCATGAGTACTTCTGTGTATCTAATGAGATATAAGTTATTGATTTCATTATACCGTATATACTTTTAAGTATAATTTAAAGTCTGTAAACCTGAAATCAATTTGTGGTTTTCCTAATCGCAATTCTACAGCGGGAAAACACGTGCAAAATGTAAGACTCAGACGTACTGTAAACTTAGGTATTGTACATGTGTCCACTGATCTGTTAATAACATACCTGAACTTCCCTATTGCCTATGCAATTGAAAAGTGTAAGCGAAATGTCAGATAATGTTTCCTGGTGACAGAAGTCAGTCACGCAATGACACATATCTACCTCAAGAGTAAAAAAAGAAGGCATACTTTGGAACAGCAAACAATAGCTCAGCATTCAATAAAGATTTAATGGCCAGTGTATCAGGGAGTGATGATACAATACAAGTGTTTTGTGAAATGATCTATTCGGAAGACAGAGCAGAAGATTCTATTTGGATTCAGTGCTTATCTTGTCAAACATGAACATATACTGACTTTGATGTTGCGGAGAAAGGCCTTTATATCTGCAGTACTGCCGGTAGACGGTAGATTAATGCAATTAAGCTGCACAAATTATTTCAGTTCCTTCAATTATTCCCGATTCCATGAATTAATTTTTCACTAACATTTATTTGTACCTTTCAAACTGAATACGTAGACTAATAGCTTATTATTTCAATTCTAGAAACAGACCAACTATTTACAGAAACATGAAAAATTATAAAACACACATAATAAATTGTTTCAAGGGATTTATTTTCAGTGCATTACTTTGCCGTTATCTTAATGTCCAGTAGGTGTCTTACCTATGTTGTTTTCGGGACCTGCTTTTAAAAAGTGTCATTCCTTAAACAAACAAACAAATATGTCTCCCTATGTCAATAGGTACTATAATTGGCATATATTTTTGGCAGAATAAGGCTATAATTTATAAAAAAAATGCATCTGCATTTTAATTCCGTATCTTTAATTTCAACTTAGGGTCAAAAAGTTAAAATATTATGTACGTAGGGATCTTCTTAACGTTTTTCTTGCAAGAATTACGTCATGTGTTACATTATTGTATAGTCTCTTCTAATGAAACATGTAAGAAAGGAGTCCTTCTAGACTCAAGGATGTCTTCCGTCCCTGATTATTGCGTATTATTAGCTGATATCCTTGTTTGCTTTCTCCTATTGTTCCACTGTTTGAAAGGAAACAATGGGTCAAGAGAAGATAGTTAAAAGACAAAGAATAAGAGAAGACAAATGGACAAACACGAACAAAACAAGGTATTTTGTTTGCTGGAGAAGAAACGGGACGTCCCGTGAGGACAGAGAGGTATTGACCAAGAGTTTAAAGAAACTCAACATCTTTTGCTGAAGAAATACTTTGCTTGTCCCATCCTGGTTCTGTGCTTTTTCCCCTCCTAATTCTTTTTTCGTATTTTCTGCTGTTTCGAAGTCCCAGCACTCGTTAGTAGCAAAGGTTTAGAGAAAGAAAGATAGATACAAGCTGGAGAAGAGGAGAAACCGAAGAGAACAAAGAGACAGAAGATAAAGAATAAGACAAAGAAGTAAGCTTTGCTAACAACCATTAGAAGAGATCTTACACGGTGGGCCTATAAGATGTTTCTAGGAGGAAAAAGAGAAAACAAGAAGAGGGGAAGAAAATCATGGGGGAACCAAACATTTCGGTCTCTACATTTTTTTTTTCACTAATGATGCTTCCCTCAAAGCGCAGAGACTAAAAATCCAGACAGCACACATACACACAAACATATATAGAAAAAGTAAGCGTGGAAGATTATTTTCTTTCTTTCTTTTGAAACTAAAAATGATGACCAATATTGAGCTATTCCCTGAAGGAAAGAGGATGTGACAACAAGCCACAACACACTTATAAACTCTCCAAAAAATAAAATAATAAAGATAAAAAAAGAAAAAATAATAGAAGGAAGATAAAGGATTTCACAACAATAACATGGATACACGAAAGCAGTTTTAAGATCAGCTTCACTTCTACATATATTATGAAGTATCCTATTTATAAACTGCAATCGTCTCAGGTGTCAGCCTAATTTCTAATAGTAGACAGCCAGACTATTGGATGTCACTAGTGTGCAGGAAATTTGCCGATGTAAAACTATTGTGATGATTTAATTGCAACTTAAAAACGGTATTTACAGACAATTTGCTAATTTAAAACTATTGTGACGATTTAATTGTAACTCAAAAACTTATGTACAGACAATTTACCGATTTAAAACTAGTGTGACGATTTTATTGTAACCTAAAAACGGTATGTACAGACAATTTGCCCGTTTAAAACTATCGCTATGATTTAATTGCAACTTAAAAACTGTATGCACAAATAATTTGCCGATTTAAATTTATCGTAACGATTTAATTGCGACTAAAAGCAGTATGTACAGATAATTTGCCGATTTGAAACTTTTGCGACAGTTTAATTACAAATTAAAACAGTTTATACAGACAATTTGCCTATTTAAAATTTTTGTGACGGTTTAATTGCAACTTAAAAGCTTTACGTAGAGACAATTTGCCGATTTAAAACTATTGTAACGATTTAATTTCAACTTAAAAATGGTATGTACAGACAATTTGCTGATTTAAAACTATTGTGACGATTTAATTGCAACTTAATAACTGTATTACTTCAAAATGGACAGTGACGATACTAGTAAACACAAACATGCTTTTCTTTTTATTATTACGGCAAGGACAGTAAACATATTTAGATTTGAACATTAAAATTTGTGTAACCGTATATTAGTTGTTGGGCAAACTACAATTAAAGCTTTTAATTAAGGACGATTTTACCCTATATAGCGGGCCGAAGTCTCTGGCGCAACTACTCGTCTAAATAAATCTATTATTATTATTATTATTATTATTATTATTATTATTATTATTATTATTATTATTATTATTATTATTATTATTATTATTATTATTATTATTATCTGTTCGTTAAATACTCTGTGAGGGTTCTTTACACAATATAACCTGTCATCCTCGACATGCTATAGCTGTGGTTGTTTCCACAAGCGAAAGACGATTCCTATAACTTCATATTCCCACTTGATGGGGCACCACTCCTTTGACACATTGAAGTCCGTCGCTACTTGAACGAAGAACTCCCTCGTCATTGAATTGAGCGATGTGCCGAAGAAGACTTAGACCTTTTCCCATGGCTTTCTAGATCACTCGACCTGACAATCTGATTTTTTTACCCTCTTGGAGCATATAAAAGATACTGCATGTGCCTGTACTATTAACAACTTTTTGTGAACTCCAGAATCGCAGTACAATTGAATCGTTGAGTTCGAAAACCGGTCATCTCCATCGAAGCTAATTTGAGAAGAGTGACAAACAAAATAAATTAATCAATATATACCTGACATCAGTTCTATGGACCGAAAATGAAAACAGTCCTATATGTCAGATGCATATTGACTAATTTAGTTTTGTTTCTCACTCCTCTCAAATTAATTTCGATGGAGATGAACCGATTTTCGAACTCAATGATTCAAGGGGCCGCGGTGGCTCAGTGGTAGAGCGTTCACCTCAGGTGCTTGGGGTCCCGGGTTCGATCCCAGCACCCGCCAAATGAACTTTGTGGTGGACAAACACCGTGTGCGTGGGTTTTATCGGGGTTCTCCCGTATCCTCCCACTTTCTTCATTCCACCATTTCATTCATTACTTATCATCACCGTCTCCTTTAGCCTAACCGGCATAACTGTGGGACATAAAACTCAAAGATTTCATTTCACTTTTTCAATGATTCAATTGCATTTACGACTGTTGATAAGGATATGCTAGAGTGAGTGTTGGGTGAACCAGATTGCCGCACAGATCTGTCTGTGTGACGATAGGAAGACACATCTAACGTTTGCAACAGTATTATATATACTGTAAGACTTGGATAATTTCTGTATATTTTCATGTTTTATTATTATTATTATTATTATTATTATTATTATTATTATTATTATTATTATTATTATTATTATTATTATTTAAAAATTAAAATTGTACAGTGCATTAAGCTGTAAACGCCTTACTGTGTCTAAGAAACTAAAATAAAAACGTTATATTAGAAAATATTAACAAATAAAATATAATTATGTTTTTCCCTGATAATGAGACAGACTGAGGAGGGAGATGTAGAAGCCTCTTTCCCTTAGAAACAGATTCTTCGAAAACTGTGAAATATTTTCAGTTATCTTTAATGAGGAGTTGTATACTGAGTTTCATTTTCCTAGCTTGATAGAGTCTTTCAAATACTCTGTTTGTTGCAAATTTTAAATCCCTACTTCCCCCGTTATGATAAGCATATTCATAAAAGTAACATGGGAAAATTCAGGTAGACCCAAGTGCTTTTTTTAAATTGTTCCAGTGGTGTATTTGGATAGCGGAAAATGTGTTTATTAACAAGCAAATATAACTAATAAGCACAAACATATTTTCCTTTATACCTCATTCAAACTTACTATACTCTTTGTGGTGGACAAACACCGTGTGCGTGGGTTTTCTCGGGGTTCTCCCGTTTCCTCCCACTTTCTTCATTCCACCATTTAATTCATTACTCATTATCACCGTCTCCTTTAGCCTAACCGGCATAACCGTGGGACGTAAAACTCAAAATTTCATTTCATTTCATTTTCAAACTTACTATACCCTACATATAGTCATAAAAATTATGCCTCCTTTGAGTTTTATTTTACTTACAACCAGTGACGTATTTACGATTTTTTTTCGGGGGACTTTGCTAACTTTAGTCCTGGAAATGTAAAAATTCTGCAAGATATTTAATTTACTTCAATATAGTGAATAAAATTTCGGGTGGGGCTTAAGCCCGGAAGCCCGTCCCCTAAATACGCCACCGCATACAACTTAGAAATAAAAAGTCTTCATACCATTATATTTCACAATCTTATTTAGTAGATCATGGTCTACAACTTAGCTGAATTTGATCCAGATCGAGTGACTCTGGTTTATACAGTATTAATGATATCCTTATTATACATTTGTATTTGAAAATCCTGTATAGATGATGTTATATTTATTATGTGTACTAAAAATTCGACTTCTTTGGTAGGTTTGAGAACGGCAGCACTACTGGACACAATAAATCACGCAAAAACTGGTTGTTTGGTTTTCAGTATAACGAGAAGGTTACTTAGTTTATATCTCGAAGCTAAACTAGCCGCTTTCCTGGTAGACGAATCTCTACGAATTTCATTCTCCTGAGATTCTTGGTATATAAAATATTCCTTTAAACTGTTTTCCTTATTTCCTGTTATTGTTGTCTTCAATTTCTAATTTCTCACTTGATCTTTTTTTCTTTAATTTTTCGTGCAGTTTCTTTTTCTTTTAATCTCTTAGTTGGAAAATAATTTGTGTCTATGTGACGATTGCTTGTGTCGTAGCATGATGTTAAGAGCATAGAAACCTACTTCTCTTCTGGACTCAAACTAGGAAACGCAGGATTTTGAACCCATTAAGTCTTGAGTGCTTTTGTTCAGGCTCGCTATTTTCTACACATTGAAACTTCACTTACATTTGTTGCACTTACTTCCACATTTCAGAGTTGCTATCTCAGGTTTAAAATTTTCAGAAATGCTGGTAGATTGTTATACTTATTATAGGGTTAGCATAT
This sequence comes from Thermobia domestica, assembly GCF_964235325.1. Lineage (NCBI taxonomy): Eukaryota > Metazoa > Arthropoda > Insecta > Zygentoma > Lepismatidae > Thermobia > Thermobia domestica. Next base: position 49,031,429 of record NC_137464.1, read on the forward strand.
ATATCTCCAATGAAATACGGGACTAATGTTCCAAAAATAAAACTCGATACATAAAGAAAATAAATATTTTCCAAACATACATATAATATATAAGTTATTTTAGAATTTAGAAATATAGGTCTACTAGCAGAATACCCGTTCTTCGCACGGGGAGAATACATTTCATTTTGGACATAAAAGGCTAGCTGTCACCATCAAATTACGTATTCCAAAGACTATGAATTCGACAGTAATATCAGGTCATTTTCAATTATTTTTACATGTAATCATCCCCCTTAGGAGTACTAATGGGGACTGAATTTGGATTTAAACGGTATCGGAAGTGTCACTGATTGTCTCAGTGACCCAGAAACTACGGATTCGACATTAATATAGGTAATTTTCGATCATTTTACATATCTCCTCCTCTGCCTCCCCCTAATTGCAAGATCAAAGTGAAATGATAAAAAAACAAAACCATTTCATAACCGAACTTCATTTATGTTGAAAATTTGATTGAAACCGGTAGAGTAGTTCAAGAGTTATTAAGTCATAAACAGAATCACCTTCAGTTTTATATGTATAAGTTAACTTTTCTAACAGTACACTTAATTATTTCATCATTTGGTTAATAGTGTTCCTCGATCTGTTTCAAGTATCGATTTCAGAATTCGAGCTCCAGATGGAGATCGATTAGGACAACACAATAATCAAAGACTGCAATGAAGAATTCCTCCATGAAGGCCACGTACTCTGCAATGAGAATATATTCTTTGACATAACTTTAAAAATGTAACTACTGGTATCAGTAATCAAATAATGAGAAATGTGCTTACAATTTTGATATAAAGAATAGGAAAGTATATTTTAAAATCTTGTATATAAAGACCGTCTAGCAACTATATATGAATGTATTGTTCTGCGACACAATAAACTCAGAATTTCCAAAACATATCTCATGTTAAAACACGTTTTATAAGAATTATTAAAAAATTGAAATCACGTGAACTTCGAGTCATAGTTGCATAATTAAAGCCATAGTAGATGAATGTGTACACAGTAAAAATATAAAATTCAAATGTGAATGGAATAATTTTACACAGTCCTGTCCTAGAAGAAGTAGCTGCGTCACGTGCACACAATAGGATGGAGTTTGGTTTGAATGGTGTTCAATTAAAATTGATACCGGATGTGGTAATAGATTTCTATCACGTTTATTGTTGGTAGATAGATTAAGCAGGAGATGGGATATATTCTTAAGATGCTTAGTTGATTGTGGAAAACCGCTTTTCGCTATCTATTTGCTCTACAGCGATCAATGTTAAAACCGGAAGTAGTTAATTTCTACTACTTCCTCTTTGAATAGAGTATTAGGAGAGTTTATGGTACTTTCTCTTAGAACGCTAAATCGATTTTGTATTTAAACTTTCCGCTTCTTCTTATTGTTTTTGATCTATGTATATCAATATTGAACCTGGAAGTTATAGTGGATCTACGCTATCTATAAATTACAGATTTTGCTCCGTAATGATCATTGTTAGAATCGGAAATGATTTATTTCTATCATTTCCAGTTTGAATATTATCTTTTTTAACAAAATGGATTCCTAACTTATATATTAGTAATATTTTCCGTTAGTCACTCACTTTTTACTGTTACTGAAGCACTCTTTGATATCGGTTATTTTCGACCATATCTATATATCTATATCTATATCTATATTTATATCTATATCTATATCTATATCTATATCTATATCTATATCTATATCTATATCTATATCTGTATCTATATCTATATATCTATATCGATATATCTATCTGTATCTAAATCTATATCTATATCTATATCTATATTTATATCTATATCTATATTTATATCTATATCTATATCTATATCTGTATCTATATCTATATCTATATTTATATATAACTTTCTAGATTCTCGCTAAAATTAATGATGATTCATTATGGGGGAAGGAGGGATGTTAGTTGCGACAGAAATAAAATGCTAAGCCTGCCGGCCATATAGTGTTTGTCAGCAATTAGTACGTCGTGGTAGCTCTGCTGCGATATTTATTATGTGTCTACAACAAAAGTTGTATTAAAATATTGGAGTATGTTGAATGGTTTATTGAAGTATAAAGAACATTATTATTTCCCCAGTAACTGTTAAAATTATTATTATTTCCATGTACTTGAACATATAAGTATTCTATACATACATGCAATGACGACGTCGTACCTTTAAACATTTAAGTATATAAATAGATAGCTTGTATCATAGAAGACATACATGATTTAAATTATCACATTTCCTTTTATCAATTAGATAGGTATTATTCGCTCATTACTAGAAAGAATGTTATTACATTATTATGCACAGAAATATGTTACCCCTCCCCCATCTCCCACATTAACTGCATGATGTGTCCGTACATTTTGGTTTCAAAAGGTGGCAACCTTATGTGAAAGCGTTTCTAAGAAATGAAAATCACTAGGAGTTCAACATACCAGGATAAATGTAATACTAATACAACATAGGACTATCGTTGTTTGAATGCAGACAAGTTTCAAGTTACAGAGGTAACCGGTAAATTCCGACCAAGGTACGTAGGTAGTCAGCTTGGAGAAATGGTCAACGTCATTCAGAATGCCATTATGTGATCAGATAAAGAATATGTTGAGGAATGGAAAAATATAGTGAAATTTCGTATGCTTCTTCATGTTATTAGTCTTTAATCGTTTCCTCATTTTTTACTAACAGACTTAGTAATAATAAAAGAAAAGAGTTCAGGTTCTAAATTTAATCAGTTTATATGCAGAACTTCGTCATAGGTGGGTTGATTTTGTAGATTTAAAAAAAAAATTCCAATGGTCCCATGTAAATATGTTTCTTCAGAATGTAGATCATAGTCTCTGGAACAAGACCATGAAATGCCTTAACGAGCTCAACGTTAATAACCTAATTAACTGAATTCATTGTGTGTACATTAATACTTTGACAATGTGAACCGATTTGGATTATTCTTTATCTTTTAAAGAATGTACTTTTACGGAGGTCTCATGTAAATTTCATTAGAATCTAATGATAGTCTTTGAAACTAGACATTGTAACTCCCTAACAGGTTACACTGTAATACTGGTAAGACAATCATAGTACCGTAATTGAGTGTATCTGTGTCTACCTACAATTCTGTAATGCATAGACAGATTTAAGAAGAATATACGTATGTTCATGTGTGTTTCCTAGGTCAACTCATTTTAAGGAAGGTAGTGATCTATCTTTAGTGCAGGTACGCACTTAAACTATTCGATTAACGAAAGACTAGCAAAATATATAACGAACATTGAAAAAAATCATTTACAAACTAGGAAAAGCACTTAACAAGTAGAATTTTTTTAAAATAAAAGATTGTACCTTGGAAAAGGTACAGTACTAAAAGATAGGAGATAATTTTGAAAACATTAGAAAGGAGAAAATCATTTTTAAGAGCTTTAAAATGTTACTATTATCAAATAAAATAAGACTGTTCTAGGCCAAACAAATGTATACCTTAGTAGCGTCAATTACTCGCTTCGCTGTGTTAAAATAACAAAAAATAGTAATATTTTCCGTTCTTCACTCACTTTTTACTGTTACTGAAGCCCTCTCTGATATCGGTCATTTTTGACCATATCTATATCTGTATCTATATATCTATATCTATGTCTATGTTAATATCTATCTGTCTATCTATTCTCAAAATTGCAGGGTTGGATTTGGATTTAAACGCGTCAGAAATGTCACTGTTCATCTCAGCAACTCCGAAAACTATGGATTCGACACTAATATCGGTCATTTTTTAAAATCATTTATATTTATATATATATATATATATATCTCCCTCGCTTTCCCTAAATTGCACCATCAAAGTGAAATTATAAAAACAATCCCAAGCCTGAACCTCATCTATGTCGGAAATTTGTTCGCGATCGGTTTGGTGGTTGAAGAGTTGTTTAGTAAGAAACATACCGGCAGCCACTTTCATTTTTATTTATATAGACAGATAAATGGTTAAAATTACCAAGGAAACTATAATTTTTTTGCGGTCGATATTTTATTTGGCTTGGAACATATTATTTTTCCTTTAGAATTGCAACATTTTAGATTTTTTTTTTTTTACTTTTTACGCTTTTAAAATTACTCTCTGCTTTTTCGTGCTTTTTAAAAATGTTTTTTCGTTCTATGTATGTCTAATCTATATTTCCATCTTTCCTGACGATAGTCATGTCTGTACATATTTTTCTTGTTTTTCTTAACTGACTTATTAGTTAGAACTTCATGTTTCTTTAATCTTCTTTGTTAGCTATATTGAATCAATGCTCTAATCTGTTTCATCATAACCTATCGTAAAATCAAAATCATTTCTTCTTTTTTTTCCTTTTTTCTTTCTCTGTTTACTTCTGTAAGATTATGATCGCCGTCGTTTATTGGAGGAACTCATCTTTAAAGTAAATAGTTTTTTTAACAGAGTTTGTTACGATTTTATAACTTGAAAAGAAAGCTCTGAATACACTCTTTTGATGCATTCTTTATGTTACTTGTAAGCCTGTACAGATTTCTTAACATCAGTTATTTTCCCATTCTTTGAAAAAAACCTCACAGAAGATTTTAATTCATGATTCTTTTACGTAGTGGAGCGGTCTTACGTAATATCAAAGTGTTAGTGAAAGCCATTTTGTGTGTGTGTCTTTTACTGCAAAAATTTCATTCAATACTTTGCAAGCTTTTTAATTCATCACTTTGATGTCATGATATTATTTTCGTTATGATTAACTAGATACTATATCCTGTAATATATATATATATATATATATATATATATATATATATATATATATATATATATATATATATATATATATATATACAGAGAGAAATAGATACAGGGTGCCTGCAAAGTTTCTGTACCCTAGGTTTGAGTATCACAGAGAGCAATATAGTGTAGTTTAAGTCTATTGATTCATTCAGTACATGCTATGATGTAAGTTGAGTACTTACAAATACGAACTTCGTATCCAGTTAATGCGCATGTGGTCTATCGTGCGGTATATATAAATGTATGCGTCTCCATGTTCTCCGCATCGTTTGAAATATTTCCTCTATACTTTTGCGGAATTCTTCATCTGTTCTGTACTGACGATTACAGCCGAGAGACTTAATTATTGCCTACAATGAGTTGACTGATATTGTAAGCTCCATGATTCGTGGAAGACACTCCAATCAGGGTAGAGAACCACGATCAATCCCGCGACCTGGAAATTATTCCTTAAATAAATCACGCAGTTAAAGAGCAAAATAGAATAAAGTCTCTCTCTACTGTACTCAGACTCGATTCTCCTCTTGCAGCTGAAATATTAATGACGTTTGCAACGTGCTTAAATGAGAATGTCCATTCACATATCCGTGAAACAAATATGGTCTGATCAAGTATGTAGAACTCATATAACTGCTTTTGACGTGTAGGGTAGGATGACAAGATTTTGAAAGTAAAAGGAAAGTGGGACTTTCGGTAAACTGGCATAATTTGGCAGTTCACCCAACCATAGTTCTTGTTATGTTATTTTTATGTTATTAATTCATGGCAATCAGAAAGAGGTTAATGTGCTTTTGAAAATAATCAGTTTTTATTTATTTATTTAAGATTATTCCAATTTTAATTTTTATATTACCTTTCAACATTTAACAGAAACTAGAATTAAGGTAATCGATTTTATCTTGAATTCATATTTTCATGATAGCTGAATTTTTTTGTAGAAGGATCGGTCTTTCCTTCAAAATTGGTCTTTCCCTACTAATATACTTCGTACTATGAACCGAAAACGGAATATTTTGCGTCCCGTTTGGAATTTTTCGCGGTATACCGGATGACTTTCTGAAAAAGATGACAACCTCAATAAAAAGTGGGATGTCTGGTTACCAGCGGCGTAGTTTGGAGGTTGGCTATCGGGCTCAAGCCTTCCCGAAATATATTTGTTATATAAACAAATTTGTCTGTACCCAAAAGAAAAATATAAGTGCTTGTTCACGTATTATGTATAGCCCCCTGGAAACAAAATCCTAAATACGCCACTGTTGGTCACTCTAGTGTAGGAGCCTTTTTTTTTTTTAATTCAAACCTAATTTTTCCCATCATTGTCTTGTCTATCTTTACTCGCAAGTGAAAAGTGTGTACCTTGAACTACAGCAGTAATAATAATATTGAAATTAACATCTAAAATATGAAATGAAATAAACTACACCCGCATAGGAAATGAAGCATAAACTATGCAATAAAGTAAACTACTAAAGACCATGTATGTAATATAAACAAATCAACACGCAAAATTAACAATGATGTCCGCAACAATGAGCATTTAAAAGAAAAAAAAAAAGATTTGGCAAAGTACCTGAACTAACTCTTGGACTTTGCTGAAGCTTAATGGTAGCAAAACTGTCGATTGGTAAAAAAAATCTTTGTTTCAAGTCTCAAGATTACACCCCTGAGGCTAAAGGAGACGGATAATTAAAACAAGGAAGTGATGATGGAAGAATCAATGGAATGGGATTGTGGGAGGAAACTGGAGCACCCCGAGGAATCCCATGGACAAGATGCTGTCCACCACAAACTTACTTGGACGTGATTGAACCAGGGACCCCATGCAATATAGATAAGTGCTTCTATCACTGAGCCACCGTGCCTCTCCCATCTTCGATTATAATATTATGCAACCAACAGTTCACTTTTCTAATGCGGGTTGCGTGCTTGTCAGTTATTAAACTTAGGTAGGACGTGATATGAAATGACATTTTTCCGTGTTGCGAAGAGATTTTTTTTTTTCGAGTGGGGATGTGGGAGGGAACGAGAAAACCTTAAGAAAAATCCTACTAACTACTAACAAACTAACTCTATGGCCTATGGAACCCGGAGGTTCAATGCCGCGTTCACAAAAGCTCTCCACTGACTTCTATCCCTAGCCAACTGGATCCAGTTTCCACTTTGTATTCCAATCTCTGCGAGATCCATCTTAATATTGTCCTCCCATCTGCGCCTAGGTCTTCCTAATGGTCGTTTTCCGATTGGTCTTCCAATCAAGACTTTGAAAGCGTTTCTAGAAAAATCCTACATCCATCTTATCCACCACGGATTCACTTGACCTGAGATCGAACCAGGAATCTCTCGCACGAAACGTGAGAGCTCCTCCACTCAATTACCGTGTTCCAGCATGTTTCAAAAAGAACTAGTTATAAAACCTTTAAATACGAACAGTTTTGTATTCATATTTTATCTTACGATAAATATTTAATCTGTATGAATGGATTCAAATCTCCTTTAGTTGTAGTTTCTATCTTTATACAAAATTTCATCAAAATAGTCTAAGCCATTTTGGCATGATATAACTTAACACAATAGGGTTCTGCTTCATTTTACTTTGTATTTATGTAAGTTACAGGACAGTGTTACAATGACTACCACCTGTGCAACACTTATTGAACGCCTCTTGTAATTATTATATTCGTACTCCGCTATTTCAAATGTTGTTATATGGTGTAAAATGAATATATTGGCTTATTTGTATACTTGTCCGCTATATAACCCACATTATTGTTGGCTTGGCAAATGTAGAGAAGAGACCGTGGAATTAGAATTGAAATTCACACCGTTAGCTTGGCATAGTTACCAGCACAGTTGGCTTAGCACGCCTCTAGGTAACTGTAGAGAAGGTGCCGAATTTTTATAATTAAAATTAGAATCAATACTCTTGGTTTGACCCACATCTAGGTAGCTGTAAGGAACATACCGTAGGCTATTTAAAATTGAAATATTTAAAATGCAATTGGTCCTAGGACCGTTCCTTGTAGCATTCACTCCGAAAGTTTCCAATTTTGGACAGTATATTTTATGTTAACTAAATAGCTACATTCCTCAAGCGTATATAGCAGAATTTTGTGTTATATTGTCAAATAATAAATTGAAATTACATATAAAGTTAAAGACATACCATTTGCTTGACATGCACTACTTACAACTTATTTTCGTCACTGTAGAGGAGATACCGTAGGCTATTTAGAATTACGACTACAATGATATACTATATAAAATCTATATAGTATTACGTACTTTTACGTAATAACAGGGAACAGACCATAGACTATTTAGAATTAGAATTACAATTCTCATTGTTATTATCTAGCAGCTGTGGGTAAGAGACCGTAGACTATTTAGAATTGGAATTACAATCCACGCTGTTAGTTTCTAGGTAGTTGTAGGGAAGAGCCTATAGGCTATTTAGAATTAGAATTACAATTAACACGGATAGCTTCTAGGTAGCTGTAGGGGAGAGACTGTAGACTATTTAGAATTAGAATTACAATACTCACTGTTATTATCTAGCAGCTGTGGGTAAGAGACCGTAGACTATTTAGAATTGGAATTACAATCCGCACTGTTAGTTTCTAGGTAGTTGTAGGGAAGAGCCTATAGGGTATTTAGAATTAGAATTACAATTAACACGGATAGCTTCTATGTGGCTGTAGGAGATTGTAGACTATTTACGATTGGAATTATAATCTACACTGTTAGCTTCTAAGTAGCTGTAGAGAGAGGTCGTAGGCTATTTAGAATTAGAATTAGAATTAGAATTATGTATAAAACTGAAATCGCACAGTTGACTTGGACACACTTTTAGGGAACTGGAGGTAAGAAACTATAGGATATTTAGAATTATTTTTGCCACTTCTTTATTTCCGAGCAACGTTTGGTACTTAACTAGGTTTTTTGAATAAGAGAATACAATCGAGATATTAAACTAAGAGTAGCACTTGCCCATTCTCCAAAACACTACATTTGTGTGTAAGAAGAGCTAAGTTATGATATCATTATACCCAGATATATTTTTATGTATAAACTAAAAACTTTACATAACATTTTATGCCGATGTCATCCATTAGTTATTCCAAGAATGCGGTCCACTTCAGTAGAAAAAGTACAGATGTAACATTGGCGAGGCTTTCAACTATGTATATGAACATTCAATAAGAAAAAAAAAGGTACATGCGCCAGCTAGGGTTTTATAATGAGATTACGCAATGTTTACATTCATGCTCGGGTTGATGTATGCACATATCCAGACTTGTCTATGCATGTATATGTATATATGTCTGTGGGCATGTATATCTATGTGCCCATGTATATGTGTATATGTAAAATATATGTAAGAGTTTTGTCATTATTTGTGGTTAGGCATGTTTTCTTGTCTCCTGAAAATGGCATGTTGAAGAAAAAAAGGAAACATATTCTGCAGATATCACGAATTCACCATGTCTGTGGTTAATGATGATCTCTCTTTTTTTCTTTTGTTTGCTCAAACGTGTCACGCTTTTAAACCGTGTAATGGTCAATAAATGATCAAGCCAGAGCACAAAGAAAGAAAGAAAGAAAAGGATATATCCAAGCAATGTATCCAAGGAGATCACTGAACGTTATTCATTACTTACTTGTAAACCAAATACAAAGCATTGGGAACTTATTTTCGAGAATTGCTAAAACCTCTCTGTAGAAACATTTATTATCTCTCTATACTTATTCTGACCCCTCCACCCTTACTGAATTACTAGCACTTAGTAGCAATGATTTCATCCCTATTTTAATCATCATATCTATTCAAATTCTCTTCTGTCTCTCCCGCTTTTCTTTCAGTTCTACCTTCTTTTCTTGCAGAATGAAGCGAGGATCCCTTTAAGGTTGATTCTGTTTATTGATTTTTTTTAAATTTCTATTCCTTTTTCCCTTACAAATTTTAGACGTACAAACACTACGCTATCATGTAGCATAAATCAATGAAAACTTATTATATCTGAAATTTGTTTAAAATTATATATTTCTCATGCTCTTTGATACTAAATAAGCATCTGAAATCAATCTATTCTACCTTCGTATAGCTCATTTCTGAACAACGCAAATAAATCTAGCATGTTACAATTTAATAATTGTAAATATTAATATAAATTCTTCGATTGCAGTTAGCTACATGTTTTTTTATACAATTTACTTTTACTGAATTCAAGGTACAATAAATTTACTTAAAAGAAGGAAGTACGGATTACTGTAAAGATTACATAACATTATCATATTCTTTGTACCTAGATTGGTTCAACTTCAGAGTTTTTGCAGAACACATTTCCATAAATTATCCGTTGCTCTATTACATTACACTTAACAATGTGACTCCTATGTTAAGCAGAGTGAAGTTCGGAAACCTATCTTTTATCATTTGTGGTTCTTAACGCTGTTTAATCCATCGCATGCGCTACTAGCTGAACTCACAGGCACTCCTATAGCAACTTGGATTATTTTGTATGTTATAGATTAGAAAGCCAGCAGGAGAAGTTTTCTGATAGCTCACAACAACATTGCCACTACTCACGTGTCAAGTCTTTTTCAGTGCATCTATAATGGCAGCTTTCTTAATGGTGTGAAACAGAGTGGCCGTGACTAGTAACACTAACAAGGAACCCCTTGAGTGCGAGGTTGGAAGTGCAAATCTCCAGTAAGGCTCACTTGAAAGTGTAGTGTGAACAATGATGACAAGAAAAATATTAGCTGCTGATGACTCACCATATGTATTAGAAGGGCGACAGAAAATACGTGTCACGGAGATGCAGAGATCAACTTTCTATGTTATATATGTATTACACTTTACAAAATGGACATCATCGACGTTCAGAAAATGTTCAAAACAAATTATTAACTTGCACCATGAACACAGAATAAAAATGACGCGACACAGTGATCACAAATGTCTGCACCACCAAGATCGAAGGCGAATTTCTTGGGAGTTATAAACCGTTCAGAACGTTCAGCTAGGAATCTACTTTTAAAGAATGCATAACGGTGAGATGAGAATGATGGAATGTGATGGACCCATTACACCAATATGATTCTATATGCATTCTTTCAGAGTTGATACCTAGCTGAATGCCCTTAAAGATTTGTAACTTCCAAGGAATTTGCCTTCGATATTGATGGTGGGAACATTTTTGATCACTGTGGCGCGTCAGGTTCCATTTGTTGTTCATGGTGCAAGTTAATGGTTTGTTTTGAACATTCCATGAATGTCGATGATGTTCATTTTGTGAAGTGTGTTATATATATCCTATAGAAGATTGATATCTGCACCTTCCGAACACATATTTTCTGTTGCCCTCCTGATGCACATGGCAGCTAATATTTTTTCCTGTCATCATTGTTCACACTACACTTTCAAATGAGCCTTACTAGAGATTGCACTTTCTACCTCGCACTCAAGGGGTTCCTTGTAAGACCAAGGTAAAAACTCCATTTCTCCCACGCACCTGCTAAGAAACTTCAGGGACCATCTTCTGATGGCTCTTCTATAGCTGGTTTTAACGGTCTTGTTTCTCAAACAGTTTTTAATAACACAGCTTCAAAATTGTAAGGGCAAAAAGTGTTCTAAGAGAAAGGAGCTAGCTATCCCTGTCCCATCTTTTGTTGCGACTATGACAAGTAGCTTTGAGAAATTGAAACATTTTTACTTTCCAGTGACAATAGGAGAGAAAAATAAGGTAATTCTGAAAAATATTCAATTCGAAATTTCAACGGATTTACACGTTGCAAATATGAAACAACTATTTGTCAACAAAATTATATTTGGATGTTTGCCCATCTCTTCGCTCCAATATACACTGTCTCGCCTTTAAACTGTTCAATGTATTCGTACAAAATTTTATATAAGCTTTCTTCTCTAAGATTCTATAAGGCGATTCTTCAAATTGTCTTTCTATTCATAAAAAATAGTGTGGTTTACATGAGGTTTGAATTTCAAAAATTGCGAATATCTGTTAACAGCTCTGTTTGTGACTTTGTTTATAGTTCTAAGAGAATACCCAATACGTTATAGCCCAATGGTATTTCTTTCTTCTTGAGTACCCCTTACGGTATTTCTGAATTCAAGCATGCACTTCTAAATCTTTAATTCAAATTATAGGTCACATATCAAAAATAAATTTTAGAATTTGCTACTTATTGAATAAACAGGATTATGCAAACTTTTGTCAACACACAAAATAGTTATAAATTTCATAGACCATGTTACAATTAGCATAAATATTCTATTATACTATAGTATACTGATAAAGCAAAGTTCTTTTTGAATGATTTTCTTAGAAACGATTTTGGCATAAAATTAGAGAAAATAGCTGACAAATATGTTACTAAAATCATATTATTAAATCACAATGAAACATACTGTGACAATTAACAATGGATTATAGTAACAATAAGAACCACAACCGTATCCCTCGTGTTTTACAAAACTATGTTTTTAAGATGATGTGATAGCTCATTCGCTAATATTTTCTTATAATTTTAAATAGAATCTAACACTAAGCATTATAATGTTTCGATTCATAACAACACGTCTTCAGATTATGCTAGGAGAAAATAGTGTTATGGTGTTCCGTTCCTTCTTTATCGATATAATTCACTTGACATAAAGAATGAATTACACTAGAGCAAAGAACAACAAAATGAAGAAAAAGCTAATCTATTCATTCATTCTTTATTTGTTTCCTTTTGGCTTTAGATCCTTTGTGCTTACTTTCTTTTCTATATTGCTTGGTGTGCCATCCCTCTTGTCCCTCCATCCGCCCCTGAATCCCCAGCTTTTACTCATTGATTGATTCGCTACGTTGACAGAGGCAAGCAATTAGTCCATTGTAACCGAAAAGGGAGACAAAAAAAAAAAAAAAAAAAAAAAAGAAAAAGAAATAAACTCGAAACGTTCAAAGAAAGAGAACGAAACAGCTGAAATTGCTCTTTGAGTATTCGGCCATTGCTCAAAAGAGAGAATACGCTACATTTCAGTTAACGGGAACTAGCATTACTGCATTTTCGTTTGCTAGCTGTATATAGGAGGCAGCACGGCAAAGCAATGTACTGTTTATTCAACAAGCGTAACCAACATACACTTGTTTGTTCAATGGCATCACACAGGGAATCTGTAAATATCTGTACAGAGAGACAAAGGAACACTCAACTTCTGGTATCAATTTTAGCCAGGATGAAATGCAGCGGAATTGACGGAATTAAGCGGGAAATGTTTTAGAATAATATGCAACATAAGATGACTACAAATCACGAGAATTATGATAGTAAGTTGAAATGTCGAGGTTGTAGTTTGACATTTATGTGGGCAATTTTTCCACGCAAGTGGCGTTTGAAAAACTGTTGGAATGAAATAGAAGATTGGGAAACGTCATAAAAAATTATCCTTATCTCTCACCATATTATTTTAATATAGGGCAGGCCTGTCCATGAATTGGCTCCCGGAGCCAAAGCGTGAGCGGGCACGAGCGAAGATAAGAACAGGTGAGCACAGGTGCTGCTAGCTTCGCTTCTTCCACTGCATCCGATAAGTGTTGCCAACCACACATGATGGCAAAAAAACCTATGGCCAAGCCTGGCCAGAAATTCGCACGATGATAAGCATTGAGCAGACGCAAGCGTGAAATGTGCAGGTGTGCTCTCCCCCTCCCCATTTCGAAAGCAGTGACGCGAAAACACTGCAGGAAATAAAATTGGTACGATTTTTGGTTGAGGAAGACGTATGATAGAGGTTACAGTTAGCGTTGAAGTAACTAACAAATGAACAAGAAAGAAAGAAAGAAAGAAACTAATATTAAACATGTCATCTTACAGACGTAAAAACGACTGCAAAAATCGGAAACGAATTGTTTCAGACCTTTTTAGCTTGCTTACACAATTCGTGACGTTGTATTACATTAGCACTCGGTCTGTAATTTGTCATTCGCTTCACGTTTGCTAAGTTGTAAACGCCTTTCGTTGCTAGATTGATAGGAGAACGACGGGAGGTTGAAAATAATAATAATAATAATAATAATAATAATAATAATAATAATAATAATAATAATAATAATAATAATAATACGCATTATTATTATTATTATTATTATTATTATTATTATTATTATTATTATTATTATTATTATTATTATTATTATTATTCGGACCAAAGAGGGATGAAAATGGGGATTGGAGGAAATTCATAACTAGGAATTGCATAGTTTATACCGCTCACCTAACATTATTAGGGTTATTAAGTGTAGAAGGCTCAGGTGGGCAGGCCATGTAGCCAGAATGGAAGAAATTAGAAACGCTTTCATAATTTTAACTGAAAACCCAATTGGAAGAAGACCACTAGGAAGACCTAGGCGTAGATGGGAAGACAATATTAAGATGGATCTTGCAATGTTGTTAAGAGACAATTACACAGAAGAACCGAGTTTCGACCAAACACAGTCGGAAGGAAATTCCAGTGAAGTCCAGCCTACTTTAAGCGTTATCCGTGCAACCCACGTTTCATGTTCAAGAGATTGGGAATAATTGTTCGTATCATTCAGTTGGAACGTTTCCTTTCGAATTTACGCTATTACAGTAGACCTACGCTTTTACAGTAGGCCTACGCTATTACAGTAGGCCTACAGCATTGTGACTTTCAAAATCAGTCAGTAACTATCGAAGAAAGACAAGCGTGTAGCTTCAGTCGTTGAAATGATTTAACATTCTTTTTCACTTTTAACAAGCCACCGGCAAGCAACCAGCCAGGGACAATACATTTTTCCTTATTAAAAAGACACTCCCTGTTAAAAAAAAAAAAAAAAAAAAAAACTAATTGCAGTCACTAACGGTCACACTTAAAAATGGAAAATCTCTTTGGCTCTCTTAATATTTTGTTTGATTCTTTGCGATCAAAGTAACTTTAAAAGTGGAGTAAGAAATACTATTCTTCCTATTGATAGTGTAATAGTGGCTTCTAATCTCCACAACCAACCCCTTGCTAAGCCTATTCGTACACACATACATGCATAAGCTAATTTTCTGGAGATATACTTAGATAATTACAAACAAGTGCTACAGTTTTTTTTCTTATCAACAGATTATCTCTTTTCCTAAAAAGCGAAACAACATAATATAACAAACCCACACTCGGATATAACAAACCCACATCCCTCTTTAACAAAAGGAAAGAAAAAAGAAGAAAAGGAACGTACATAGTTTATCATTTGATTGCTGTTACAAGTTTGTATTGTCTATAGTTAACGGTTACCACATTGTAAGAAAACACTTTACACTAAATGGCAATCAGTTACCATACATACTTTTTTTTTTTTTTGGTAAGCTAGTGATTACCGCCAAGGTTGACAACACTTCCGTTCCTCTAAGGACAAAACCCGAAGATCCACGAAGCACGAACAATGGTATTTGCCCGTAGAATGC
The DNA here is from genome assembly GCF_964235325.1 of Thermobia domestica. NCBI lineage: Eukaryota > Metazoa > Arthropoda > Insecta > Zygentoma > Lepismatidae > Thermobia > Thermobia domestica. Next base: position 49,046,748 of record NC_137464.1, read on the forward strand.
TCGTGAGCGTTCACGAGGAGAGTTTCCACTATCTGCTCGCCGTGGGCAGGGCTGATATAGGGTGTTTCAAAACAACACCGCGTTCACCTCCGGTGCTTGGGGTCCCTGGTTCGATCCCAGCTCGCGCCGTGTGGACTTTGTGGTGGACAAACACCGTGCTCGTGGGTTTTCTCGAGGTTCTCCCGTTTCCTCTCACTTTCTTCATTCCACCATTTCACCCATCTCTTATCATCACCGTCTCCTTCAACCCAACCAGCATAAGCGTGGGACGTAAAACTTAAAGATTTCATTTCATTTTTTTTTTTTTTTTTTTTTTTTGTTTCAAAACAACACCGCCAACCTTTGGGAGGTGATTTCTGACACCAAGATAAGGCGAAAAGTATAGACTAACCTGGTGGCACAAATGCTTCCTTTCGGAGTTATAGGATGCTGAAAACATGAAAAAAATGAACTTCAAAAGTCCATAGCTCCGAAACTATGGGACCTACCGTAATCGGGTCAAGACTTCATTTAGGAAATACTATGTGCCCTATCCAAATAACAATGTTACAGAATCCTTCGACACTTCCGCAACAATTTTTATAGAGTTAGTTGATGAGTACTTCAAGTTATATGCCCGTAGCCAAACTCTCTCTATAAAAGTTGTTGTGTGAGTACCTCGGGATTCTGAAACATGTATTTTTGGATAGCGCACATATTAGTTTCTAAGTGAAGTCTGAATCCGACTACGGTAGGTCCCATAGTTTTGGAGCTATGGACCTTTGACTTTTCATTTTTTCATGATTTCGGCAGCCTATAACTCTGAAAAGAAGCATGTGTGCAGTAAGGTTGGTCTATACTTTTCGTCTTATCTTGGTGTCAGGAATCACCTCCCAAACGTTGTCGGTGATGTTTTGAAACACCCTGTATATCACACATACCTCCGCATTAAAGATCCATGTTTCTTTCTTTAGATGAACTTTTGTGGCTCGGACTCCATGTTAAGCATCATTATATATAACTCCGATGATAAAAGACCGTGTAACCTCTAAAATCCAGCTTATCATTTAACTTAAGAGTCTTCATCCCGGCGAAATTAAAATACCGCTAATTTTACAGTAATTATGTGATATCTTCAAATAGATAAAAGATAATCGAAATGTGGAACAAGAGCGCCCTAGACAATATTATTTTACATGAGAAATCGTTATCACGACTCAGTTATCTGCTTTCGATTTCGAGCCATTTTGAAAATCGGCATTTATTTTCGAGTTTCTAAACAGCTGAAAACGGAAAGCCAGTAGGTGACTTGTGATAACGGTACCTCACGCAAAATAAAATTGTCTAGGGCGCTCTTGTTCCATATTTCAATTATCTTTTACCTATTTGAAGATACCACATAATTACTGTAAAATTAGCGGTATTTTAATTTCGCCGGGATGAAGACTCTTAACCAATGATGCTTTTTAAAGCATTATGATATCACAAACATTGGATTCTATGAGGCTCATAAACTACTCCTTAGTTGGCCTATTTATGTATGAATGTTTGTGTTGCTCAAAGCTTTCCGTTTCCAGCACAGGAAAATATGATGGAGCTAAATCATGCTAATAAGATGGAGGTGTCAGAAAATATTATTTCAATTTATTTTCGCTATTGTAGCAATGCAATACGCATACGATAAATTAGATTTCTAATTATCAATGCAATACGCATACGATAATAAGATTACAAAATCTCGAAACTATGCATACGATAAATTAGATTTCGCTGGAAACAGGATATACTTTCCTCCAAATATCTACAGTGTTCTGATTCATTTCTAATCAGGCATCAGACTTACGGTAGCACATACCTTCCTCCATGAAACCAGCAAGTGGATTTGGGGAGGACATAAAATAGAGACAGGGAGCGATCCGGGTAGGTATACTACTATTGTTGATCATACATCCATCAGTCGCGCAAGGTCAACTGCCATATAGCCTATGTACAGAGCCGAGACCATTTACTTCCTGTTTTCGACCCTAATAAGAGTAGACTAGTTATGAACAGTAGAGGGGCAATTACAATTATCAATTTACGTCTTGCACGTTTCGTTTTTATGACATTCTGACAGTAGTTAAGGTTAAAGATGTTCACTTTTTCACTAAAATTATTCCTAACTTTTCCTTTCACGGTCGTGAGGGCTCCCAAATTATCCAATTTTTGGACAAGTGTCCAGTGTGCCCATTTATAAAACCGGCCTGGGTATGATTTAATATATTAACTAGGTGTGTTAGCGTATATGAGCAGCAGGGTTATTTGCCTACGACACAATAAAGGATAATGACCTATCACGAAAGGACTTGCTACTGTTACAATCTTTAATACAGTTCTGCCTCTTACACTTTAAAACAAAATTTGAACATACAATTCAAAATTGTTTTTTGATAATATATATTTATGTTTTAAGGAATCAATTAAGTAGTTATTTTAACTACTAATTAAATTATGTTCTTGAAAATAATTTTGGTTTCTCTCCTGATTATTTTTTTTTTTTAATTAATTGACTTTGGTTTCTCTCTTGTAAACACTCTCCATTTTTCACTTTCGTTACTTACTCACTTTAGTTGTACAATTACATTTACTAATCCATTCAAATTTTAATATTTTTAACCATTCCACCATTATCATACACTCACACTTGTAGTTATTTCCACTTTCACATATACACTAGTGGCCCAAAGCCATACATTTCGAACTTCCAGAAGCATCTGAGACTCTGAAACTCCAGCACCTTAAAGTTGTGGAACAACCTTATCATACTCATGCTCTAATCAATTTCATTCTTTTTAATCAATTTCGTAGTACATCCTTTTATTGTTGGTGGTTCTTGATACGGGAATAACTGGGAGGAGGATATACTTTACTTATAGTTTCCTCTTGTTTTCATTAAAAAGTCTTCCTTAATTCTTCTTGAAATCATGGTACTCAAAATCTGGAGTTTCTCATATCTCAATTCGTTCGTTAACATATTTATGGAACGTCATCTATATTTACATTTTGCATATCTACTCTAAGGGATTCCAGTTTTGAGTTGGATATATCTTGACAAAAGAAAACCTTGTGCTTCTGGGTTCCAATGGCTCCCCAGTGACAGAGAATCATCATCTTGACTTTTAACCTGTGTACATCAATTTAACTAACAAGAATCACATTTTAAACTAAAAATGTTAGAAGAGAAAAATAAATAAACAGGAAATGAAACGTAGAATAAATATAATTACTGTCTCTGATCGCTATTTATGAATTTAGTGACTTAGAAACAATAAAGAAAGTTGTTACTTTTGGAGGAGGACCAGGGAATTTCCCTCCACGGGAGTTACGAAATTTCTTCCCGAAGCAAATCTCTAATTGTGCTCAAGTAGGGTTAACATTATTTTCTCACAGTACTACTTTAACCCCCTTTTCATTGAAATTTCTTCCTGGTGAAACCATCTGAAATTATCGCTTATGAAGACTATCAAGTAAGTACCGTGGAATGCGAGCCGGAAATCATCAATGAATATTCATTAAATAAAATAAAGTCAGTTTCAGATTCTTTCTTATAGATAAAAAATCTCCGTGTGCATTTCGAAGAGTCATAGACTTTTTGCAGTCAAATTTATTTACTTTACAGAAAGGGTTTGGAAAATATATATATATATGTTCATTTAGTGATGTTTCATTAATATCAACCCTTCATTACTGGCGTAGAGTGTTATGAACATCCATGCGTCGTTAAAAAAAAAAAATAAATCTCTCGAGACTGCTTAAGTTTAATTAACCACTTGATATTCTTAGTACCTCTCCAAGCTCCCGCTTACCTAAATATCTAACTTAAAAAGGAATTACGTCGTAATTGACATTTTTGAATGATTACTTTATTAATACGTGGATTATTGAAAACAACAATGTCAATAGTAATGATGGTCGTTTTTTACTTGATAAAATAAATGTCTTTATTCTTATATTATCATGGTTAAAATCAGTGCCGGATATATGTATAAGCCAAACAAGCTATAGCTTAGGTTCATTCTCTCCCGGGGCTACAAAAATATTTAAAGGAACAACAACTGGATATACATTCCGAAAATGTAAGATAAAAACAATTAAAATAAAACATACCTAGCTTTACAGCAACAGTATTTCGTGTTCGCAAAGCTCCTGTGATGTAAGTAGTTGACCTTCTCCTGCTAGCCTCCTAACCTTCTAAAATATTACAAGTTTGTTCATTTCTGTATAAGGAGACCTACGTTGTGCATGGGTTTGTTACAGATAACAACATGGAGCACACAGCTGAAGACTGCAATGCAGACAATTTGTCATAGACAAAGAAGAGTTCGACATATAAAGGGTTCCCATTACCTTCAATAGGCTTTAAACCTCATCAAAACTAAATCCAGCTGTGGTTAAATTATCTGATGGTCATTACAATGCACTGAACACTGATGCATATTAAAAGGAACCGATAACTTTTGTTTTCAAGTTATTACAAACATTGTAAGATTGTATGAATGAAGAATGAAAGATTAATATACATGTCCATTAGAACAGTTCTTTCCCAGGGAGTGTTTTATGCACTGAAAATTAAGTGAAAATGTTCCATTTTTCCTACAAAATACAACAAACAATATACTTAAGTTACAAATCAAATTTAAAATCCTGAAGGTGTTCCAAGTAATTTCCTGGAGGTGTTTGTAACATCTTGTGATAGCATGTGTAATATTGTAAATCAGCCACTTGTACTATTTCTAAAAAATTTCACGTTGTTTACCATTAATGAATTAACAAAAAATAAAGTATTAAATATAGTGACCTCGTCTAGCGTAAGAATATTATTTTCTAGCATGGCAACAAGTTCATAGATTTGTTGTTGAAAACATTAATGTAACTACATCAAAGAGGAAAGCCTTTCTTCAGTAACCTTCAAATCTTCCATGTGGATAACTTTATAATCTTCTGCATCTCTTATTTTGTTTGTTTGGGTGTGTGTGTGTTATTATAACTTCTAAACCAATCGTTCACATTTTAAAAGGAAGAAGTGATGAGAAAAGTATATAAAAAGGAATTGGAACTAAAAGCTTTTGATAAGCTTTGTTGAAATACATTTTTAAAATGCTGGAGGTATTTTTTTTTTTTTTTTTAACATTTTGGTCTGGTGGAAGAGGGTTAACGGGATTACGTCATTATAGAAACGAGTAAAAAAAAGAGGTAATTACTGGTTGTGTGTATGTATGCCTGATGGACAGACCAAAGAATTCCTAATAATAAGAAAGAAAGCGGTATTTAGGGAGAAAAAAGCAAACGAAAAACAAAATGATTTATAACCTAAAAGAACTGACTTTTTTGTTTGTTTGTTTGTTTGTATATTTCAAGAGAACGAAAGAGCAGAAAATAAGCTTACTCTTTGAGCTGATAAAGCCTCAGAAATTGGTCGAATTATTCAGAAAGTAGAGAGTATTGAGTATTATAATACACAAAACGCAAAACCATCAAACAAACATGTATTTTCGTTATGTAAACAAAAATTAAATTACTTTTTTTTCGGTTACTTTTTATTTCTTTAATGTTTCAGACTTTGGGTTTGAATGAGGAAAAAATTCTTGATACATCTTCCTTAATAACATATTTTCATGGGTGAATCGAAGCTATATTTCTACCAATCATACACAACAATTCTTTTATGGAACCTTATGATAAGTGTATTTGCACTATATATGCGTGATCAAGGTACACCAATGTGAATACATCACAATCGCATTTAAACTAAATTAATGGCGCAAATACCACCTTAAATGTAGTTCTCACCTTTACTAACTGGGACATTACCTAAGAATCTAAAGCAAAATCATGGTAATGAAACAAGATATATGTGGACAAACTTGATTATGAATAACGTTAATTTCCCGTAATCAGCAGTGTATTGAAATTAAACATATTTTATAGGTTTCTTTATATCGTGTATATTTAAAAATATATTGACTGATAATCGATTCGCGCCTTTCCTGTTAACCTTACCAAAAGTGTGCTGGGAAAAATCCGTTATCCTGACAGTGGTATAATGTACAAATATGAGGATCCTTAAGTTTACTACGGAATTCTATGCAGAGCATACGTTGTCCATATTCTATATATGTGCTATTCTTTGCCTTCTTATATGTTACATTATGTCGATGCAGGATGTCTGGCATCTAACAGTCTTCCGTATATTATATATATGTATGTTACATACGTCAGCTATATATTATATATATATGTCCTTCTGTATGTCTGATCCTGACGGCCTATATACTGTTCTTTCTTTAGTACAGAAAGTAAATAATAGGGAAAACTTATATGGAAAGTACGTATAAGACATACGTTTCCAGTTATACGTTAAGTTAAAAAAGACTACAGGATTTAGGCATGTAGCCTGCGTTCTTACGTACGCCACTTCTCAGTGTGTACAATACGATTTAGATTGTGATATATCTAATAATGCACATACCAAACATACCACTTACCTTGAAACCATATGTAACTTCTAATTTAGAAGATAAAAATCTACCAAATTTTGTAACATAAAAACGTCAACAGTGAACATTGTTTGGCACACGCCACAATATCACCTGCTTAACAGTGTTGCCAAGCCAATATATAGGTTTTCTAATACCACTACACCAGGTTATTACTATTTATCAAAGATTTACTAGTTGGAAAACACTCTGAATGGTATTGCATAATTAGTTACTTATCATAGCAGATACGATGCTGTCGTTCTTCCGATAAATGTTAAATATATATTTTGTCATGTATAGAATAATTTGAAGTTATGTAGAACATCTTTAAATAGTATACTCTTAGCTAAAACAAGGACAAAAACTTGTACTATATAACCTTACAACAAAGCATTTACTACTAATTGGAGTAATATAATGTACAAAAGGTGGTGTTAGAGTATACCATTTGTGGTGTTGGAAAACGCCATGTCTGGGTACTTTCATACTATACGCACATGATACCATATCCACCGATACCAATACCACACAATATATGCTTTCGGACGATACCACATTTATTATTCAATACTATAAACCAGGGTGGATTGATTTAAATCAATCTGATTTAAATCACGATTTTAATCAAGATTTAAATCACTTGATTTTTTTAATAAAAATCGTTGATTTAAATCAAATTCTGAAATAAATTAATTTAAAGTGAAAATAAGTAAAATCCCGTTTCTGTTCTGTTATTTCGATTATGGAAGATAATAATCATAATACAATAAGACTCAAATGTATGTACAGCACAGTATGAAAACGAGTATCTTGTAGAGGATGATTAGGAAAAATCCTGTTTTGAACGGATAACGGGAAAATCCTGCTTTCTTCTCTTCGTAACATAGGGTTTTTAAATCGTTAATTATTCCAACGGAGAAATCACCATCGACATTTAAGCCAAAAATTTTTTTATGTCCACGTCTGTTTGTTTGTTTCCAGATAATAGGGGCGTATTTAGAGGGGCCCGATCCCCTTTCCAATAATAATAATAATAATAATAATAATAATAATAATAATAATAATAATAATAATAATAATAATAATAATAATAATAATAATAATAATAAAACTTTAGGCGAAATTTATGTACTAAATACATAGCATAGAAGTTCCTCGGGATAGGGCAAATTTTAGATGCGTTAAAATATCCAATAATACTTTTGATAAAGTGGATTCTTTCAAATATCTAGGATCAATATCAACAGACGAAAACGATATTTACGAAGAAATTAAATGTCGACTAAAAGCAGGGAATTCGTGTTGTTATTCAGTTCAAAATCTCTTGTCACGAATTCTGTCCAGAAATTTGAAGATTAAAATATATATGCCTGTTGTTCTCAGGGTGTCTAGCAAGCAAGCATAATCAAATTCCCTGACTTTCCCTGACAAAATTATAATTTTCCCTGACTCTGTCATTCTTTTTTCTTAGTAACTCATGAAAAGTAACTTATATTTAAATCATGAAAATGAAATCTTTCAGTTTTACGTCCCACGGTTATGCCGGTTAGGCTAAAGGAGACGATGATGGGTGAGTGATGAATGAAATGAAGAAAGTGGAAGGAAATGGGAGAACCCCGAGAAAACCCACGACCACGGTGTTTGTACACCACAAAGTCACACGGCGCGAGCTGGAATTGAACCAGGGTACCCAAGCACCGGAAGTGAACGCTCTACCAGTGAGCCACCACGCCCCCAACGTATATTTAAAGTGAACTGTAAGTTTTCACCATTGTTTATGTGCTTATACAATATTCTACGAACGTACAAACGAACCCATTCATTTACCTGTAATTTATGACTATTTTAGTGGCATCCCTTCACCCGTCACAGCCTGGAAAAGATTTTTCCCTGACACACAATGAAATTCCCTGACCCTGCAAATTCCCTGACTTTCCCTGACTGGTAGACACCCTGCTTCTATATGGTTGCGAAACATGGTCGCTTACTATGAGGGCAGAACGTAGACTGAAAGTATTTGAGAACAAGATCCTGAGACGAATTTTCAGACCCAAGAGAAGCGGGAATGGGGGAAACTTCATAACGAGGAACTACATAATTTATACGGTTTACCAAACATTGCTAGGGTCATTATGTCTCAGGTGAGCAGGTCATGTAGCCAGGATGGAAGAAAATAGGAGCACTGTCACATTCTTAACTGGAAGACCAATCGGAAAACGACCATTAGGAAGATCTAGGCGCAGATGGGATGACAATGAATCTCGCAGAAATAGGAATACAAAATAGAAACTGGATCCAGTTGGCTAAGGATAGAAGTCAGTGGAGAGTTTCCGTGAACGCGGCATTGAACCTCCGGGTTCCATAGGCCATAGAGTTAATTAGTTAATTTTGGGCGAAATTTATGTACTTTACATGTACTTCGTGCCGCTGGCTAGTTTCGATTTTTTTAAAATATACTCCTGCCAAATATCAGGAACATTCGTGAAAAGAAAAGTGTCATGTTGATAAACGTTGCTGTACGTTTTTTCCTTAATGCTTAATGCTTAAGAATATTGTTTCGGATTGAAATAGCTTAACGATTGAGGATTAATTCGAAATTAAACCAAAATACTTTCACTTAAGTGGCATAATTGTCATTTAATACTAATTCCTAATGTTTTTTCTCCAGTTCGCGACTTGTATTATACGAGGAGAAAGATTTGATTTAAATCAAAAAAATCGATTTAAATCAAAAAAATCAACAAAAATGATTTTTATTCAAAAAATCATGATTTTTTTCCACCCTGCTATAAACTAAGGACGCTGCAATATTACAAACATATAATATATCCAAGTTTTGGAGGCCTCTAGAACATAAAGCAAGTGAGACGGGCGTGTCAGTGCACATTGGAAGTACCTTTATCTCTAATACTATGACCATAATATGACATGTCTCTAAGAATTAGGCACAAAGGTACAAGGGATGAACAAGTTTACTTTTTCCAAAGGTTTTATTTCGTAAAAGTGCTAAATATCACATCTGTTCATATAGACGGTTTCCAATATAGGTAAAAAAGCTATTAAAACGTACATGGCATTTAAAAGAACTAAAAAAAAAATGTTTTATTTTAAAATAAATTCTCACTGGGAACAAAGTTTGATATAATATTGGATGTAATTTTTCAATGCTTGATTATAATCATTCTAATAAATTGAAATCTAAAATTTTATCGATTGCCCTCAGACGATATAAACTCAGGAGAATGTAATACTATAACAAAGAGCACCTAATGTAAATACACTCGTGATGTATACAAAGAAAGAAACAGGGAATTGAAACTGCATCTGACGCATCAAATAAGTAGCAAGTATGCAAATCAATTAATGACAAGGAAAATCAAAGAATATGTTGAGTCAGTGAAACATGAAAATAAGTAATTTCTTTATTTAATATTTACCGAGTTTATTTCCTCTAGACCAGGTTTTCTCCACTTGGAGGTCGTGAGAGGGTTTCATGGGGTTGCGAAGATAAGCAGAAGAGATACCATAAAATATTTTTAAGTGTTATTTTAAATTTTGTTTTGATAGGCATATTTTTATTTTTATACGTATTGTTAAGAACAACAAAAAATAGGTTTACTAAATTTTTTCGACAACTGCAGAGTTGTTTAAAAATCAAACTAGAAATTATAAGTGATTGCTGGCAAGAAGATGTGATAAAATGGGTGTCGTGATAGGAATTAGGTTGAGAACCATTGCTGCTCTAGACTAAATTCCTGTAAATTACAAGCAAAAAAAGAGAAAAAAAGAAATAAAGAAAACAAAAAAGGGAATAGAGAAATTTACAGAAATAAAATAAAATTACAGATTTAAAATGAATTTATAATTGAAAAATGTCTTAACGTAATTCTTAGGCTATTTATTCTCTCCAACACTTTAATTTTTAGTTGGCCATATTCATTTGTGATTTCTATTGGAAACAAATTGTCTACTGAACAAAACACTCAAACAAAATGTATTTGTAATAATAAACTGCAGGTCTTAGAGTCTCGTTTATTTCATAGTTCTCGTAAATATCGTCTCATTAAAGAAATAGCTCCTATTGTACCACGTCTGACTATACTACTTCTTATGTTTTGTGTTTTATGGATTCATGTACTAATTAATCTCTCTTCTTATTTATTTCAGGTAAGCATTTAACGAATACTGATGCATGCAACATGTGAGTATTGCAATCACCTAATGTAGTAATTTTATAGAGTTAATAAATTCGTATAAGTGTATTAAAAATCATTATAAAATAGTTGATTATCCTACGGGAATGAAGGAAAAATTTCGGCATTCTTTGTCATCTTGAAAATATGTTCTTGTCTTTGCTCTCACTCAGTCTTATCTTCGGCACTTATGAGGGCAAAATGAGTGAGGGTGCCCTCACTGGTTTGAAACAATCAGGTTTATTCAAGGTTAATAATATGATACAGAGTTCCAATCAGTAACGATAAAGTTGTGGTGGCTGACAGTGGCTTCTTCCGTATTGATGAATATTAACTTCAACTTACGGAAGGAAAATATTTTATATTAACTTTTCTTAGTATGTGGAGAAGAATGGAAAGAATTAGTTGGGTCGAGCGGAAAACGAATGAGAGAGTGTTATAAATGGTGGATGAGAAAAGAACACTTTTAGATATTATTAGGAAGAGGAAGAGAAACTGGTTGGGACATTGTCTAAGAAGAGATTGTATCATGAGGGACATTCTAGAGGGTATGGTAGCGGGAAAGAGAGGGAGGGAGCGAAGGAGACTACAATTAATCGATGATATAAAAACAGAAAGATCATACGCGAAGACGAAGAAATTAGCGGAGGACCGTGGATCATGGAACCTTCTCAGCTGCGGCAATGACCTGCCAATAAAGGCAGAATACCTATGATGATGATGATGATGATTTCTTAGTATCATTGACTAAATTTTATCCATTGTTGAGAAACCATTAGGAGAGAGATTTTAAGGTCAACATACACTAGCGTATTTTCAGCGCGCATTTTCGGTCCGTAAAATGATGTCGTAAATTTCGGTCCGTAAGTTGGCCCATACACCTAGCGTAAAAATAGGCGCGTAAAAGAAGAAGAAAAAGAAGCGGTCAGTTTTCGCTCTTCCTTTTGCCTGTTGTTTCAGCACGCGGTCGTTTTCCAGTTTGCTCAAGTTGTTTGATCAGGACAGATCTATGTTTTAAGTGCAGGTCCTATAAACATTATGCTATTAAGGAAACGAATAAAAAGAAAGAACAAAACGATAGAAACATTTGGACTAGCAAGTGATATTCAATGTAGGAGTACTTTTTATTTCTTTTCATAGTATCGGAATGTGAAAATTCCCATAGAATGTTTTAACAAAGTTAAATCAGATTTTAAAAAAGAAAGAAAGAAAGAACGAAAGAAAAACAAAAGCTAAATCCATGATTTTGCGAAAGCAGTAATTCAATTTAATAAATTTTCTCACTAAATTTGTTAGATTTCTCGAATAAATAAATAAATAAATAAATCTACCCTCTGAGGCGTAACGTATCTCATGGAACCAGGGCCTACCATCCAGCTTGTGCCACTCATGCCTTTAGGGCAGGGTGCGAATCCCGGGAAGGAATTTCCTTCTATTTTGTTTTAATCCCTTCCAAAAGCAACAAATTGAAACATTGGTCCCTCACAAGGCAATCAACTATCTCCTGTTAGGAACTATTTTATCCCCCTTCAAATATACACAACCTAATTCGTGCACTGCTATTGGGTAATATATGCTCAGTACATCTGCTGCTCTTGTAGAATCTAGTCCTTAATGAAAGGGTCAACAAAAAGAAGGAAAGTCAACCGTCTCCAAGTACAAACAAACCAAGTTTTAATTTCGAAGTGTGACTTGACAAGCTATTTAAAAGTTACAAAGAATATCTAGAATAATTAAAATTTTATATTTAGAAAACGAATTAACACTTAATCTGGGATATAACATAACCAAATGAAAACAATATCAATTGTATTGTTGTACTTTACTAATATGAAATGCGGCAATTAATTCCCTCTTCTGTTTTCTTTCACAATCTTTGAAGCATAGCATTTGTTCTAACAGTGACGATATTAATGCACCATGCTACATTACATTGGATAGTACATTTGCTCATAATAAGAAGTTTTTGGAAGTTAAAATATCTTAAGATAAAAAATACTTTACCTTAAATACAACTAATTTTTAAATATATAGATGCTTGTGTTATCCTTTATCCATTTAGCAACTGTAGAATAAATAGATTGCTTTATATTTAGAATAGTTCTCATCAGAGTCGTAGCTAAGTTGGGGGGCCAGCGCGGCGGTTGCCCCGGGCGCTGATAGCAAGAGGGTGCCGAAGAAGCAAGAAGAAAGGAAAGTATTGGAAATGAAAATAGATTTGTTAAAAATTTTCTTGCTCGCTACGCCCGCAATCCAAATGTTTCAATAAGAGTTAGAACAAGCTATTATATATGATTTCTTAATGAAGATGTGACATACATTCTGCCAAGTAATGACTTACAGTGTAAACAAGAGCGTTTTCAAAATCAGAAATGGTCACAGTCTTAAATAGGTACGTATTCGGCATTTTGATGATGATGAGTTTGGTTAGTTAATCTTGTTTTTCTAACCAATCGTTTTAATCATGACAGTGAGAATAAAGGTATGAAAAATGAAAGAAGTGACACACAAGTTGTTGTTTGAGCCGGAAAATGAAAAATGAAGGTAAACAAGGAGAATAATAACGTTATTGAATTTGAAACAGTTGTAGAATAGGGGCTTAATGGGTCAGAACTTTACTCAACGAATTTCGTCTTTTTCAAAGACTGATCGCTACCAGTGTTTTTTTTTTTTTCTTTGACATATGAAATGCTTCCAATTTAAAGAAATTTATTGGGATCATTTCTCCATTAACTATTTGTATCGCCAGGATTCTTTTTTGTGCTTACGTATCTAGTTGTATGATATTTTTTTTTTATTTATCTACATACACACAAAATACACACACACATTATATATATATATATATATATATATATATATATATATATATATATATATATATATATATATATACATGTGTGTGTGTGTGTGTATTTTAATATTTTTATTAATAAAAGTAACCTTAAATTCAGAATTTTCAGTCATTAAGAAAATTCTTAAACATACACTTTGTGATCTAAAGTATCCGGACACCCGGCTGAAAATGACTTAGAAGTTCGTGGCGTCCTCCATCGGTACTGCTGGAATTCAATATGGTGTTGGCCCACCCTTAGCCTTGATAACAGCTTCCACCCTTGCAGGCATACTTTCAATCAGTGCTGGAAGGATTCTTGGGGGATGGCAGCCCATTCTTCACGGAGTACTGAACTGAGGAGAGTTATCGATGTAGGTTGGTGAGGCCTGGCACATTCGGCGTTCCAAAACTCCCAAAGGTGTTCTATAGGGTTCAAGTCAGGACTCTGTGCAGGCCAGTCCATCACAGGGATGTTGTGGTTGTGTAACCACTCCGCCACAGGCCATCCAGTATGAACAGGTGCTCGATCGTGTTGAAAAATGCAATCGCCATCCCCGAATTACTCTTCAACAGTGGCAAGCAAGAAGGTGCTTAAAACATCAATGTAGGTCTGCACTGTGAGAGTGCCACGCAAAACAACAAGGGGTGCAAGCCCCCTCCAAGAAAAACACGACCACACAATAACATCATCACCTCCGAATTTTACTGTTGGCACTACACGTGCTGACAGATGACATTTACCGGGCATTCGCCACGCCCACACCCTGCCATCGGATCGCCACGTTGTGTACCGTGATTCGTCACTCCACACAACGTTTTTCCACTGTTGAATCGTCCAATGTTTACGCTCCTTTCACCAAGCGAGGTATTTACCTGCGTGATGTGTGGCTTATGAGCAGCCACTCGACCATGAAATCCAAGTCTTCTCACCTCACGCCTGTCATAGTACTTGGAGTGGATTATGATGCAGTTTGGAATTCCTGTGTGATGGTCTGGATAGATGTCTGTCTATTACACTTTACGACTCTCCTCAACAGTCGACGGTCTCTGTCAGTCAACAGACGAGGTCGGCCTGTACGCTTTTGTGATGTACGTGTTCCTTCACGTTTCTACTTCACTATCACATCAGACACAGTGGACCTAGGGATGTTTAGGAGTGTGGAAATCTCGCGTACAGACTTCTGACACAAGTGACACCTAATCACCTGACCACGTTCGAAGTCCATGAGTTCCGCGGAGTGCTCCATTCTCCTTTCTCACGATGTATAATGACTACTGAGGTCGCTGATAATGAGACCCTGGCAGTAGGTGGCAGCACAATGTACATAATATGAAAAACGTATGTTTTGGGGGTGTCCGGATACTTTTGATCACATAGTGTATGTAGTAGGCAAACTACATTTTGGATTTCAAGTACGAACATTAAACATATTCTTTACCTCCATCAATCAATATTAAGAAATTCGCAAAGAAGGTCTCTTCAGAGTTTCCGTTACATTTCACAAAATATTTTTGACCGTAAAAACGATCAAAATTAAAATCTTCTTTATGTGGTCACATACAGAATAAAATTACAAAAGTTTTTAATTACTACTGGAAATTGATGCTGTTACCCATTTCAAACATTTTTAAATCACATAGTTTCTAACGTATTAAAATTTTATTTCTTATATATAGTATGATACGTAAAAAGTATTAAATTTTTATAACTTTTCTCAAAGTGGATTTGTGTACAGCAAAGGCAGTTTTGTAAGTTTAACAAAAAGTCCAAAATAAGCCTCTTGGAAACAGCTTTTATTTGTAAAAGACTAGAGAATGATCACTTTCGGTTGTTGCAATAGTCCAGCGTTTCCCAACCGGTGTGCCGCGGCACACTGGTGTGCCGCGAATGGGCCGCTGGTGTGCCGCGAAAAAATCGAAACAAATTATTAATTCTATACGAACCAAATTGCAAGACAGGGGAAAATGTATATTTATATTTCACATTACTATGAACCTCTACTATAAATCTACAATTTTAAATTTCATACTGTGTTACTTTTCAGTACATTTTTAATGTTGAAAAACGTATTTATCATTGTCATGACCATTATTACTTCTTTATTGTTGCAGACTATTTCGTAACTTGAAATTTTAACATATCATTCAATAAATTCAACAAACCAAGCATGCATACAAATTACCTACATTTGTGTTTTAAAAGTATAGGAGATTTGTTTATTTGTTCGTTATTTAGTGATCTTCCCTTTTAGTTAGAGGTTAGATACAGTTTTCGAAAGAGAAAGTGGATTTTTAAAAACCCGAGTCCTATATTTCATTGCTATTGTTTTCTATTTTAAAATTAGAATGAAAAATAAGTATAATGATTTAGCACGGGGGAAAATCAGTGATCGAGCTTTCTTCTCTGTAAGAAGGAAACTAGTAATCACATTAAAATACCACGGTAATTATATATATATATATATATATATATATATATATGGGTGTGCCGCGAGAATTCAAGTTACACCTGTAGTGTGCCGCAAGTTGAAAAAGGTTGGGAAACACTGCAATAGTCTGTGGAAGCAGCATTATGAAAATTCAACGTAGCATAACACGAACAGCTGTTTCTCTTATTTGTAAATAAATAAATAAATTAAATAAATAATGGAAGGAAGCTTGATAAGGTGAGTGTAGGGGCACCAAATTCTACTTCGCCCCTGGCGCCGAAATCTCTAGCTACGGCTCTATTTATCATCCACCTTCTAAACATTTGTATTGTTTACTAACACTTATCGATTCGACTGTGATATTCCTCATTATTTTAATATATATATATATATATATATATGGTGATCAGAAAAATGGAAACACCTGTAGTTGGCAACACGTCAGATGTATGGGTTGGCAGTGGTGTCGTGGCGCCCGCAGCGCCGGACCGCTGGTGGTGGTGTGTTAGGTCGGGTCTCCATACTACGTCAGGCGCAATGGAACAGCAGTGTCCAGTGGCTGCAGCAGAAGGAGGTAGTGTAAAATGGGAGACCTCTCAGATTCTCAAAGAGGGCAAATTGTTGGTGCGCGGTTATGTGGAGTGAGTGTGACGGCAGTGGCTACTGTGTTAAGTGTGTCGCGTGGGACAGTGTCGAAGGTGATGACTACACAACGGGACAAAGGGACGGCCTACACAACACACGGGAAAACCAAATTGGGGAAGCGGAACAGTGGGGGGAAGAAAATCATGAGTGACAGGTCACGCCGGGTATTAAAGCGCATTGTCACGCAGAACCGTCGTGCCACTGCGGAGCAAGTGACAGAGGAACTCAATCAGCACCTCCCCCACCCTGTTTTGACAATCACAGTCCGCCGCGAATTACATGACATGAACTTACGGGGTCGTGTTGCACGGGCCAAACGGCTCATCAGGGACCATAACGCTTTCGCACGCCGCAAATGGTTCCGCGACCACGCAACTTGGACCGTTGATGACTGAAAACGTGTGATATGGTCGGACGAGTCATCCTTCACCCTATTCTTAACCACGGGCCGTGTTTATGTGTGGAGAACGCCCAAAGAAGCTTATGATCTGCAGTGTCTCCGCCCAACTGTGAAACATGGCGGCGGCTCTGTAATGCTGTGGGCCGCCATATCATGGTTCTCATTGGGTCCTGTGGTCACACTTAGCGGACGAATCACTGCCAACGATTATGTCGTAATTTTAGGAGACCACTTGCATCCTATGGTCCGGATGTTTGTTCCCGGACAATGACGGTATCTTCGAAGATGATAATGCAACCATTCACACATCTGGTGTTGTTGCAGCGTGGTTTGAGGAATATCGGGATGAAGTTCAACACCTCCCCTGGCCCGCCCAATCCTCAGATCTCAACACAATTGAACATCTGTGGTCCGTCTTGGAAACACGACTCCGGCGACGATTTCCACCTTCCTCCTCTCTCACAGAACTGGCCGATGCCCTGCACGAGGAATGTTGTAAAATTCCACTTGCTATCATTCACGATCTCTATGCCTCCATCCCAAGTCGCATCAAGGCTGTTCTGAAGGCGAAAGGTAACCCGACACAATATATTATCTGGTAAGTTGCAATTTCGTTCAGGTGTTTCCATTTTTCTGATCACCATCCGTATATATATATATATATATATATATATATATATATATATATATATATATATATATATAATTTTTTTCGAACTTTTAATATTCTCCTTCACCGGACGCAAATTCTTATTAATTAATACACTGAGAAAAGTCCGTTATCCGGACAGCGGTATATTGTACAATTATACGGATGACATCTAATAGTCTTCCATATATCACATACGTATACGTATGTTACATACGCTGGTTGTATATACAGTTCTTTCGTTCGTACAGAAAGTACGTTTATTCGAAACATGTATGCGGAAAGTATGTATAAAATGTACTTTTTTTCAGTTATACATTTGCTGTACGTTAAGTCCTAAAACTACATTATTTGCACATGTAGCCTACGTTTTTAAGTACGCCACTTACATTTTTTCTGAGTGTATAATTTCACAATACGCTCTATGTCCGCCTCAAGAAATTTACAGCATTCAATGTAAGGTCTACTGAAAAGCTTTTGACACAGTAAGCAGACACTTTTGATCGATGTAAACCAACTTTTAAATTAAAAAATGATTGATTCAAATGACTGGACCAAACCACATGTTCAAATTAAATATAACAAATTTTGTGTTTTTTATAATTAATTTAGTTAATTGTAAACAAATTAATTTGAGTTGTTGGCCAATGTAATGACTATTAGTGAATATTCTACGTTTGAACGCATCGTTGGATGATTAACAGTTAATGAAAATATAATGAAACTAATTGTAAATCTGAAGTGAAGTGATTCAAATAAAAGCGTATAGATCTAATTAAATACTACTAAAATTATTCCTCAACAAAGTCTTAAAATTCACTTAAATTAGGAATATTATTAACAAATGTGCTGTCCATCGGCGATTAGGGGCGTGAAGGTAATTGCTGCCCCCACTTTTTTGGCTTTACACTATAACCTAATTACATGCTCCCTTACTATTAGTAGTGTTTTGTTTCCCTTTTTAGTGTTCATACCCAATTGCCGTCACTGGTATTTTCCATTACAAGCGAATAGATCTGTGTTTTTGCGAAACTACAATTGATTACGGAAAGTAAGATAAATTTATCTAACGCTTCATAAAAATTATTATAGTTATTTAGTATACTAAATATTAAATTTGTCTTTAGAAAAACGGTTTGCACGTGTATGTTATATGGGAACATAAGAAACTGCAAATAATAAAATGTGAAGTTGTTACAAATGATTATAGCTGTTTCATGAATTTGGCGTAGCTATGATATTTGGCATATTATCACAAAGCTTTACCACAATATAGACCCTAATTTATTTAATTTCGAACTTAGTCAAATTCGGTGCAAACATTAGCTATTCTCAACACTCTATTCTCCAATTCAACTTAGATTAGGTTATTTTCAAACAAAGTTAAACTATTCTGAAAGACTGGTTTGTTTAAATTTTACTACATGTTGGTACAAACATCCAACTGCTTATTAAAATTAACTGAGCTACCAAATCTTAGTTCACATTTCTTTTTCAAATGAAGCTTAAACTGTTAACTCATTAAAGACACTTTGAACCAAATCCATTCGTTCGTTTAAATTTATTATTATTATTATTATTATTATTATTATTATTATTATTATTATTATTATTATTATTATTATTATTATTATTATTATTATTATTATTATTATTATTACATTTGTTTCACAACTTATGAACCAATGATTTGAAGCAATCTATGTTGGAAGAGTTTCCATTTACTGGTTCAGAAAATAAACAGATTTGTTTTATTTTAAATTTTCATTTCTCTCAGTGTAAAGAGCCCGTCGTATTGTATGTTTTTAATTAGAGATGCAAAAAAGCCGGCTTTTTTGAATCGATGGTTTTTTTCACATAAAAAGCCGGCTTTTTTGGGAAAAAAACGAGAATTTTGGAAATTTTGGCTTTTTTCAACTTCATGATTTTTCCATCTAAATAGCTTTCTTATAGTATATTCTATAGTTAGATAAAAATTCCATGACCTGAATGTGATATTTCGCTCTGAAATTCACCATCAAGATGGATGGAGCACATGTTTTACGAATTAAAGCTAACATGAAGAATGTAGTATTTGAGGGTAATTTTAGAGGCTATTTAACTTTATTTTAACTTTTGAGTTATCGATATCTTTTTTCTTCTCTAGTTTGTCATCCGTGTTTCATTTCTAAGAGCTTTTAGTACTCTAGCTTCTAGCGCAAAAGTTAAACTTGCCCGTTTTTCTATTTATCCGTCAAAGCGTACGTTTTTCAATATATCCGTCAAACCGTACTTCCACATTTCTGTTATACTGTAGCTGTGAAGTGATTTAGCAATAATTTTCCGGACACAACCTTGAATACCAATTTATACAAATAATCAGTAGCGGATTTAGAAAAGTACTTTAGGAGGGTTTTTTTCTGATTGTTTCGTTTCCTAAAAAGTAATAATTTTATTTGGGAAGTGCTTGAAGTTTATGAGTACAGGCATAACTAATATTTCGTTTCGTTTATATGTTTAGCAATAATCTTCCGGATACAACTTTAAAAATCATTTTATACTGAGAATCAGTGGCGGATTTAGAAAAGTATTTTGGGAAGGGTTTCTTACTAATGTTTAGTTTTTTTTAAACATTCGTAATTTTTATTTGACGGGAGCTTAAAGTTTATGAGTAAAGGCATAAATAATAGATATTTCGTTTGTTGCAGACATTCCGTAACTTTGGGGAACGGGCTTCAGTCCGAAAGACCGCCCCCCTAACCTTCGCAAAACCGTCACTGCTGGTAATTAGTAATAATAACGATTTAAAAACAATAAAAAAGGAAGTCGCCCAACTCACAGCACACGCACTATTTCTACATTCATAGATGGAATGAAGAAAAGCTTTGTCAGAATGGTCGAATGCTGGTTGAATCCCGGACTTCCCGATAGAAGCGCAAAAGCTAATCACTCAGTCATGTTTGTTGTGCAGTTGTATTTAGCTTAACTTAAATATATTCCGTAGTGTTTTTTTTTTGGGGGGGGGGGGAGTTCCGTAATGATATGTTGAATCCCTCTTGTTAAAAATTCAGAAAACTTGAGGATTGGGTAAACTGTGATGGTGGTTCTACAAAACTTAACTGTAGAATTTCAAGAATATACAGAACCAAAAGCTCTAGATGTGCAGCCTTTAAGTGTATCATATAAATCTAAGTATTTCTCTTATGTTTTATTTTAATTTTATTTTGTTTCAAAAAGAGGGTATGGAATATTTTGAAGTAAAAATACTACATACTATTTTGCTAGTTATTTGTGTATTTTTTAAAAAGAAGTGTTTACTTTTAGGGTTGGCTGATTTACACCAACTTTTTTTTTTTTTAATAACTGGTTTAAACCACAAAAATAAAAAGAATGAAAAATGCGAATCGTGTGAACTTCATGGTAACGTTTTCAGATATCAAACTACCTGCAATACTTTTATTTCCCTTTCACCTTTTAATCAAGGAGTCCCATGTTCAATTGTCGGTCGAACCACAATCCTTCTTTCATGCGTAACCCAAGTAGCGGTTCGGATGTCAGTTTAAGCGAAAGTCTTCTCCTTGATAACCTCGGTATTTCGTAAGGATGTTAAGCCTAAATATACGAAACAAACCAAATTGTATATTTCTACATGCCTAAATGCGTGTTGTTTTATAAAGAAGCCAATATTGCTTAAATATATTGATAGAAATTGGCAAAATTTATCGATTGCCTACGTACTTCCAACATTAGCTTGGATTGGACTTTCAATGATATCTACGTACCGGTACTAAATTTGTAATTTAATACCTCAGTTTTAGCGTACTGAATATGGTACGTTGACCTTTAAATTTTACATGCAAAGCAATAACAGGATTTTCCCGTTATTGTCTTACATTTCAAGTAATGACGGGATTTTCCCAATGGCTAGGGCGGGAGATTCTCAACTTAAGAAATTTACTGGCCGCACTTCTTTAAGCTTATAGGAGTTCTTCCGGCATAACCCCGCTGTTGCATAATAACATCAAGGCGAAACAAAGTTAGGCTATTTCTGTGAATATGTAATATAAATACATAAAGCAAAAAATCTAAGTCAAAAAAGCCTGGTTTAAACCAAAAAAGCCTGGTTTAAACATCCCCCAAAAAACAGGTTTTTGGCATTTTCAAAAACAACCACGGTTCTTGCCAACTCTGCTTACTTTTGTATATAGGAGATTAAAAAATTCTTATTATATACATTGGTTAATCCTGTGGAATTCATAATGTAAATATGTTGAAGAAAAATTGTTTGAAATATTTTTTTCGAAATTCATAGTTTATTTTCGATGTTTTATATTATTATCAGCATCAACCACTAATTAAATGATTTTTTGTGTTATAGAGAAGCGATACAAAGTCTGTTTTATCAATTTAAAGCAGTATTTTGAAAAAAGCCCAAAATTTCCGAAGCAAAAAAGCAAAGCAGAAAAAACCGAGTTTTTTTTTCCAAAAAAGCCGGTTTTTTTCCGAGCCCTTGCATCTCTATTTTTAATACTCATAGTTCTTATATTCATTACATAAGGCATATTTCACTGTAAGAAAGCGTAGTTATAAGGAATTAAGCAGAAAGTAAAAAGAAAAATGTAAACAAACTTGTATGTTATACGAAACTGAAAACAATTAAATATCAATTAATTTCGAAGCTCTAGTAGTAAAAATGGCACTAAAATAACACTATTAAGTAAGATGTTGTATCAATTATTATATAAATTCTCCTGACACTGATGGACATGCTACTTATAAACACAATAAAACGATTAAGTTGAGTTGATTTTGAATTTAACGTCCCTTTCAGCAACGAGGCTATATGAGATGAGACGTACTGATTAACGTGGAATCCGAACCACATGAGCTCCCACCGGGAAGCGAACCCGGATCTCCCACGCCAAAGACACGCACGCTAACCGTTTAGCCACAGAAGAGCTCAGTAAAATGATTGAGTTGTTCGTAAAAGAAATTATTTAAGTGTGAGATATTCATTGTTATTTATTATTTTGTGGTAATAGACCTTAAGTTAACGTTTATCTGGGAAGAATTGATAGTAACCACACCACAAAAGTTGAGAAATGTTTTAATGGCATACTACAAGTTAACATGAACTATTATGAGTGTAATCCTGTTTCCTGCAAATGGGTGTCATTTCAATGTTGGTGTTAGGTATGTTCTGTGTTGAGTCTACTTAAGCTTTTCAAATAAGTGTTGGTACAGTCTCCATCATGACGAGATATAATAAAATGTTGAAAAATATTCAACATAGCTGGTACCCTGGATTGAACTAGAACTTTTAGGCTGAAAAGCAAGCACACTAAAACGAGCAGTACAATGATTGTGCTATTTAGACTTAGTATGTGAGCATTAATGGTGAAATAGAATTATTAGGTCTATTAAATTTAAATATATGTACAATCTGAGGTTTGAAATAATTCACAAAGAAAGAAACATCAGGCCATGTATTGCGGTTTCTCACATTTTCTTTTTCACGAGTAATGTTAAGATCACGGGGAAAAAATGATGACTTTCTGAACCTATTTTGTTACAAGTTCTTGTAAAATTGAGAAGGTACTTAAAATAACAAGCAGCAGGTGGTCGAAATAGCAAAAAATTTTCACCGAATTTTGATAGTCAAACGCAATTTTTTCCTGTTTTATCAGGCAGATATTGAGATAATATCTTGTTGAAGGTCAAGATTATTACTTTTTATTCTTAAATATACCGTACCTAGTAGGTACCTGTAGCCTCTATGCTGGTAGTGATTTCTTTCAAAAATGTTGTAAGGGTAGCGTGGGACAAAACAAAATATCAGAAAGCTGAATTTGAACATTATTTGGTGAAGGAGTGTTCTTCATAAGAGTGAAATGTAATTTATCTTTGCTACTGGGAACATTTTTTATTCATATTCGACCGGAGAGAACCAAGTGAACGAGAAAGTACGTCTGGAAGTAATATTTTATGTTGGTTGCCAGGGATGTACGCAGGGGGTGGGTCCTGGGGATCCGGAACCCCCGAAATTTCGACTTTTGTGTAAATTTAGCTTAATTTAAGGGACAATTTTAGGAATTTTAATATAAAATACCCTCATATTGAGTTTGGACAGCTCCCGAAATAAATTCCTGCGTACTCTACTGTTGGTTGCCCTAACCTTCTTTCCCTTCTCTTGCTTTCTCTCTCTTTTCTAAATAGCATGACATTTTTAGTTTGGCGGGAATTGGTCACATGCTATTAAAAGTCATGTTATACTTCTTTTTTTAATATCAGAATATGAGCAACTCTAAAGGTGTGACTTCATTTTTATAACCATCTTGACCTCTGTGTGTGTGGGGGGGGGGGGAGAGACTAATTGTCAAATATTAAATTTAATGTTAAATTCGTAGTCGAAAGAAATCATGTTCGATTGGATTGGGTTTCAATTTAGCAGCCTCTCAGACAGCGAGGCTATATGAGAAGAGAGATCCAAACTGCATGAGCTTCTGCCGAGAATCGAACGGATGTCCTGCGCCGGAGAAGCTTACGCTGACCATATAGCCACGGAGGAGCTCTCATGATTTGCGAATTCTAATTAGAAAGTATTGGATTTAAATACCTTTTCCTCTATGTACTGAAAATTAATTATGAATTTAATTAGGAAAAAAAGTCTCGTTTTGTGCAATAGAAAATATTAATTTAGCCGAAATCATGTATTGTATAGAAAGACTGAAACTAGATTGGAATGAAGATTTCTGGTGAGTCTACCAGCAAACCTCAGCAACGATTCGCAAGGACAACTCAAGAACAGGTTTTCTCTTCTGAAAACAATAAGACCAGACCAGGGAGAAGGCCGTGGAAAGGGCAAGAGACCACCTGCTGCTCGAAAACCCTTTCATCTGAGCCGTTTTTACGCGCCGTATTTACGCTCGAAGTTAAAAGCAGCCAGACTTTTCCAGCGTATAAAAATTCGGTACGTAAACGTACGCCAGGTCCCATACACTAACGTATTGACAGCTGCTAACAAGACTAGCGCATGAAATTTTATGGCTACGGCGGAAAAATACGTCAGTGTATGGGTGGTGTTAGGTTTGGTCCATACGAAAAGAGAGGAAAACTTACATAAAGAATAATTTTAAGGAGAAGATGACTAGAAAGTACTCACTTTATTACTTATCATAGGAACGTATTCAGTGCTAACTTTTAGAGTACGGAAGTATCCGTTGCTGACTTTTGCTGTTGTAAATTTAACTCCTGAAATACTCTTTCTCTAATATTATCTATTTCTTCGTCTTCCTATTTCCTACTTCAAAATACCCTCAATTACGTCCATCAAGTCATATTACGAATATTATTATTGTTTTATTGGAAGCTGAAATGCTCGATGTTACCACGAGAAGAATAGGTTTATTAAAATATTTGAATCCTCTTCTTCTTACCTAGGTATGATACATATTTGAATCAAAGCGTAAGTAGTAAAAAGTCAAGGAAATAATTTACTTTTGGCATACAGTTTGAAACATCCTACCCACCCCTATGTAATTCACTCCTTAATCTAATTGATATGACTAAGAAACCCAGCTTTATTGGGTGCTAACTATGTTCAGGTCATTTCAAATGGGTTAGTCGTTTTCCCAATCCCGAAAACTATGAATTCAAAACTAATCTGTCATTTTTGGAATTTTCTTTTCAACCTTTTTTCCACTCTACCTATAGGGCTGAATTTGTACTTAAATGGTATTGAGAGCGCCACTATTCATTTCAGTGACCCTGAAAACTATAGATTGCAGACTAATGTCGATTATTTTGGTGTATATTTACATGTCACCCCTGCCAATTCCCACCCCTTCGAGTATTTTACTACAACTGTATTTTTTTTTCAGATTGTAAGTCATGTCTACTAAGCTTGGTTGAAATTGTTCCAGGTGTTCCACAGTTACGCAAGGAATTATACATTCATACAGATACCTACATACAAATATATATATCCTTGGAAACCATGAACTCAACAATAATCTCGGTCATGTTAGACAATTTATTTTTCACCCCTTCTCACCATCACCCTGGTGAGGGCTGAACTTGGAATTTAGCAGTATCTGGAATGTTACTATTCATCTCAGTGACAATGAAAACTGGATTTGACACTAATATCTGTCGTTTATCACTATTTTTATGTCACTTTTCTCTCTAGGGGTATTTATTGATTCTAAAGATGGACTTAAACGGCATCGAATGTGTCACTATTACGTCAAGCACCCATAAAGCTATGGATTCTATACTAATGTTGTCTTTTGTACTAATATTGTATTTATAAGTTTCTTACTTTCCACGCACCTCATGAGGCGCTACGGGTCTTACTCCATTGCAGATTGAACTTGTACTTAAAGGGCACCAGACTTCTCATCAATTTACTCAGAAACCCTGAAACTTCAGAATGAATTCGATAGTAATATCATTCGTTTTTGGTTATTTTTACATGTTACCATTTCCCTTTCCCTAGGAGTGTTAATGGAAGTTGCACTTTGACTTAAATGGCATCAAGATTATCACTATTCATCTTAGCGACACCGAAGACTATCAATACGCCACTAATATCGGTCGTTTTCGGTCATCTTTGTATGTCATCCCTTCCCACTGTCCCTAGGAGTGCTAGAAGGTTTTACCCCAACAGTATTCTTTTCCATCTTGTAGGTAATATGTGTGCCAAATTTCTTAAAAATTACTTCAGTCGTTCCAGAGTTTTGCTGCAACAAAATACACAAACATACATACTGTACATACATTTTTTATTTATGTAGATAATTGGAAATAATCGATGTTACTTAAAGCTGGTTGAGCCACCCAAGCCTTAGATCCGCTCTACACTATAAGTAATAAATAATCAAAGAGCGGCAAATTAAAATAGCTGCAAGTGCAAAGAATACGTTAAATATTATTTTACCTCTGCATCCATAAATAAAATGTGAGTACTTGTAGTGACTAAACCATATTTGTACCAAATACATGAAATTAGGTTATTAGAATCTAGCTGAACATGCGGTTACACAAATATTAATTTTCAAATCTATATATAGTTACCACTTTTGCTCTATTTTGAAATAAATAAATTCAAACGAAACTTGCAATCAAATCGTTACAATTACTTTAAACTGGCTGCACAGTTGGACATCCGATAGCCTAGGTAATGACTTCTATTACTGTCAAATAGGCAATGGAATACGTTGCTAGCGACATCTATTGGTGTGACTGTTTATTACTCTGATTAACGTGAGACACAAACAGAGACCTTCGCCGTGTATTTTTAGGATTTTACTTTTGAATATTAGACAGAGAAATTTTCTTCTCATAGTACAATTCTTGGTTTTCAGTGATATACCACTAAAGTTTAGTGTTTACAAGTGTTTCATACACTTCTCTCGTACAGTAATTTCAAAATGTAAAACGAGAATCTGTGACGGAAGTAGATTTAGTCATACTGCTAATTGGATTTATTGAAAGGGCAAAGGTTCAGTCACTGAGTGAGTATCTCTGCACGACACATAGCTTGTGTAATTGTAGTACATAGTTCTCTACTCAGTCATTCTTTTTCTCTCTCCCTCTCTCGCTCTTTCACACACACACACACACACACACACTTGTGCATCACGCTCTATACTTTTAAAAAAAATCGAAATAAAATTCTGTAGAGAAATGCAGAGCATAGTGCGGGAGGGTGTTATGTGATTTAAAGTGTCAACAGAAATTTTTGTAATTTCATAAACATGTTCTCACCATTCAGCCTGCTAAAACAAAATGGCTTTATGTACATTTTTTGCTTCATTTTTTATTCTTCCTTTTTCTTTTGAAGCAATCATGAGGGGGAGAAAGAGGGCCATTTAGTCATGAATAAACTTGAATTTGAGATTTCAATTGATTCATAAGCTTCGTTATCTGGACATGTTAAGAGAAACTTTTTAAAGGATGTTGCTATATCCGTGTGTTCGTGTGTGTCTATATACCTATAAAGCCATGTCATACAATTATTAAATTTCAAAATAATAATAATAATAATAATAATAATAATAATAATAATAATAATAATAATAATAATAATAATAATAATAATTATTATTATTATTATTATTATTATTATTATTATTATTATTATTATTATTATTTTGCAGTACATGTTGCTCTATTTTTTAATAGAGGATAATTATTATTGAAAAATCGAAAATGATTCTCAACAACTTTTAGAATGGTACTTTCATTTTCTTTGGAAAAATCCGTAAAGCAAAATTACTTGTTGGGAAAGTGGTTGTCGGGCGAAATCTCAAATATGTTCCTAACGATCTTGTTCGTATTTCTTGAGTAAATAATAAATAATAAAAAATAATTCTACACCGTGGCATTATTCATTATTCAATTTTATTTTTAAATATGCTTGCTTTCAACCAACATAATAGATATAATTTGTCTAGGCTCCTAATAACATTCTACAGAAAAATACTGTAATCATTCATAGTTAAAGTAGAAGATTAGTGTAAGAAATCCGTATATTCTTTCTAATGAGAAGGGCAGTTCAGTGGAAAGCGCTCACTCTTGGTGCAAGGGGTCCTCGGTTTGATCTCAGGTCATGTTAGCTCTTGATGGAAAACATCGTGTCCATGGGTTTTTTCCAAGTTCTGCTATTTCCTTCCAAATTCATATTCCATCGATTTATATATTACTTTGCTCATTTATTTTTATGAACCGTGCATCTCCTATAGTTTATAGTGCACAAGCATGGGACATAACACTAAAAAAATTATTTCATTCCCATATTTTGTTTCTAAGTTGGTTAATGCTGCTTTATTATGAATAGGATTTGTAGCAAAGAAAAAGCGTGTATAATCTTGTATTCTTTAAACCAATGACGTGAGTTTTACTAACTGTTCAATATCAGATGATTATTTCTAAAATAACTGGAACAACCAAATCAAAATGTTATATTGAAAAGGTAGCAGAAAAATACCTTTGGAATTAGAGCCATTTGAAAACGCTGACAATTTGAGGGGCTTTTAGCTTCGTGATACGTAGATTTACTATTACAAAGGAAACATGTCCCGAGAAAGACACTATAATTACATATTACTAGCTATTTTAAAAATAATATATTTAAACGTTAACGGTTTAAATCATTTCGAATATTTCTCCATAATTGTTACAACGAATCGTAAATAAGGAACAAAAATTCGCATTTACCTAAAAGGAAATCAAATAGGTTTTCTATACTGCAACACTCCAATTTCTGTATTGAAGAAGAAATAAAGGACATCCAGGACATTGACAGCTTAATAACTGTACATGGATGGAACATATTGTATATACATATTCTTACGCAGATATAGGATGTGTTGCAGTTGGGAGAGAAAACAAAATAGAAACAAATCTAAACAGATTACAATAGTTCCTTAGCAACAATTTCAGCATGAAGGCCATAACAGCAATCCAAAGGTTAAGAGATATACAAGAAAATAAACAAGAAAAATAAATATCAAAATAGGAGATAACTTGGTGGAGTTATAGTCTTAAGAAGTAAAAGAACAAGTGATATAAAGTGCAGAAAATGTAAAGTCCAGAATATTTCAAATGAAGAAGGAATTCGAGAAACAACAAACAAAGCAAAAATCTAAGAGGTAACATCGACATAGAACTTAAGAAAAGGCAGTTGAAAAGTTATATATGAAGTGTTGTTTTGTATGATTGTAAAGCACATTCGCGACGAGAAGAGAAAAAATTAAGAATAGAAATGGAATTCTGCAAAATTTGAGGCTATATAAAGTTGTGGAATATTATAGAAGTGAAAAGGGTATCGAATGAAACAGTATTGAAAATATTGGGAGAAAAGAGACGGAAAGAATACTACTTCGAAAAAATAATATAGCATAGATACAGATACATTACGAAACCTGGAGTTCTAGCTATTAGCTATTAGCTATAGATGAAGGCTGGGAATAGATACCTAGGTAGATAGATCAAATAATCGAAAATATAGGGACGAATAAGTACATAGAAATAGAGAAAATCTAGCTCAGGATAGGGAAAAATGAAAAACTGTATCAAACCAAGCAAAAGATAGCAGATTAGAGGAGAAGGAGACCATAAAAAATAATAGACAATAAAAAGGATCATGTAGTAGAAGTTTCAATTTTGTCTGATGTATGTCAACCGCTGGAGGTTGTTTGGTGCAATCTAACGGCGAGATATCTAACTATTAATACTTTCAATTCAATAATAGAAAATGAAATATTGATATCTACCGTTAACCTCACCGTTACTCGTGAAAATACTAACGGATTGACTCCATTGCCGGACACGCCGTGATAATCACTCTAGATATTATTGCAAAAACATTTTAAAAAAATGCTTTTACTCGATAGTCATCTTGTAAAGTAACGGACGGTGGTAAGTCGTCATTACTCTTTAAGATTTAACGAATTGATTCCATTAACGAAGAAGGTAATCACCGTAGCTATTGATTACGAAGAAAACAATCGTAAAAAAACATTATCGAGTAAAGTAACGGACGGAGGTAAGTCGCCGTTACTCGTTAAGATTTGACGGATTGACTTAATTAACGAAGGAGGTAATTGTTCTGACTATTGATGGCGAAAACCGATGCGAATGGTCCCGGGTTCGATTCCCAGTGGAGGCACTTGGTCGACAAAGTGTAGAAAGCATTTTCAGGCCAGCCGTCCCGAATGAGGTTTCCCTGGGTTCCCCTCATTCACACCAGGAAAATGCCGGGATGATACCAAACATATAGGTCCTAGGCCGCTTCCTTCCTTCCACAATATTTTCTTCCCTGTACCGGATAGTGTGCTCGCCGAGGGATCATCCCTCGAACGTGATGGCCTAACATGGCTATGGATGCCCAAAATCTTAGAAAACTAAATCCTAAGTCCTTGGTGGCGATAAAATTTCTTTAAAAATAGCTTTTGTTCGAGGAATATAGTGTAGAATAATGGACGAAGGTAAGTCGGTTTCAGTCGTTAAGTTTTAACGGATTAAGCCCATTAACGAAGGAGGTAATCTCTCTTTCCATTGATGGCATAAAAAGAATTTTAAAATTCGCTTTTGTTCGAGAGTAATTGTGTAGAGTAACGGATGGTGATAAGTCACCGTTAATAGTTAAGATTTAACGCATTGAATTCATTAATGAAGGAGATAATCGCTCTGGGTGTTGATTGCGAAAAAAAATTAAAAATGCTTTGGTTCGAGAGTTATCGGGTCGAGTAATGCATGGGAGTGAATTGCCGTTACTCCTTAAGATTTAACTGATTGACTCCATTAACGAAGGTGGTAACCACTCTGGCTATTGATGGCGAAAAAAGAAATAAAACATTCGTTTTTATTCGAAAGTTATCGTGCAGAGTAACAGACGGAGGTAAATTGTCGTTACTCATGAAGATTTAGCGAATTGACTTCATTAACGAAGGCAATCGCTCTGGCTATTGATAGCAAAATATTATTATTATTATTATTATTATTATTATTAATAATAATAATAATAATAATAATAATAATAATAATAATAATAATAATAATAATAATTTTAAAAAATGCTTTTGTTCGAGAGTTATCGTGTAGAGTAACGGACGGAGGTAAGTCACCGTTACTCATTAAAATTTAACGAATTGACTTCATTAACGAAGGGAGCAATTGCTCTAGCTATTTATTGCGAAAAAAAGAATTTAAAAATTCGTTTCCATTCAAGAGTTATCATATGAAGTCACGGATGTACTAACATTACAATGTTATAAATCCCACTTACGTGGTCTTAATAAATTAGAATATACAAAAGTCTTTAAAGGCCAATAGCATTTTATTTTTAAAAGAGACTGCTATTGTAAACAACTTCTTTCCTCCAGTAACAACAACAATAAAACACTTATATATCTAATATTACGCTTTTTTTCTTCTAAACACTTAATCAAAGTGAAAATAACCTTGTGGAATGAATGCGTGGAAAAGTGAAAATGACTTTGCCATGAAGGTCACCAATTTTACCTTAAAATATCATGCATAATCAGTTAGAAAGGTCAAAAAAGGTCAGAATGTGTCTACATATACTTGTTTGTATGTATGTTACTATATGAAAGACGTTAACAATTTGATACGAAACTGAAGAAATGCTTAAGATTATATGTTAGTCGGCTTATTAGAGAGGGTACCGTACAATATTTAGTATTCCAAATGACGGAAGATGTTACTTTAGAACTATATTCTGATTAGTGTTGAACCGCGGCTATAATTTAAACTAAAAGGACTCTGATCGATGTGGTGGGAGGAATAATATTGTCTTACCTTCTTTTTCCACGTGAAAAAGAAAAAAAATGATTGGTTCAGGATGTCAAATT
Organism: Thermobia domestica; assembly: GCF_964235325.1. Lineage (NCBI taxonomy): Eukaryota > Metazoa > Arthropoda > Insecta > Zygentoma > Lepismatidae > Thermobia > Thermobia domestica. The sequence goes on from NC_137464.1 coordinate 49,078,754, forward strand.
CCTAAACAGCTCTGAAGAGGACTCAGGGCTACCATATTCAGTAAATTATAGCTTGAAACTGAACGTCTTGAAGTTTAACCCTTAAAACCATCATTATTCACACGAAAATCATATCCTCCTTTTATGGAAAGGCGTTAAAGTAAAACGACAAGCTGCTATCAAAGTTGTGATAAAAAGAAAAGGCAATTCCCGCCATTGCCCTAAGCAATCAACCGTTTACCAGTTACTCATCACAGCACAAACGAAACCGAAATAACTAATTTTTCTTCGTATCATTATAGCCTAAGTGTATTTTCACACCAATATGTCTGTGTGTTGTTTATTGTAAAAGTTACATTGTCCCTGAAGCACTATGTAGAACTATTGAAATCATCTTGGTTTGTACCGTATTAGTAATTAAATTGCTTAATAAATGTAAGTTCTGAAGATGATAGTTATTAGGTGTAGAAGAAATATTCCAGGATTTTTTGTTTACGTTAATCACGTTGAAAAGTAATTTATCTTCCAAATGTTGAATTAACGGTTTACGATATCTGCACCATCTTTGTTTCTTACCTCATTTATTTATGAAAGGAAATATCTATTTGTTCTTTTCGAAATGAACTCGTAATTTTAATGATTTGATTTTTACTGATATCTTTCTCATATTTAGTTAAATGTTCTTTGCTATTTTCAAAATATATTTGTATATAAATTCAATACTATTTACATAAAGTTTGATTATTAAATATTTTAAAAAAACATTTAGTATAATTTATTTTTCACGAAGTTAAGGACATTTAAATAGGTTGAAAGAAGGTACCAATAACATCAAAGACATTTAAATAGGTTGGAAGAAGATACAAATAAAATCAAAGGACATTTAAAGAGGTTTGAAGAAGATATAAATAAAATCAGACATTTAAATAGGCTTGAAGAAGATACCAATAAAATCAAAGACATTTAAATAGGTTTGAAGGAGATACCAACAAAATCAAAGACATTTAAATAGGTTTGAAGAAGGTACAAACAACATCAAAGGACATTTAAGTAGGTTTGAAGAAGATACCAATAAAATCAGACATTTAAATAGGTTTGAAGAAGATACCAATAAAATCAAAGACATATAAATAGGTTTGAAGGAGATACCAACAAAATCAAAGACATCTAAATAGGTTTGAAGAAGGTACCAACAACATCAAAGGAAATTTAAATAGGTTTGAAAAAGATACCAATAAAATCAGACATTTAAATAGCTTTGAAGAAGATACCAATAAAATCAAAGACATTTAAATAGATTTGAAGAAGATACCAATAAAATCAAAGACATTTAAATAAGTTTGAAGAAGATACCAATAGCATCAAAGGACATTTAAATAGGTTTGAAGAAGGTACCAACAACATCAAAGGACATTTAAATAGGTTTGAGAAGATACAAATAACATCAAAAATATTTAAATAGGTTTGAAGAAGATACCAAATAATCAGAGAACATTCAAATAGGTTTGAAGAAGAGGAGAATAAAATCGAAGGACATTTAAATAGGTTTGAAGAAGATACCAACAAAATCAAAGGACAATATAAATAGATTTGAAGAAGATACCAATAAAGTAAAAGGGCATTTAAATAGGTTTGAAGAAGATACCAATAAAATCAAAGACCGTTAAATAAGTTTGAAAAAAATACCAATAAAATGGAAAAGATTTGAAAAAGATACCAATAAAATCAAACCATTAAATTATGTTTCATTTAAAAGAAAACAAAAATAATTCGGTATATAGCCACATTATTGGGGTAAGAAAAAGTGGTGCAGTTGTTGAAAACGTTGGGTGAAAGAAAGGATGAAAAGACAGAAGGGAATTTAGAGTAAAGGGAGTCAAGTCCAATCACAAAACTGTGCGGAAAACAAACATTAGATATGCATTAATTGCAAATTTGGAGCTAAGTGATCGACTTTTATTAATTAGAATTTTTTAATGCGTCAATTGTTTTCGTGAACAAACACGATATGCAAATATTGAATTTGACAAATCAACGGAAACCATAATGGCTTTGAAAAATTGTGTTTGCAGATCAAAACGAAAGGGCTTCACCCTATTTCTAATGCTAAAAAATTCTATTTTTCGTTGTTTACAGTGAGAATTCGCGCACCAAATGCTTTTCCGAATGCATGGGAATATGGGAATCCTATTTTTCGGAGATTATTCCTCAATGGTATGTCCGATCGGGACGTGCGATCCCTTATATACTCAGCACGTGTTCTGGAATCACCATGTCAAATTTGGTGAAGAACGGTTCTCGAAGAACGCTTTTCTCGGTGTCTCGAAGAACGCTTTTCGCTGATTATTTCTCAATGGTGTATCCAATCGGGACATTCGATCCCTTACAACACACAGCGCGCGATCTCGATTCACCATGTTGAAATCGGTTAAGAGGCCTCATCCCGGCGAAATTAAAATACCGCTAATTTTACAGTAATTATGTGATATCTTCAAATAGATAAAAGATAATCGAACTGTGGAAAAAGAGCACCCTAGACAATATCATTTAACATGAGATACCGTTATCACGACTCACTTATCTGCTTTCGATTTCGAGCCATTTTGAAAATCGGCATTTATTTTCGCGTTTCTAAACGGCTGAAAACGGAGAGCCAGTAGGTGACTTGTGATAACTGTACCTCACGCAAAATAATATTGTCTAGAGCGCTCTTGTTCCACATTTCAATTATCTTTTATCTATTTGAAGATATCACATAATTACTGTAAAATTAGCGGTATTTTAATTTCACCGTGATGAGGACTCTTAAGAACGGTTCAGGGATCTCGGAGATCCAGTTTGTTTGGTAATTATTCCTCAGTGGTATGTGCGATTAGGACATGTGACCCCTTACGATACTCAGCACGCGCTCTGGAATCACCATGTGAAATTTTGTTAAGAATGGTTCCAGCATCTCGGAGGCGTATCTGGATAAACAAACGCCTAAGTCGAGTACCTTTACTCTAATAAAGTTTGTACAGTTCGTTTAAGTATTACGTGGAAAAGTTAGCACTGCTGTTTTCATTATAACAGTTTCAATCTCTGGATATCTTTTAAGCTCTGAAGGAAGCTTCAGATAGAGACCTTAAAAATGAAATATGTTCAAAATGACCAGAAACTGGACTTGATTTCCTTGTGTACTACACTCGCCATTTATGGGTAAATGGACTTGTATTTATAATAATAATTAAGAATATATAAATATATATTCGCCTAGGTATTTATGCAACCCTAACTCATACATGTTTTGAAGGTTACATGTTAGTCTTATGAGTGACGTATCTTTCTTTATGAGTAAATGGGATCTATATAACTACATTTAATTCATCGTTACCTGTCAAGATGTTAGCAGATTGACTCTATTAACAGATTCGCCCAAGATAATCACTTTACCTATCTATTGCGAAAACACAAACCAAAAATTTGCTTTTGTTCAAAAGTTACCATATGGATTAACAAACGTATAAACATTGCAATCTCATAAGGTCTACTAGCATGATCCTAATAAAATAAATGGTGAAAGTGCAACATGTATCGCTCTTACCATTAGTGTGTTCGAACTAGGGATGGCCAATTCCGGAATTTTTACTTTCCGGAATCCGGAAAGTAAAATCGGAAAATTCCGGAATTCGGAAAAATTCCGGATTTCGAAAAAAATCCGGAATTCGGAAAAATTCCGGATTTCGGAAAAAATCCGGAATTCGGAAAAATTCCGGAATTTAGAAAAATTCCGGATTTCGGAAAAATTCCGGAATTCGGAAAAATTCCGGAATTTAGAAAAATTCCGGATTTCGGAAAAATTCCGGATTTCGGAAAAAATCCGGAATTTAGAAAAATTCCGGAATTTAGAAAAAATCCGGAATTCGGAAAAATTCCGGATTTCGGAAAAAATCCGGATATCGGAAAAATTCCGGAATTCGGAAAAATTATTTTTTTTTTTTTGTAATCCTAAGAATTTTGTTCAAACGCAAACGAACAAATTTCCTTTTTGTAATCCTAAGAATGTATGATGCAAGTTAAGCTGAAACTTACATCCTAAAGTACTCAATCTTCCCATGGTTAATGAGATGTAGTCCAAAAGTACGATGTACTTCTAATATTTAATTTTTGTTTTACTGTGATATTGTCCAGAGGTAAGACATATATCACACTGAGATAAACAACTTGACATAATGAAGATGTTATCATACGTAGTTTTCCAGAAAATCGTGAGAAACTAATTTTTGTGAAGTTAAAATATGCGTCGCTTGTTGCCAGTGGGATGCAATTGATAACTTTTATGCTGGAATAGTCTTATTATTATTATTATTATTATTATTATTATTATTATTATTATTATTATTATTATTATTATTATTATTATTATTAATCGTTTATGTACTGTAAAAGAAAAATGTGAACCGTTAAGTAGTAGATTTTATCTGTTGTTTTTTGATATCTTCTAACAGTAATAACAAACTGCTTGTAAATACGCAATGATTATCAAGGACAATGGCATATTAATGTAAGGACTACTCTGCAGACTAGCAATAAACAATAACAGATAAACAATAGTTGCAAAAAAAAAAAAAAAAGTAACTAACTTGGGCACGTCAGAATGTTCGCGAGAATATAGGGACGCATTGAGACTAGCAAAGAGCGTGCTATTATCATTACTCAAAGGGCCGTACGATGGAGGCATTAATGTTAATGGCACTAATGAGCACTTACTTGCTCTAACGGTTAACCTCATTTTTGAGATGATTCTTAGAAGTGGGCGTGTTGGCATGCAGTTAGAAGACCTATATCCATTATTTAAAAAGCACACGTTATCTGTGAAGTACTAACGATTTGCGTCACTATCGAACACTAACGTAGCACTAGCGACGTTTAAAGTCGAAATGGAGTCTGACATAAGTGGCTTGTCAACTTCACGGACATTATATTTTCCTTGAATGAGAGAATTTTGCGCCCAGGAAATTTGCGCCCTACCACAAAAATAGGAAAAAATGCGCTCGCAATATATTTGCACTGGGATGTTTGCGCCCTACCCCAAAAAGAGGGGAAAATGCGCCGGCTATATATTTGTACTGGGATGTTAGCGCCCTACAATTCAACTTATTTTTGTATTGTATAAAGTAACTTCCACTCACACTTGAACTAGGCTTGCCTATCATCGTCTCAGTGAGTTACTCCATCCGTTATATTATTCCGAACAAATGAAAAAAATACAATTTTAGTTCACTAAAGGACAATCCATACAAATACAATTTTTCATTATACTACAAAATTTACAAAAAAGTATAAATGACTGATATATAATTATTAATATAATGAAAGAGTATAATTTAATCTACAAAAGGCTGTTTGGCTCTACCCAGATATCTCTGTTCACAATCCTTGCGAGTTGTTTGGCTTTTCAGGACACAAAATATAGAAAAGAAAATGTAAAGTGAATGTAAAATCAGTTCAGTAATATTATCAAGAAAACTATGTACAGTGTGTTTATTTGCTGGAATTCAAACATACAATTGCGTTCAGTCGTTCTTTCAGAAAAAAAAATTTCCGGGGGGCACACTTAGAATTCCGGAGGGGGGTCACTGCTGGTACTATTCTATTTATTATTATATTATAGACGTATTATTTTGGTCTCCTCCGAGGGGGCACTCTGAGAGCTCTGGGGAGGCCAGTGTTCCCCCAAAATCATCTCTGGAAGAAGCAGTGATTGCGTTGATCCGTTGTGTTCTTTTGGCTTATATTGAAGTTTATTCTCCCCTTATATAGCCACAATGAAAATAAATCACAAATGGCATGGTTGTGGGGGGAGGATTGTTTATGCTGTAATGTCAGCCCCTCCGAGCAAATGCGTAAGCTCCAATAGGTTCTTTTATTTCGCAGAGCTCAACTTCCCGGTGGAGGTACATCGCAGGCGCAATTTTCCCTGTTCTTGAGGTAGGGCGCAAATTTCCCAGACGCAAAATTCTCGACACCGTTCGAATGACCTCGGAAAACTATATCTTTTTCAATACTTTTTTATATTCTTTTACTCAAGATTTCTTCATAGCTTCTTATTAAAATACTTACTAATATATCCTCATTTTATTGTCCTAACCAATCAACATGGGTATGTTGTCAGTAAAATATTTAGATTGATCGAGCCTCTGGTGTGTAACCACAGTATTTCATATCATCCCCCCATTAGAAATCTTGGCTAAACGAACCAATATATGTTGCCAATAGAATAGTTTAGAATGATTGAGCCCCTGGTAAATAACCACAGTATTTCGTGACAGACCCCCCCCTTCCTATTACCATATTCTAGCTACATGCCTGACTCAGCTAATTCTCTACATTATTTACCAAGCACACGTTTTCTAAAGCGGAAAATGCTCTCTAAATACCTAAGCTCATTATTTTCAGCAGATGTACAAATTGGGTAACATTCTATCTACATGATTACTGGAAACCGCTTCTCGCTATCTATAACCATATTTACTATATAATGATTAACGTTAAAACCGGAAATGGTTGATTTGTACCGCTTCCGGTTTTAATATTACATTTATCAGGGAACTCGATTCTTAACTATTGACTCTGTACACCATGGCCAAAATTGATTGGTAATCCATCAGATAGTTCTTGAGACTGTTTGCTTCACTGACGGACAGAATGAATATATGGCTATAGAGTTTTGATAAACTAAATTCGTTAATGAGTGATGATGGAACAAATATAAGAAAGGTAGGCCTTCCACCGGGAAAATTTTCGAACACAAAATTAGCCATCGAAAACCCACATGTCCTGGGTTAGAATACCATAGATGAAAACTCTACCACTGAGTCATCAATCACCCGCTTATTAGTTTTATTAATTATTATATTAATATAAATTAATGAATGCCTGCTTATGTTAATTATTGAACAATTACATTGTATACTTCGTAAAGTCAAAAATTATAAATTTGTATTTACTGTACATACAGTGAGCGCAGAAAGTGTTCGTACACCTATGCTATTGAAACGAGAATGCCTGCGAAAAAGAAACAGAAAATTTAAGAAGTGTAATAACACACACAATATGAATAATGAAAACTAAGCTTTATGAATATATCAATAAAGAACCACAAAGACAAGTTTAATGGTCAGAAAGTAAATAAATTCCGTAGAAAGTGTATAGAGTAGACGCAAAAAGTGATCGTACACCTGACGTACGAATACGAAACAAAGATACCACAACTGGGGTTCACTAGTATTCACCTGGGTATACACCTCTGTATAGCATGACGAGTAACAGAATGAGTTTAGTTGTGAATAGAAGTGAAAAAACTGCACGGTGGGCTGTCAAAGTGGGAAGCAACCGAACAGAAACAAATGAGGAGACAAGAAAAGTAATTATTAAATTGCATAAGAAGAGTAAGTCTTTGAGAAAGATAGCAAACCTTGCAGACAGGCCTCGTTCAACAGTACAAACAATAATTGCGATGTATAATGTTTCTATCACTGTGCGAAAAAAAAAAAAAAAAAAACTGGAAGACCAAGAGTGTTGAGTGAACAAGATAAACGTTACATTATTAGGGAAAGAAAAAAGGTTCCAAAAAATAGTGCTGTGCAATTGGCAACGGATCTGGAAACACGCGGTGTTAAAGTATCAGCCAGTACAGTGCGGAATATTTGCAAGGTATCATGGTCGGATAGCCAGGAAAATGTTCTGGGTGAACAAGACAAATCGTATAAAGAGACTAAAGTTTGAAAAGGAGTATAAAGATAAGGGATCAGGCTTCTTTCTGGAATAGGGTCATATTTTCGGACGAAAGTAAATTTAACTTTATCGAGTCCAATGGGAGGCGTATTGTATGGCGCAAGGTGAATACAGAGATGAATCCTCAAAATCTTGTCCCTAAAGTAAGACACGGAGGAGGGTCCGTGCTCGTCTGGGGTTGTATGAGTGCCTCAGGAGTGGGTCGTCTCCACCTTATCGATGGAGTGATGATCCACAAAGTGTATATTAACATATTAAAGGAAAATCTCCATACTAGTGCTCAGAAGATGGTTCTTGAAAACAATTTATTGTTCAGCAAGACAACGACTCCAAACATACAGCGGAAAATACTCGATTGTGGCTACTCTATAATACCTTGAAACAGCTTCGCACACCTCCCCAATCCCCAGATATGAACCCCATAGAACATCTATGGTCTGTTCTGGAGACAACAATCAGAAGGCACAGCTTCTCTACTCAGGGCCGGCGCTAGCAATTTTGCCGCCTTAGGCGGTGCTTTCACATGCCGCCCCTTTAATCCGCAAACCTTATTTTGACAGATAACGTTCAAGTGTCATTTAAAAACATGTATAAAATGGAAAAGTAAACAAAAAAAAAAAAAAAAAGAACTAACTTTCTGAAATGTTCACGTAATATTTAAACGACTCTATACTGACACAATATTCAGTATGCTCGATTTCGCTGTATATCTGTAATATAGAGCAGCGCATACAGAAAATAAAATTTTAAAAATATACTTTAATCATGACTAAGAATTTTAATTTTTAGGCTTATTTTATATCAAAAGGCGTTTTCAACAGAGTATGGAGCAAGAAGATAATACAGTAAATCAGATAATTATGGTAAATGTAAGTGATTACCTTAAGCCTTATAATGTACTAAAACACAATAGACATACATAAATTTAACATACCTTAATTGAAAGAAACTTTTCTTGCTTTGATATGAGCAAATTCCTTTATCACATCACGTAGTCCAATGTTTTAGCCAATTTGTGTTCTATTGATATCGACGCTAGACCACTCAAGCGTGTTTCAGACATAGAAGAGTGTAGATAGTTTCTAATAAACTTAAGTTTCCAAAAACTTCTTTCTCCACTTGCCACTGTTACAGGCAAGATTAACAAAATTCTACGTGCAATACTAACATTGGGAGCAAAGTCATGTTCGTAATTTTTTTTTTCTTTTTGTGAACTTTCACACGCTTAATTATAGTGGATAACACTTTCAGTTTGTCTTTCAAATCACTGGGGTTAATATCTTTCAATTCTTCGTGTGTTAAAATGATGGTAAGTTTAGTACACTTTTCAGACAAAAAGGTCAGGTGGTAGGCTATATCTTTACGATTACTTATATCGCAAAGAAAATTGAAATACTCGCTGTGATGTTTAAGTTGCTCAAATCTTTCTCTTAAAAGCTAACACAATCACTTCTAGAACTTTGTAATAAAAATCGATCTTGTATCTTGTTTGTGGCTGTTTTCAGTAGCTTCATCCTCTGCCTCGTACTGAAACTGTCTCTTCTTTCGACTTCGAACTTGCACTGTATTACGTATCAGTGGATCACCCGTATCTAATGCTGATGCCAAGTCCATCGTATCAACTAAGTAAGATTTAAACTTTGCATAATTTCTGCTCCTCTCAAAGTACCCAGATATATTTTCAAGAAATCCTACTGCATCCAACACATGAGAATCAATGCTTTAAAGTCATATCAGACAACGAGTGAGTAAAGGAAAGAAAAGTAACTCAGCTGGTTTGCTATACACAGAGCATCGTGGACGACCATTTTATCGGTTCTATTGTCATTACTTATTTGAAGTAAGGCATCATAAACTTCCTATATTTGATAACTGAGTCAGAGCATCAATTCGGCTCTCCCACCTTGTGGTGGATTATGATTTTAAAGTGAGACTACTAATATGTTCCTTTAGTATGGCCTAACGTTGAACTGACGCAGAAAAAAAAGTCATAAACTTTTTTTTAGCTATACAAAAAATGAGACATTTCTCAAGAAATAATACGCTGTACGATTTACTATATTCGGAATGAACAATTTGTAAATTGGTCAAAAACTCGCTATTAGAACCTAAATGTCTCTAGATGCTACCAGGGGCGGATCCAGGGGGGGCGATCGGGCGATCGCCCCCCCAGAAGAGGAAACTTTTTTATTTTATATATAAATAAAATATATAGTTTATTTTTTGACGCTCTTAAAAGTTTCCTCTCTAAGTAGCAGTATTAAAAGTAGCTCTAAGTAGCAGTATTACAACCCACCGCCCCCCCCCCCAGAAGTCCGTCCTGGATCCGCCCCTGGATGCTACAGGCTAGAACGGCCTGTCTCAAGTGGGAGTGTACCTTTTGCATACTTGGAGCGGAGCGTTAGAACATTATTGAATAGAAAAAAATATAAAAAGACACCGTGATAATCTTATGCACTCTAGCTCAAAATCCTATGTACACTGCTGCAAGGGAAATATTGAACGAGATACCTGTGGCTAGTAGTTTGATAATTGAAAACAAGGAGGAATGCTCTGAATTTCCTGAGAGAGTATTTTCTTGAATGTGAGTAAAGTAAGTTCAATTACATTCTCAGGTTAACACAATCTTATTTTTCCATGTGAGCCTATTACGAAGCATTATATTTTGATAGTATTCTTTTCTTTTTCAAATTTTGCCGCCCATTAGACTTGCCGCTCTGGACGGTGGCACGGCTCGACCCTCTCTCGCGCCGGCCCTGTCTCTACTAAAGAAGGCCTAAGAAAAGCTATTCAAGAAGAATGGGACATAATCCGTCCCGAAGCTACAGAACTACGAACTACTATAGGTGAAATCAATGCCACGAAGACTACAGACAATCATTAACGCACAGGGTAATCCCACAAAATATCAAATAACGTAATATACTTTATAAGCACTAATTCACGCATAAGTGTAAGGTGACATTTTGCGTTTACAAAAAAGGAATTCTCTCTTTTCTTCTGAACAAAAAGTGATTGTGTTTGTTTGGCCTTTCTGTTGTATATAGAAATAAAATGTATGAATGTGTAGTCTTAATTCTGGTTATATATATATTTTCCACCTCCCGTTCTCATGCTAGCTGTTTTCAATATAAAGTATGCACGGTGTACGAACACTTTCTGCGCTCACTGTAGGTATGTTGACAATAAGCGAATGTTATTAGAATATTTGTTGAGATTTCTTTTCCTCCACTGCCTTTCGCCTGGTTAAAGTAGTTTGCAGTGCTTTGGAGCAGCTGCAGGTGGGAACGCGATAATGTTTGAGACATACCGGCGACTTTTTTGTGTGTGAAAATAAGACCTTCCTTATAAAACAGTAAATAACTGCAGTAGCAATTGTCTACGTAAGTGATAAAGACATATCCAACTACAAGAAACTAATACAGTATATATATTCATTATTGTGTTTCTGTTTTAACAGCTACTAGCTAGGGATGGCCAATTCCAGAATTTTTACTTTCCGGAATCCGGAAAGTAAAATCGGAAAAATTCCGGATTTCGGAAAAAATTCCGATTTTTTTCTAAATTCCGGATTTTTTCCGAATGTCGGAATTTTTCCGAAATCCGGAATTTTTCCGAATTCCGGAATTTTTCCGAATTCCGGAATTTTTCCGAAATCCGGAATTTTTCCGAAATCCGAAATTTTTCCGAATTCCGGAATTTTTCCGAAATCCGAAATTTTTCCGAATTCCGGAATTTTTCCGAAATCCGGAATTTTTCCGAATTCCGGATTTTTTCCGAAATCCGGAATTTTTCTGAATTCCGGAATTTTTCCGAATTCCGGAATTTTTCCGAAATCCGGATTTTTTCCGAATTCCGGAAAGTAAATTTTCCGATTCCGGAAAACAAAATTTCCGGAATCCGGATTCCGGAAAATTTTGGAAATCCCTAGTTCGAACCCGTTATAGATCTTATGATTCTAATACCGTAGATCACTTGGCTATGCCAACCGGCTGCAACACTTCTGTTCATATCTTGTGCATTTAATTCATATGTATTACTTTAGAGGCATTTTTCATGCATTCTCTAATGGGATTGACCAATGGATATTGTGTATTTATCGGTATTTTGTAATATGTTTATACTAAAGGAGAAGTTGTCGTAAATTTCCGTAAAATACTTTGCTCGGTTTATTGCGACAGCATATTTTACCATGAACAAATTACATTTTTTTCAAAGGAAGAAGATATGGTAAGCAAAAATTAAACCGTGTCAAGCAATTCTTGCTAATAGAGCACACAACAAAGAAATAATCAAACTTGAAAAGAGATCTGTTGTCTTAGGAGAAGTGCTTGTTATATGTCACCTACTCGTACCACTGAGTGACAAAGTGTCGTGTGCAAATGAGAGCACAACAGCGACTAAAACTCTCTTTCCTCTCTATTTTAACAATCAAGTCGTTCCACTGTCTCTGCAAGTGTGTTTTCCTTTTAGACTTCGTGTGCGGGAAAGGAAAGAAAGAAGAAAAAAAGTAGAATAGTCAGTTGAATGGGGAAAACTCCAGTGTGTCTGGAAGACGAAGGGTATCGTTTGTCTCGCTGTCCTTGTGGTCTCTCCCGGGACGCACCAACGAAGTTTAAACAACGGCAATGCGAAGAAACACCATCACAAAAGTAGGACTCCATTGCTCGAACCCAAATCACCGCTAATATATTTTACTGTGACACACTACTTCTTTCTCCTCTTCTTTTCCGCTTCTTTTCTTTTACAAATAAGCCACACTATTTGGTCTCTTTTCTTATATAAACGTTCACCACAATTCCTTCTGTCTATTTTATGTTGTTTTAATCCTGCAAGTACATGCTTAATTTTAATATACAAAAGACACATTTGGATCTTGCAAACCTCGGAGTACTTGGATCATTTGAGATATTTTAAAAGCAATTAGTATAACTGTGTGACTAGAATCATAGGTCAAAACCTGGCTGTTTACCTCTCTAATATTATTGTTGAATCATAGGGCCCTGTAATATTATTGTTGAAAGGGATAAGTCCACAAATGTTACAGTTCAGTATGAAAAGCTGCTTTCTTGCCAATACTAGCATGCATAAAAATTTACTATGTTAACGTCAAAACTAATTATCTTATACTAATTTCCGATGTCTAAATAATGACATTCAGCAATCAATTTACCAAATTAATTAATTAATTAATAACAGCATTCTCAGAAGTCAGTGGAAGGCGTATTCATAAACAGTGTTATTTTTTCATGAACAATTTCTGTTTCACCAAAATATATAACAAAAATGCAATTTCTGAAGTATCAACAACACATAGTACAGTATATATTAATCACAAAATTTACCGAAGGCGAACTACTATATGTAAAACATCAGAAAGATATTACAATATTAATCTTCATTTTTTCAGAGAATATAATAACAGAGCATATCTTCATAGTTATAGCAGCATGTTCGATAATTAAATTTATCTTCCAACAATAGTCGTTTAAGATAATAAATGAGCATTCGATCATGGCTAAAGAGCGTGCACGTTAACAAGAATCGTGATTTGTAAGATCTCATCTCATGATGACAAATAAAAGTTAATCCTCAAAAATACAATTAAAATCATACGTTTAAAAATATTTACAGAATGTTGAGTCGCGTATGTGTCTAGATTCAAACTCGAAATTATCTTAGGAAAAGCCACGAGAATCCCATATGTCTTGACAATAGCCCTGCAATGTAATTTCTTTTGCAGAAAGCTTCTATGAAATACAGAAAGGGGCGTTCCTTTTTACAGGCTTTCAACAGGTCCCGGAGAATGGTAAGGATAAAAAAAATGTTCTCTTCAGGAGGCCATACTCTCAGAATTCTGGCATCCGATGGCTTTACCGTTGTATTCTTAAATGGAATGGCTTTGATGTCAATTGTTGTTGTCGCTCTGTGCTTAGAATGAGGTGTATATGTTGAGGTCTTGTCTTTGTACAAACTAACCTAATTTACAGCATTTCCGTACAGATGTGTGAGGTCTTATGATTCTTCTTCATCACGATGTGAAATTCTCCTCAACATTTCTGGCGTGATAGCAGTAAATTCGCGTCGAAGAGCATCTGTAAGTTCGTCAACTGTCTCGCAAGTGTGACAGCAACCTTTTATTTAATGAACCCCCATAATGCATTGTCGCGAGATGACAAATCAGGACTTCATAGTGGCCACTCCAAAGATGCAGGGAAATGGACAGAATCCCCCTACATTGAGATATTCTGTAACTGCAATAGCATAACGGACTGGTGCTTCATCCTGCTGGGATTATACACGACTGAGCAGTTTCCGATTTTGAACATAAGAAACAACAATTCATTAATATCTGTGTAATATATAAGAAATAACGGGATTTTGTGATTACTCTGTAGTTTCTTAGGCACCTGACAAATAGCAAGTGAATCATCCATTACAGCAATCTCTCTCCACCACCATAAATCCTTTCTAGAAATTTGCGTTGTATTGACGGATGAATTCTGAACGAAATTTTTGCTCGACTGAAGTGTAAGTTACGATACTAATTTGATATCACTTTTATATATACATTCAAGCATCCAGTGCGCGACAAACTTCCACTTTTATCATTTTATAGATGGCACTAGTAGAGATGTGAAGTAGGTATTTCTCCATTAAAGATGAGTTTCATTTGGGTAACGTTTCCAGCACTTAAATACACTTTTCAGATTTAATTTTCACGCCGAGTGGAGCTCGCAGTTCTCCGGGGCACGTTTAATCGTCTGAATACCACGTGTTCTATATAAGGAACTTTGCTGAAGGTACATTTGACATAATTTCTTAGAAATACGTAGAATCACTGAACCCCATGGTTGCATTCGATATATTTTTGGGTGAAATGATAGCTGAAACCTTTTGGTATTTATTTTGCTTTTAATTTTGTTCTTGACAGTAGTAAATCCTATGGCACATCCATTTTCTTTGTATTGTTTTTGAATATCAGACTCAGAAAACATGACCTGAAAAAGTGCCACGATATATCCTTCATTTTGGTAGCCATGGTGGATGCACCGCACACTTACAATATCGAAACAGTGATGTGTATTTGTAGTTATATTTGACCTTCAAACTGTCCGGTACGATCGATACTCTTTGCATTGGTGGGATTCGAAAGTTGGACACATACAAAAGTCGACCTTCCGAATTCAAGACATTATGCTTATGCTTGGGCTTCAGCAAGCTATATTCACACATATTTGTTCTATTGAAGTTTTTTGTTTCTTTTTTCAATACCGAGACCATTTCATTTCTTTCTACAGAAGTAGCAAAAGTAATCATATACTGTCGCTGAGGTGAAAGCTTTCCAACCCTAGTTTGTCGATTGTCCGTCCCGCGACATTCAGAATAAAATTGAACTGGAAGAAGGTATTCCCAAAGAAAATATTTCATTCCGGAATAACATCATGTGTAGCTTTAGATTATGCACTCAGAACAACTTGTTTTCATTTCCGGTGACCAAACCAATTCAAATTACATATATGATACATATATGCATTTAAATGGAAAGAAAATTTATCTTTCTCTGAAAATTGAGTTTGTATTTCTATTCATTTTCCTTATATATGTAAAAGAAAATATGATTTGTTCTTGTTCTTGACTTGTAGTTACATCATAGGAAAATGGCATTAACGGTATATTTTCACTTATAAGAAAATGTTAAAATCTTTATACTGTTTACTAGTCTATTTATTGTTAATATTGAAATTCAAGGTTGGGCTTACAATTTGTCACATAATATCTTGTATCTTACAACAATATGATACAATTTTGTTTCAAGGGTACTATTCATATTTAGAAAAGTAAAACCTTCCCAAACTTAACTTTCTACAATTGTATCTTGTTTAGTAGAAAAAGGGGAACCATAACAGATTTTTAACATTTCCGGTGGCCTAATCACTTTCACCAACAATCTTGATTTCTAATTTTTTACCCTTTACATTCCGGCCAAAATTGATGGTGCTCCATCCAGTAGTCTTTTTACATTTGTTTCCCTCGGATGGACGTATACCACAGGGAAACAGGGAAAATGTATAAATGAGTTTTTGTGTCAAAATATCTACAGCCATTATTTAGTTATTAACAAAATGCTACTTAAGGGAGAATTCTAACCTGTAAGCACTGTTCAAGGCCTCAAGAATATATATATATATTTCTTAATGTTTGTGGAAGATAGGTTTAGGGGTAATTTTAAAACTAATATTTTCTCTTCCTAAGAACGTCAGTCTTTTAAGGAGAGTCAGAGGAAAACAGCTTACATTACTTAGGTGTTGTAAGAAAAAAAAATCGTGGAAACTTATTTAAAACTTTGAGGAAGGGAGGATGAAGAATATTTGAAAGAAAGAAGAAAAAAGAGTTCAAAATGAACAAGAGTTTGTCTGCAAACTGCACACAAGAACGAGAATGGGTGGAGTTAGTAGGTGGAGTAACCCAAGAAAATAGAGAAAGTGGAATGGAATGGGAGAATTAGGTGTTTGTGGAAAGGGTGGCAAATATAAGCGACGAAGAATAGGAACATTATGGTATGGCTACGTTTGGCTCGTTTTAGCGTGTAGGATCAGACTAAGAAATAGCTTAGAAAAAGAGAAGAGTGTGAGGGAATAAGGACTTAGAGAGAGGGTGAGGAGTTGATAGGGAAAAAAACATGGGTGGAGATCTTGGTTCCGGTTGACGGTGCTGGTTCGTCTTTTCTGATTGTATGCTCCATTACCGTCCATCGTCAGCGGAAGTTGGTCTAAGAGAAGATCCGTTGTGGCTCCAGAAAGAAATCAGGGGAGATTCAGCTGAGACGGTTTGGGTAAAAGGGGGGTGGTAGACTAGGATAGATTGCGTGTTCGAAAGCAATTGTCCAATAGCTAGCCACTTCCTCCTGAAATTCCTTTCAACACGGTTATCTCTCCCTGTCTAACACGTATTTCTCCGCCATGCTCTGCTGTGTGATTCCCCTCTCCCTACCCGCTTTATGTGTTATATGAGCTAGGGGGAAAATGCCTTTTTTCTATCTTGTATCCTCGTTTACTCCCATACACGTAATTTAATCCTGGCTATTTTTGTAACTTTCAGAATTCGTCCATATCAGCATTACGTGATACTCTGTTTTGGATAGGAACAAGGCAGAACGTCAACATTAGCTTCGGTGCAATAAACTTATTGAAATGCTCGTAACTTTTACGCATAATATCTCATGACACTGTTAAAATGGTACAGAATGACCAGAAAGTCACACAGCCTTTGATGCAAATTCAACATGACAGTACAACCTCCTATACCGTTTATGTTATCATTAAGTATTTGGAATCGGTGTTACAAATCATTGTGGCCACATCGAGTTTTCGTACCTGACTCCCCTTGATTTCTCTTCTTTTTGGGAGTACCTGAAGTCAGCGGCTTACAGAACCCATTTTCATATTTTGGAAGAACTGTGGACCAATTTTTAAGGAAATGTGGGCAACATTCAGTTCAACGCAACAGATCGTGTTCAGAAACATGAGTAAAAAGGGCACATGTGTAAAGCAGTAAATGCCATATTCAACATATTTTGTAGTATGATATACTTATATTGGTTATGTGACTCAACATACTTCTTGCACGTGTTATTATGTTGATCTATGCTATCTGTAGCTTTCGCACTGTGATACTGAGGATAGTTTCGGATTGGAGTCAGAACAGATTTCACGCCATTTCGATACCGAACTGTGAATGCAGCATTTAGCTGGTCGTTCAGTTTTTGAAAACTTAACCGCGAAGATCGTTTGAGTTTCCTTACGCGATTCTCTTCGCATGATAGTCTTCTATAATTACTGTCCATCATTGCACAAGAAACGTTTTCTTTCTTATGCGAATAGCAAATACAGATTAAATTATAAGAATGTTTCTATCACTTCATGTATCACATGAAGTAATACATGTGATGCGATACAATCCTGATTGAAAACAACAGTTAATGTCTGAAATATGAGAATAATGGACATAAAACATGATAAAGCATTGTAGCTATAGTAAATTTCTTGGGAGTTTTCGGTGAACCGCTTCCACCGCCTGGTTTTGTAGAAATCCTCCTTTGGAACAGCTAGTATATATAGCATACCCTTTCTGCCACACTATTCCTCCATATCAGTTTTCATCCAATTTGAGCAGAAATATATTTCCTATACACACCATTGAGAGACTGTCGATGAAATCGGTGCAAGAAGTAAGTTTATCTCTGTATCTGTCCATCTTTATTTCTTTGTTATTCATTTATTTAAATATTTACTTGATACTTTTAATCCTAGGTATACCAAGTTCTTTTAGGTAACAAGTTGTTAAAAGGGGGAAAATCTTTCTTGAACCCACTTTGCAATATTTGTATACAGTGAAAGATAAAAAGAGTTAGTTCAAATTTTCTTATCCTATGAGAATATACGTGTTCTCGTACATAGAGCATATTAGATTTTTTTTTTCCTGCTGGTAATGACAGTATTCTTCCTAACTACTATAACTCATAAAACAGAGCCCTTTCCAATAGTACAAGACAGTTGCCTGGTTGGCCTTATGCCAGATATATACTTTTAATTCAGAGGGATGGGAGATAATATTACCCGATCGGTATTGTACAAAGTTTAGTTGCGAAAACTACATTTTCTCGCCGCTACTTTAAGAGAATTGTCGAAAACATAAATCTTTACGTGAAATCTAAAAATTCCTCCTTTTAAAAACATGTCAAATGATAGACTTAATCCTAGGATACTGTGATTTTCACAAAGTAACATTTTCTTCTTAAGAGGTAACTAGTATTGTAAGATCTGGTATTTTCTTAATATTTAAACATTTTCAGTGTTTTACATAAAAGCATATGAAAGATCAAGATTATTACACAAAAATAGTTTAGTTTATTTTGAGTTTAGCGTCCCTTTCAGCAGAGAGGCTATGTGAGACGGAACCTACCGATTAACGTGGAATCCGAACCACATGAGCTCCGCCGGGAATCGAAAGCGGGTCTCCCACGCCAAAGGTACAAATGTTAGCCTCTTAGTCACAAAGGAACTCATTGCACAAAAATAGTAATATGTATAAATTATATAAGATATATGCATAATATTGACATTTGATTTTTGTTATTTAGTTTAACTTCCCGCGATTATGCCTGCTAGGCTAAAGGAGACGTAGACCTAATTATAGTGGAATTCGAACCACTTTGGTCATTTAATTGTACCCCCACCGGGAATCGAACCCGAAACCACGCGAACCAAAGTCAAGTTTGCTACCACTAGTCCAAGCGAGGGTTCTAATATTGATATTTGAATGCTATTGTTATTACTATTATTTAAAATATCAACAACTTGAACTAAGGTGCATGAACAACCTTGTGACGAAATTCTGTGTACACCACTGAATGCAAGAAATAGCACGATTTCTTTACCATCGGATCATCTTATCTGTTGCGTGAGATGTACAAGTACTGCCGACTATATAGTTCCTCTCTCTCTCTCTCCCACTCTCTCTCTCTATTTTATATCCAGCAATGGTAATTATCTTCACGCATAAGCGCGCAATTCAGGATTTAATGTCGAGGTACTTGTCTCTCAAAGGCGTGCGGAAATCGATAACAGTCTCTACGAAGCCATGACCTTCCAAAGCATCAGCGCTCATGCAATGAACAGATAGATCAACAACCTACGTTCACGAACACAAAAGATTCAGATTATTTTTTCAAGACTTTATCAGTACAAAAGAAAGGTGTCTGTTGCAGGAATTTGAATTACGCTATCCTTCGGTGACTGAGTAACAGTTATTGGGAAACTTACCTTTCAGAATGTCAGCTTTGATAACATTTTACAACAAACTATGATTGTGTTTCATGCTCTGAGGATGTACGTAGTGCAAGAACATCTACCACCATGCATTATCCGTTTTCATGCCAGATTTGATAACATTTTACGAGATAGTGTGATTGTATTAATCAAAGACGTTTCGTAATACAAGAACACCAACGATCTTTCATTATCCGTTTTCAGAATGTCAGCTTTGATAACATTTCACGAGATGATATGATTATCTTAATCAAATGAGATTACGTAGTGCAAAAGCGACTCCGTTCTTCGTTTATTCTATTTTGGAATATCAATTTCATAACACTTGAGGTCCCGGGTTCGATCCCAGCCCCCCCAAATGAACTTTGTGGTGGACACCGTGTGCTGGATTTTCTCGGTGTTCTTCCGTTTCCTCCTACTTTCTTCATTCCACCATTTCATACATTACTCATCATCACCGTCTTCTTTAGCCTAACCGGCTTATCCGCGGGACGTAAAACTCAAAAATTTCATTTCATTTTTCCATTTCATAACAGAAAATATAGTTGTATTAATCAAATAAGGTTAACGTAATGCAACGGCACCTATGACCTATCATTATCCGATTTCAGAGTGATAGCTTTGATAATATTTTACAAGAAAACAAACTTGTATGAATCAAGAGAGATTACGCAACACAAGGGCACCTATAATCTTTCATTATCCATTTCAAGCTTTGATAACATTTTACAAGTAAATGAACTTGCGTTAATCAAGAGAGATCACATAATGCAAGGGCACCTATAAGCTTTCATTATCCATATTCAGCTTTGATAACGTTTTACGAGCTACTGTGATTGTGTTAATGAAAGTAAGTTCCATTAATCAAAAGAGGTTACACAATAAATGGTACCTATTATGTTTCATTATTTGTTTTCAGTATATCAGCATTTATAAATTTATACGAGAAAATGTGATTGTATTTACCGAAGAACCTTACGTAATGTAAGGGCACCTATAATCTTGCGTTATTCATTTTTACGATATAATGCTAGCTTCAATAACATTATATCCATAAAATGAGATTGTGTTAAACATAGATTACGTAATGTAAAGATACCCACGATATTTCGTTATCCATTATCAGGATCGCAGGTTTGATAATATATTATGATAAAACGTGATTGTATTAATCAAACTTGGGTACGTAATGCAAGGATACCAATTATTATCTTCCATTATCCATTTTAAGAATGTCAGCTTTGATAAAATTTTACGAGAGAGAAGGTTGCTTAGTAGAATGGCATATACAACTTTGTGATATGAATTTTCATATTTTAGATAGAGAGTGCTAATAAAAAAAGGACCTAACTTTTCGTCTCTTTCAAATCAGATAAGGCCTTGGTACACCGAAATATGTACTGTACAATCTTTATATGCATCTTCAATCATAAGTCTTTAAATATGTTCCCAGTTTAAAGGCTTGCAGTTGAAGTGCTGATGGAAGCAATTTTGCAACTGATTTAAAACATTTAGTGGGATTTGAGTGCAAGATGGTTCAGTAGTAGAGCGATTACTTCTGATGTGAGGGGGCCCTGGTTCGATCTCAGGTCACGTAAGTTTGTAGTAGACAACATCTCTATATGTGTTTTCTCGATGGATTTCCGTTTCCTCACACATTCTCATTCTACTAATTATTTCGTGGTCATTTTTGTTAATCATCCTAAAGAACATACTGGGGATAGTAAATTAAAGATATCTTTTTTTTTTCCTCCTTGGCTTTACAGAAATTATAAATTTTCTTTGTTCTATACATTATAGTAACTTAGCGTAGAATTAGCTTTTTAGAGGCTATAAGAGACATGGAATTACAGGTTAAGAGATCGGAACCACACGAGCTTCCACCTAGAATTATACCCTGGTCTCCCACACCAAAGACGCGTACGCTATCACCTAGAGCCAGTGGCGTGATCAATAACCCAGCTTCTTTGAATGTAAAGTAATGTGATGCGAAATATTGTAAGGGTTGATTTTGTATGATGTTCTGTTCGTCCACTAACTGCGTTGGATTTAAGGATCTTTTGTGGTTTGTACCCCCACGTTATAATAGTTGGACCCGTCCTTCATATATAGATTTGCATAAGGACGTAAAACAAAATTCTGGAACTCAAGATAACCATATAACCACGAGAGACTTCCATTTGGTGATTGTAACATCAAATAATACTAATGTTACATGAGAATGTAACATAGACTTCCATAATGCCTCTCTCTCTCTCTTTTTATATATATATATATACTTCTTTGGTCAGTTGGAATTTTATTAGCAAATAATTTTGATTCCGTTCGTAACCAAGTAATGTAATTTTATACTGAACTATAGAGTTTACTTTTGGTATCTATTTATATCTATTCGCATTGTATAAATTAAACATGGTTTCCAGTATGGTTTTATTTTACAGTTTGTGCATACACTTAGACTTGCCAATTACATTTAGTTATCTTTCTTTATTTTTCAATCTTCCAAAAAAATGCATTTTTTTTTCTCGTTGAAACATGTCACTTATAATAAGTACATTAAATTACAAACCAAACCCATTGTCAAGTATCATCTCTGTTATACTCCCAAGCATTGTGCAAGCATTGTCAGTTTTTCTTTCCTTCTGCAAACTGAGTAACTTTACACGAAAGTCAGTGATGTTACAATCCATGAATTTTCATCTCATTCCCATTCCTCATTAATCTTTTACTTTACGGTGTACGTATTGTTATGTTAGTTCAGATCTGTTGAAATTATCGCTTTTTTTTTCTTTTTACAATTGTAATTAATTGGATAGTACAGGGTATTTCCAAAAACGTTTCGAGCATGGCAGTGAAATATTACGCCCCTGCGTGACATATAGTGCCATCTAGGGAAGAAATAATGAATTAGTGTAAGGCAATGCTTCAGCCTACACAGGTGTTGTTGCCAAGGCTGCTGTTCTAAATATAAGATGTAAGGTGGATCTGAATCTTCTCGAAGCTACAGTATTTCACTGCGGTCTTGGCAACAACGGCCGTGTAAGTTGGAGCATTCTCATGCAGTATGTGAGCTTTATGCACAGCGCCTGATCCAAGTCATTATGCCCAACGAACTGACGCAGGCAGACACTCGAAACTGTAAACGGTATGCAGTTCCTTGTTATGAAGTTTCCGCCATTCCCCACTCTCGTTTCTCTTGGGTGCGAATATTCGTCTCAGGATCTTCTTCTCAAATACTTTGAGTCTACGTTCTTCTCTCAGAGTAAACGACCATGTTTTGCAACCATACAGTACAACAACAGGCACAGGCATAATTATCGTTATATATATATATATATAGTGTGTGTGTGTGTGTGTGTTAAGCTTCAAATTTCTCGACAGAATTCATAACGAGAAGAGCCCGTACAAATAATAAGACTAATTGCCTGCTTTCAGTCGACATTAATTTCTTTGTGGATATGGTTTTGGTTCGTTATCATTGAAAGTTATGAGATATCTGAAAGTATCTACTTTTGTCGAAAGTATTATTTGGTATTTTAATGAAAGTTTGAATAACAAATTTTGTGTCTCTAATCTTAAAGGATTCCGAGATATGGACATGGTATTATAATAATTAGTCGTTGTGTCCAAGCCTTCAGACCACTATACTATAGGTTAATACCGTGCTTTATTAAAAAAAAAAAAAAAAAAAAAAGAAAACTATTTCTTTACATTTAACCTTTTTCTTTACATTCTACCGCCAATCAGCTCAAACTCCATACAATATATTTATTTAAGGACTTCGTTATGCAGAACTGATAGCGCAAATAGCGACATTTATTAGCGTGACTCATAGACTTAAACATTTTGTTATTTATTATTAGGATTGTAACCCCATAATTCCTTCCCTCTCTCCTTCCACATCGAATTTCCAAAAAATCCTTTATTATGTTAGTGGTACTTTACGCTATAAATTCTATGTGACGAAATTCCTATTTAACACAAATCCTTTACGTCATAAATACTATCATAAAATTTCAAAATTCAAAACTTAAACGATGTGATCTAGGCATTTCTCAGTCAATCAGTCAAACTTTGATTTTGGCTTGATTTAGTTTTACGTCCCATAGTTAAGCCTGATAGGCTAAAAGGAGACGTGGACCTGGTGATTATAGTGAAATACGAACCACGTTGGTTATTTAACTGTACCCCCATCGGGAATAGAACCCGGGACCACACGAACTGTCAGTCAAACTTATTTTATTTAGAGATTTAATATGCATTTAGGGAGAAATTAAAGAAAAAAGCATATTTATAAATAGAATTTGAGTTACTTTAGCGACAGTAAATACAGAACTTAGAATTTTATTTTACTTTTATTCATTATTTTTATTTCATTTTATTTTATTTATATGTTCATTTATTTCTCTCCTTCACTTTACTTCAGGTCTTAGAGATCATTTCTAAGTTTTCAATTTCTTTACTTTTTTTAAATCTTTAAACCTCCTTTGCTTGCACAATATTCACAAGTAAAGCAAACAACATATATTGGTTGCCTTTATTTCCGTTTTTCTCGGAAGAAAATTTTGTTGTGGTAAAATAAAACGATCTGTAAGAGATTTAGAGATAGCCAAACTTCCTTCCTTTCTTCCTTTTATTTTCCTCATATTTTACGAATTTTCTCCTCTCGTATTTATATTTTCTCTTTTAACTCTCAAATAACTTGTTTACTTTTGCTTTCCTTTTTCCTTTTTTGCTTGTTTTGCTTTGTCAAAATTGGAAATTCAAACAAATTCTTGTTTGAATCTCTTAGTAATAACACTCTTATTGATGTTTAGCTGTTTGCTGCAGCAAAATATACGGAAGAAATACCTTAAGGCAAAGGAAGTGTATTTTTTCTTTTTTATTTATGTTTTTTTCTGTTGATTATTTGTATACGAACGTCCATAAAACAAGCACCAAGGTTTCCCGTAGTTTATTTTTATTCTTCTGCTCCTGTTATCATGATCAACACAGTATTTTAATTATTATGGAATTTGGTTTACTATACCAATCAGAAGTCTTTTTTGTATATATTTACCTTGTTTATCCCAGCGTGTGTCTGTTCGTCCAGTGGCCACAAAATTTCAAAAATATTCATCAATTTTGGCCAGGATGTACAATGCCAAATGTTAGGGACTGAGTTCGTTGATGGAAGTGATTCATCCACCAGAAGTGGTACAAATCAACCATTTCAAGTTTTAACGTTGATTCGTCGAGCAAAGACGATGATAGATAGCAAAAATCAGAGTCCTGCAATCGGTTATGCATCTCAAAAAATATGTTTTATCTCTATCCTTTACTTTACTAAAACCGGAAGTAATAGAAAGCCACTATAACTTCTGGTTTCAATATTGATCTACATAGAACAAAAACGATAAGAGAAACCGACAAACGTTTTCTTTGAATCCATTTAGCTTTCTAAGACTAAGTCCCATTTTTTCTCTTGTCCCTTTTCTCAAACCGAAAGTTACATAAATCAAGCACTTCCTGTTTAGAGACTGATCGCTATAAAGTAAGAAAACGGTAGAAGATAACAATAAGCCGTTTCCTGCAATAGTTTAAGCGTCCCAAAAATACATTCCATTTTCACTTCACTCCAATCTCTGTACTGAAATTGGAAGTGATAGAGATCTAATAGTGCTTCCGTTTTTAATAGTAATTATTACTTGATACATACCGAGCTCCTTCGTGTTGTGTATCTCTGATCCCGCTACTTATTTCTTTTTAATGGAGAAGTGGTCTAGTTGCGAAACAAAATTTTTAGTACAATTCTGTTAAGTCATATCAAATATATAAATTTTAGTGTATAAATTTTACATTATTCCGTCACAATCTAAATGTTTTCATCAAGGGACGTGGTAGCGTAGTAAAAAAGACATCTACCTGTCACCCGGGTTAGATCTCAGTGGGAGAGGGAAATATTTCTTGTTTTATCCGGATTTCATTTTGGTTCTGAGGTGCTTATTTAACATCGCTATCTGGGCAATCTGGGGAAGTACAGCCACGCTCAAGAGTGGTGATAACCAGGCGCGAACCCAGACTTTTTTTTTGTTCGGAGTGGTCGAAAGTTAGGGGGAGGCGGTCCAATAATACAAGACAATATATTTATATTGTATCGAACGAGTGTTATTCTACAGCTGAAGAAAAATAGATAAGTAATTTTTAAACATTATTACTTATATTCTCACAGAAAATGATGCAACTAAAATGCTTTTTATCAGAAAAGAAATAGTACAGAAAGTGAGCAAGGTCAAATCTTTAATGTACATCAGTCACTTCTCTGCTAAACAAGGATAGTTTTATTGAGAAAGTGTAGACAAAGGTATGTTGAGTTTCGAAGATTTTTGACGGGTGAAGTCCAGACTTGGTGGATCCCCGCGTTTGTGGATCCCCCCTGGTGCTGACTAGATAAATATCACAAGTCAGAAAAAGTATGGAGTCTTCACCTTCATATATAGCTCTTGGGTCTAACAAGAAGATTTACGGAAGTGTCACTCACCGATTTGAATGAAACTTTGCATACTTGCAGAACATCGAAAAATAATCGACACGTATTTTTTGTTTCCACAATGGTAAAGATTTAAGGGTAGAAACCACCCTTTGAACGTTAGAGGTGGTCTCCAAGCATAGACACAAAACAATCATTTAATATAGAAGAGAACATACTGCCAGGTATTAGGACAGCTGATTCAGAATCTGATGTCAAAATTATAAAATTCAAAATGGCGGATCCAATAGAGTGATTGCAATTACAAAATGTCTTCTGGTTTGAAATTCTCTGCAGTTAGCCAAGAACAATTATAATTGTCAGGGGTTACTACGGTCGCAGACCGATTTGAAATCCCTTTCTATTTATTTGAAACCTCTTTATTTTAACGGAATGCTTGATTAAAGTAAGTCTCTACATCTATTAAAGTAAGTCTCTATTCGGGGTGCTTATGTATAGTGACTCAGTCCCCGCGCCTCTCAATATGTCAGAACTTCACATTTCATCAATTGTTATAATTATGAATTCGTTAAGAAAACGCTTAACAGTAATGATATTTCATAAAAAAAAGAAAAAAGAAAAAGTGTGTGATGCATAAAGATTGTTTACACCAAGCTTAACCTTATTACAGCAATAACTTTGACAAATAGCAAAATACAGCACAATCTTCTTCCAAGTAACTGTTTTTGTATTATGCATATCTAATAAGATTTGAAATTCTGGGAGAAGAAAACTGATTATGAATCACTGATTTTAATCTAAATTATATTATTACGGAGATGTAAGTTTATGTTATAGTTGTAGAGGACAATATCAATAAAATGTCTCAAGAAGATTTTCCGTGGCCTAAAGACGAACACATCAAGAGGCTGAATCCTACCCGTTCAAGACTTAACGTTTGAAGTTATGGAAGAATATTAAAGTCGCTGTTTGCCATGAAGGTGTTAAGGGATTGACTTTATTAACGAACTCAAAAACAGAATTTAAATATTTACTTTCGTTCAGGACTTACCGTGTGAAGCAACATACAGATCATCGTTGCCCGTGAAGAAGTTAACCTACTGACCCCATTAACGAACCAAGAATTTGATTTAGTTGTTCAAGAGGTCGTGGACGGATATTAAAATCACTGTTACCCATGAAGATGTCAAGGGATTGAATTCATTAACAAACTCCGAAACGGAATTCAAAAGAATTTCCTTTCGTTCACAAGAGTTATCATGTGAAGCAACTAAGAAATATTAAGGTCACCGTTACCTGTTAAAGATATTAAAGTATTGAATCCACTAACGATTCAAGAATTTTCTTTCGTTCAAAAGTTAACTTAGAAGTAATGAAGGAATTTTAAGGCACCGTTACCTATGAGGACGTTAACGAATTCGAAAGCAGAATTTAAAAATGTTTGCTTCTGCTCATAAAAGAATCATTATGTGAAGCAACGGACGGATATTACGGTCACCGTTACCCGTGAACATGTTAAGATATTGATTCCATTAACGACTCAAGAATTCGCTTTAGTTCAAGACTTAACGTGTGAAATAAGGACTAATATTAAAGTCCCGTTACTCATGAAGATGTTAACGAATTGGCTTTACTAACGAACTGGGAAACAGAATTTTAAAAAAATGCTTCCCTTCATAGTTATAGTGTGAAGAAATGAACGGATATTAAGGTCGCCGTTACCCGAAATGATGTTAACATACTGGCTTCATTAATGATTCAAGAATTCACTTTCGTTCAAGAGTTAACGTGTGAAGTAATGAATCGGTATTAAAGTCACAGTTACCCACGAAGCTGTTAATGGATTGATTGCATTAACGAAGTCTGAAATGAAATTCAAAAAAGTTGCTTCCGTTCACAAGAATTATCTTGTACAGCAACGGATGGATTGTTAAGGTCACTGTTTCCCGCAAAGATATTAACGTATTGACCTCGTTAACGATTCAAGGCTTTGTTTTCATTCAAACGCTAACGTGTGAAGTAATGTGCGAAAATTAAACTCACCGTTACCCCGAAGATGTTAACGAATTATCTCCATTAACGAACTTGGATGAGATAATCTTTCTAGCTATCTATTCCAAGAAATGGAATTCAGAAATTCGCTTTCGTCATGTAAAACGAAATGTTATCATGTGTAGAGCCTGTCTATCTGATCTGTGCTCTCGGAAAATATGCGAACTATACTTCGGCCTCACTCCGTCCACCCTTTGACAAAGGAAATTCTCCCTGTGCTTACGGAAAAAAGTGAATGACCTCCGCTGTGTTGCCAATTTTCATTCAATCTTTTGGTCTTGACGAGTGAAGATCGTTTACTACTTAGAATGGCTAACAAGACAGAGGACAGGAAGTCCGTGAAAAAACACTCAATCTGTCAACGCTTCCGCATCTAGCCATTGAAAGACCTCGGCTGCAACAACTTATCCCTTCTCTTTCGAGGGAGGTACGAGAAAACACACATTGACAGGAGCGCCAGAAGGGGCACAGTTTAAATAGGAAGGCTCTAATAATATTCGTCCATGTACAATGAACTAACATACTAACAATACGATCTTATAAGTTCCACTTGCATGATCCTAATAAAAGTTTCTAAAGGAACAAGATAAATGAAACAGGTAATATATTTTGCTTATCGGCTTATTTCACTTGTAATATATTTGGTTTATCGGAAGTGACATTTTTATCAATTTGAAGATAGCCTTTGTAATATTGACAAAATATTCCTAAGTAATGTAAGAAATGAAGATAGTACGTTGGATGTAGAACCCGTAGAAGTCACATTGATATAATATTACCAACCAGGAGCTCACATATCTGTTATCGAATTAGGACCTGCTGTATCGAACAGAAGCGAGCGCTAACGTAGTGTCGTAGTTATTCAAAATCTAAAACAAACAAGGAAAATACCCTTCAGTAAACTTATTAAAAACAAAGAACCACTAGTCCATTAAATTCCGAACTTCTGTTTATAGATCATAGTCAAACAACTATTGTGAGTTTTCTGCAGTGATTTGAAGTATTTGTAATATAAATTATGTACCGTTATGCAATAAACAAGTATTACTTAGCACGGAGAGAGTAAAATATTAAATCTGGTTCACGTTAGTGTGTCAAGTTCACAATACTTGTTTCTGTTATATTTTTCACATGAATCTTGAATGGATTGAGGAAACACTTTTCTGATCACCCTAAGAGAGAATTGAATATAAGTTTAAGATTTTTATGCTACTAGTTGCTTCTGTCTTATGTTTTATTGTGTTGAAGAAGTAAAAGGAAATACTGTTTCGGTTTTTTCTAGAGTAATGGACTAAGTTTAATGTTTATGATTAATAACTTAAACGTATCTTCTATTTTCTTTGAAGCCAAAAAGATATGTTCCTTTATATTTGAAGAAAATAAATATTTTAGCAATTTGCTCTTTCGTCTTATATAAAGAACAAATGTAGGTGTATACATATTTTATAGAGTTTTTATTTTTTCAGTCAAACCTTTATATATATATATATATATATATGAGGTCAGGAAGTAGGTTTAGCTCTTCTTTACGTTCTAACTCTTTTGGAATATATATATTTAAACTGGTCTGGAATATATGTTTCATAAAGCTAAGGCGCCTGTCAAGTTTAGACTTGCTTTCTGAAAAGCCGTGTGGAAAACGATATCACCATCATCATCATCGTTCCTTCTTGTAGAATTTCAACAAGAATCGAGTTATATCTGTTCTTTTCTTCCTACTTTGGCTTCAACGAGAAAGTGATGTTGTTTCTTTATCTTATTTTGTGCTTACGGAACCCCGCACAAGTACATTCCATATGAAAACCTACTTATACGAACCACTTGCTTGATTAAGCCTCTTGAAAGCTAAATTTTGAAACAGAAAAGAAGCCTCCGTTTCTTGAGGGGCTATATCTTATTGCGTGAGCAAGGGTTTTGTAATTCCGAAAGCTTATTTCCATATGTCGAGAGAAAGGCTTTCTCCCCTGTTTGCCGAGGAGACGATTAGATTAGGTTCCATTAACGATTAAATTAAGTCCATTAACAATTCATGGAGGCCTATTCCCTAGTCGTTAACCATTTGCGTAGCTACTTTCATACATGCGTTTAAAACTAAAGGACATAGAGAGAGACAGAGAGAGAGAGAGAGAGAGAGAGAGAGAGATGCAGATACCATGAGATTCCTGCACAAAACGATGTTCTAGCTAAAATTTACTTTGTGTTAAGAAGCTTATATTATAAGCTTACATGGCGAGCAAGCATTACTGAATCATTAGCACTTTCCAAATAAAAATTATCACTTTGACAAATTATGTATACTTATTGTAGAATAAAAGATAAATAATAAAACAGAAATCTCATTAGAAACATAATGTGCTGCTTATGAGAACAAAAGCTATTACCATAATTCTACAGTTTGCATTCCTAATGTTTTAAGTAGATGTATATACGTTCTCTCTTTCGTTGAACACCTGCTATTTATTAACACACTGAGTTATGTTAGGAGCTTTTTAATGAACTTGAATTTTAGTGATCTGATTGTGCTTATTTCTTCTTAATTTAGTTTAGCTTTAGTTTAAATAAGTATCACACCCAATTACATAGACGGTTTTGAATATTTGTAATGGTCATAATCCCGTTTACATCAATATGATGTCTTAACCCGTTCCGTAGATAGACAAAACAGGGACAGAAATTGATGTACTCCTTAGAAATGACATAATTGTGTTATATTGTTTTTAAAATGTTGATTTCTTCTGATTCTATAGCATGTGGTAGTTGTAATTAAAGCAAGTGTTCTTAATTGCGTATTTTTTCAATAAGTGCTGCAATCTTCATGTTCGTCTTGTCTCCAGTACAGGTTGATGTATCGAATTGTTCTAACGGTATGATGACTTTTGAGTTTATTGGGCACCACTTGTTGGAAAACTATCTAAGCGCTTTTTCGAAATAATACCTTTCGGTCAAAGAAAGATTAGATACTGCTCATACAGCTTTCGACAGTTGGTGCGTCGTTCCTATATGTGTTCTGGCAAGAGCTCATGAACACGACCTTTCCGTCGCTTTTCCAACTCCAAATCCTGGTGAATGATGTTGAGCACTGTCTTCAGTGATGTCTGTAGCCAGTTCGTGATACTAATTTGTATAGGTGGACTCTTCCTAGTGTCCGGAGCCCCGCTAGCTCATATGCGGCTAGTGGCAGACCGAGGGTTGGCCTGTTTCTGCCCCACAGGAATCATCGCAGGCCTCACCTTACCTGACCCTAACAACACGTGATATGCCAGTTTTGGAGAAGTGAATCCACGCTCCTTGCATAGTTTGATAATGACACTATAACCGTAGTTCACATCGGAAAGGTCAGTTATGTAGCTCTGCTAATAAGCACTTATTTTCGGCGGCATTTGTAACGATATGTTCTTACCACACCTGTCACGCACAGTCAATCGTCCAATGTGCACACACAACTAGAGGCTTCCTTCTCTTCCCGTTTGGTGGTGCTGCACAAGGTGTGTAATTTCGTCGCCATAGATCGGAAACAATCTCTGTAGTTTTAATATCCGGACCAGAATCATGTCGGCCAATTCCGAACCAAACGCTCAATGCCCGCACAGAACCACCATTACAAACATACTCCTCCAAAACAAACGCACGATGCTCACTGCGCCATGCTATTGCGACTGTTGAAAATGACACATATATACCGTCATCGATAGATACCCGCACTTCTGCCGTATTCTCAGCACAACTCACATTGCCATAATACGGAAGGTTTTTGCCGGGCCCTGTACTTACGATCTGCATTGATATGTCAGTTTTACTTGGGTTATTGTTATTGTAGAGGCCTACGAAATTGGTATCTTTGTGATACTGTATTGATAACAAAAGTTCTCCTTGTCACTAATGTGATATTTTAAGTTTTCGTTTAACATGTATATTTAAAATATGTATTAATCTGACGTAGCGGTTTTGAAAATAAATTTGTACTGGGTAGGGAATTCTAGTTATCTGCTTGTATTGCAGAATGAAATGAAATGAAATCTTTGAGTTTTACGTCCCACGGTTATGTCGGTTAGGCTAAAGGAGACGGTGATGATGAGTAATGAATGAAATGGTGGAATGAAGAAAGTGGGAGGAAACGGGAGAACCCCGAGAAAACCCACGCATACGGTGTTTGTCCACCACAAAGTTCACTTGGCGGAGGCTGGGATCGAACCCGGGGCCCCAAGCACCAGAGCTGAACGCTCTACCACTGAGCCACCGCGGCCCCTTGTATTGCAGAATATATCGAACAATTTTCTGCTGTAGATTCTCGCGTTCAGGAGCGCCTTTCAAGGGCGGGGGCAGGAGGAGTATATTGTCTACTAATATACTAGTACAAAACGTGAAAGTCTTATATCGGTGGTGCTCTTGCTCGTCTCAAGTGAAGTCTGAAATGACGTTGTGCAAACTTTCAGTGCTTTCCACCTATTAGTTTAAATGTGCAAAGTTGTTCTAAGATAAATGCTCCACTAAATATATATATATATATATATATATATATATATATATATATATATATATATATATATATATATATATATATATATGCATCTCAAGTATAAAGGACAACTGAATACGGTAATGCTAATCTACTAGGAAAATAATACAGAGAAACTTAGTGCTAGGAGCTTGTTATAAGACTGATCACACGCAGATGACAGCTGTAAAAATTTTTCCGTCCAATCTCCACACCAAAATCAAGTAATGACTGATTGAAAAAAAAAGTATTTTGTCGTGAATTAATAAACATTACCCTGCTAAAACTGTAAGCATTATTTATATTTGGATTAGATTCATGGCAAACGTTTGCTTACTATAGAGAATCAATCAATTTTGTTGGATTGGTTATTTATCTTATTAACATAGTGCAAACGTACCATGATATATATATAGTACATAACTCATGTATAAAAAAAGGAATGCATAGCTATAGAGTGCAGACTTTGGTGTTCATTTCAATTGGATGATATTTGTTTAATCGGTCTTTTTCCTTGATTTTTCTCACTTACAAAACAAGATATTTTCATCCGTAACAACTGGTCAAATTTCAATATGTATACTACCTTCCATTATAAAAATACATATTTCAAGCCACAAGCAATATATTTTGTTTCTGGATACGCAAATCGAATATTTTTCCCCTGTATTTTCTCTTATATAGAGACAAATTATGGGGAAAAATCTAAAATAGTCAAACTAGCTAAATTTGGTCATGAAGAAAATTAAATAAATTGTTATTGATGGGTATCGTTTAATGTCCAGTGCTCAACATTAAAAAATAAACCGATACTAATATACTTATTTTGTCAAATGAGAAAATGCTTTTTTTTTCTATGTACTGATCGACAGTGCCAAAATGTTTGCAAATATACATAGCTTGTTTAATATTATGTATTAGTGTTTGTACTCTAAAGTAGTCAAAATCTATGATGTACTGTTTGTATCTCATGTTTCATATATTTATTCTCTGCATATTTATATAGTAAATACGTGTTATATATATATATATATATATATATATATATATATATATATATATATATATATATATATATAGTAACATGATTGGATGGAATGCAGGATTTTTGTTTATTCATGAAATGGTTCACTGTAAATGAAAGCATGATTTGTAGTGATGTTCCATTTATATTTTAGAAAAAAAAACTGTTCTGTTCCTCTCTTCTCGGTTTTATTTATATTCGCAATACATACATAAATAAATAAATAAAACAGAGAGTGACGTAAAGCAATGCTGTCTTGTGTGATATTGAACTTTCAAATATATATATATATAGTCCTGTTCTCTTGTCAATTTATACATGAACGTGGACGAAAAAATGAATATATTTTTTAAACAATCTGCTGTTTATATCTCTCTGAATAGAATATGCTTTAATATTCTGAATTAAATAAAGAATAGTAGTAATAAATAAATAAATATGAACTTAAATTGCTAATTATATTTGATATAAAGGCTAGCGTATGTGCCTTCGGTATGGAGGACAGTGGTTTGTGGGAGCTCGTGTGGTTTTTATTTCACGCTCAGCTGATTTCACGCAGGGGGAGAAATCAGTAAGTAAATTTAGGGGCAACAAGAGGAAATGAAACTCTTTTAATGATTAGATACGATATAAGACATAATTCTTCCAATAACAACAGTACACTTTTTGAGAAAAGACATATATTTCACATCTTTTTGAGATATTATAGCGTTAACTCTTGTCTCGTTGAGCTCCCTCGGGGCTAAGCGGTTGTCGTACACGCTTATGGGTGAGAGATCCGGGTTCAACTCCCGGAGGGTACTCATGTGGTTCGGATTCTATGTTAAGCTGTAGGTCCACAACTCTTATATCCTGGCTGCTAAAAAGACGCTAAATCCAAAATCAAATCAATCTTCTCTCGTAGACAACGTACTATTAAATTGAATGATATTCTGTATCGCGAATTTTTAATAAGCCAGAACTAGAACAGATGTTGTATCTCTTCCTAAACATTGGATGAAACCTCACACATAATTCAAATGTTTTTTAACATCTAATTAAAATTAATTTTATTACTGTTAAATGTGTAATGTTAAAAGATAAGTCCTTTCTGATTTGCATATTATACACTACTTGTGAGTTTGCACTTTATTTATTTATGTACATTAGGTAAAAAAATATTAACGCTGTTCGACTACAAAGTTAATAAAAGTATTAACTTTGTACCTTGAGGACTTATAATGCTAATGAAACATGTATGTATATTCAATTTCAATGGCTTTTGTTTCTCAGTTATGAATTTAACTCAAAAAAAAAAAAATCAAATATTCTACAATGAGAGAACACAGACTATACAACCCAATTTAGCATCAAATAACGATTTTTCCATTTGTTCGTTTTCGTATAAAGGATAAAGTTTAACACGTCGCTTCGTAATAAGAAGCATACAGAATGGATTATAATCAGTCAACTTAATTCCATCTAATAATCTGATTTCAATTTTCTCAGAATTACGTTACTTTTTGTACAGCATTTAAAGTACAAAAAACAGAAAAATATATAGCTTTTCTTTTAATCCCTGCATACATGTAATAATTCAACATGACAGCTGACGTCATCAGAAATATTACATTACAGAATTGGCATTATAAAAAAACTGAACTTATGACTTCGTTCTCGGTGTTTTGTACCAAGTGCAATTATATATATTTATATGGTTAAAAGTCACGGTAGCGTCATCTATAAGGCATCTATTTACCTACTGGCCTGGCCGGGGTTTGATCCCTGGTAGGAGTGGATTTTTTTCTAAGTTCATTTTAATGTGGTTCTCAAATTCACTCAATCTCTTCAACACCATGGCTGCCACCATATCAGTTGACTGTTATCATCTGTGCGCCAGTGGCAACAGTTCGCCGGTAACATTTTGTTTTATGCACATAAATGTATCACTTTCTTTGTGTATTGTTTTGCATATACGCGGCGTAGACATTAAATTTTGACTTCTACGTCATATGTATGTAATTGCATCACACTTATAAAACAAACGCAATAGAAGTGCAATATATTGTTTATGTATGGAACAAGAGCGCCCTAGACAATATTATTTTACATAAGAAACCGTTATCACGACTCACTTATCTGCTTTCGATTTCGAGCCATTTTGAAAATCGGCATTTATTTTCGCGTTTCTAAACAGCTGAAAACGGAAAGCCACTAGGTGACTTGTAAAAACTGTACCTCACGCAAAATAATATTGTCTAGTCGCTCTTGTTCTATATTTCAATTATCTTTTATCTATTTGAAGATATCACATAATTACTGTAAAATTAGCGGTATTTTAATTTCGCCGGGATGAAGAGTCTTAATTACCGAAAACGACTCATGTAGTCCTGATCCCATGATAAGCTGTAGATTCATACCTCAATTGACCTCAATAATGAAATGAAATACTAAATTTCAAACCAAGCTTGCATTCGTTTGAAATATCGTCTGTGTATATTCATTTTATATCATCTGTATATAACAATACTAAAATAAAAGTTTTAACACATAAGAGACAAAAACAATATTTTAAATAAGAAATTTTTAATTATCTGTTCCAGGCTAATTTTGAAACAAAAATGAAGTATCTTAATTGCACACAGATAATCGCATTGTACTAATCTAAAGTTTGACTTTCCTAAATGGATTATGATTGCGTAAATGAATGAATTATATTTCTGCAAATGGTATAACGAGCTGCAGCATTTTATTATTAAAATAGATAATACTTCTCCAAAATCCATATAATCAAGCCGCATGACAGAACTATTTACCAGCGCACAGCATTTTGGTAAATTACCACATTTAATGTCATTGTTTTGTAGTTAAATACAGTAGGTTTTTATCCTCAATCCATATTCACATATATACATATATACATATATACATATATACATATATACATATACACTAAGCACATGATATTTTATTTTTATCCGATGGTATGTAGTGCGTTAATGCATTAACATGTGCTCATTACTGCATGAGATGAGAGTGACGCCGCTGTACGTTTTGCATGGTTGAACTCTACATTATGAGCATGACATACGGTGCTTGGCGTTACATGCCGAGAAATGTGTCAAATGGGAAACCACGTGTGAGGTCCCTGGAATTACATAACCCATTATAACAACCCATGAAGAAGAGTTGGGTGTCATATAGGGTGCAATGGTAGGGAGGGAAGAAAGAAGGTTGATATTAAATATATCTCTTTGAACAGACGACAGACACAGTAAGTTCGTTCACAAAGCACGTAGTTAGTCACAGACATACATACACAGTTACAGCACAACGCACAAATGATGTCAAAAGATTTGTAAGATATTTGTCGAATTCCGTAATTAATGACGTTTCATGTCTTAAGGTTCAACCATGTGGATGTAACTTAAATATTTTTTGTTTGTTTCGGTGTCGTTGATGGAGGCAAAATCTGTGGTAAAGTCCCAGAATGCTTTGATATTGAACATGGAGACAGTTCTGTTTGAAAAGCAAACACGAACCTTGAAGTATCTGGTGGGAGGCAACTTGAAACAAAATTGACAACTAAAATCAGTAGCCAAATAATAAGGATAATAATTAGATATTATAGAGAAAACTATCGAAATCGAAATCTTTGAATCTATTCATTCTTGGTTATAAACTATAGCTGAAAGTAATAAGTTTTTTTTTTTTAAAAAAAAAAATAGATTTTTGATGATAAGATAAAATCATATGGAAAACATTCATTCAATGCAGTACTGCATTGGATAATCTGTAGCTTTTTTTTTCGAAGGCTTGTATTCTCTGAAGAGACAAGAGCTATCGAATTGTCTCTAAATAAATAATGAACTTCATGCAGTACAGCACTCAGCTGTGTCCATGATAGTGGAGAAGGATATCTTTTTCTGAATTGTTGCTTTAAAATTGACCATAGATCCTCAGTAATGTTCAAACCAGAAGATTGAGAGTGCCACAGGAAGTACTGAAATTTACTCTGTAATTCAAACAACAATGCGTGAACAGGTCTTATTATCTGTTACAGTGATCGCATGAAGTCGTGAAGCTTGGCCTAGATCTAATGATGTATCAAGCCAATAGAACGTGAGAGTATGTTTCGGTCATCAATCCCTATCAATGATTTTCTTTCCCAGTGTTATCTTCCACAATACATAGAGAATATCTCCTAACAGAGTAGTGTTGTAGATGGTATAGACGGATTGCCGCTAAGTTTCGTTCCGTTAATTACTCACTATTGTTTTATATTTAAATTGTTATTGCTGTTGCTATTGTTATCATTCAATTCAAATGATTGTTATCATTCGTGTTACAGTTATTTTTGAGTTGTTAGTTTTTATTTTTTTATTCATTTATTCACCATATCTTCGAAGTCTGGCAATTTTGTTGGTAAACTTCTCGTGTTTCAATTTTTCTATTTATATGATGCGTTCGGGAGGAGGCTTTACAAACTAACTAAGACTTACTAACTAACTAAGCTATGACCTCTTGAACCCGGAGGTTGAGTGCTGCGTTTACAAAGGTGCTTAGCCAACTGGATCCAGTTTTTACTTTGTATGCCTATTCCTGTGAGATTCATCCTAAAATTGTCCTTCCATCTGCGCCTAGGTCTTTCTAATTGCTGATTGGATTCCCAGTGAAAACTTTGAAGGCTCCACAAATTGTACCAAATTCTACCGATTTATTCGAGGTGTAGAGTTCGGGCTTCATGAATTATTTCGATCATTAGTTTTTTGTCATTTTGGACGACAGCGTTGTTGTTAGAGAGCATCTGTACCATAGAATGCAGACCATTACCTGAAATATCTAGGTAAACACTAGCAGCTTCAGATTTTATTTGTGGGGGAGGGAGAGCAAGGCTCTCCACTAACTTAAGTAGTTTCACGTTTTTTATTAGCATATTACTATACTATTGATTAAAATGTACATATGTCTCAAACTTGAGTCGGGGGAATTTTTCTTGACTCTCATAGACAGGGTTGCCAACCGTCCCGATTGTGTCGGGACTGTACCGATTTCTGACTTATTTGTCCCGTGTCCTGATCTGACAAACATCGGGACGCACGTTGTCCCAATTTATCCATTTTCAAAGATAATTAATATTTTATTAAATTTGCGTTTTAATTTGTCTCATAAAAATAGTCAGCAACTCATCTTTAATTTATAGTTATTCCCTAATTGTTTTGAGTTAATCCAACCGATTATGATGATAGTATATTTCATACATGAAAATTAAAAATATATATATATATATTAAGATGCCGCATTCATTCAGGTTTGTGTTATTCAGGTAATTAGTTGCATTGTTTTCAACTACTCACCGTACGTGCAGTCGTCACCGGGGTGGAAAGAGGGGCTCCAACATCCATTGTCGCGTCCCGATTTTTCCTTAAGAAAAGTTGGCATCCCTGCTCATAGGTGACACGCCTGATAAACACAAGCAGTACATCCTTCTTTGGGGCGATAATGGACCAACGAAACACCACGGAATTGAAGCTCACACAGACACAGAGTCTCATACCGAAATACCTGTTACGGAGAAATCTACACAAACTATTCTCCGTTCATAGAACCTAGCCACAGAAAAATATCTATTTCAGAGTGGTAATACAGTGAGACCTCAGTAGCTCGGTGTTTGAAGAAATAGATAAACATTCGAGTTTTTCTAGTAATCAAGGTTAGAGTTACCAAGGTGGCCACAACAATAATTCGAGATACCGAAGTTCTGCGTTCCTCATGAAAAATGACTATACCTAGGTATAATCTCTGTAACTCGAAATTGTGAAAGTTCCTAAAATTAAATAAGATATTTCGTAAAAATAAAATACTAGATAGGAGTAATACACAAGTACAGTGCACATTACTAACAATGACCGGACTAGCAACAATGATATTCACGTAAAAGCATAGCTTCGAGTTATCACGGTGACATCAAGACAAATTCGACTTATGATGGTAAACTTCGTCTCGTAGAAGTTCGCAAATACCAAACTTTGAGTTACCGAGATTTTCAAATATGATTATTAAACACTTAAAATTCGAATCATCGAGGTTGTCATTTTTAAACATTCGACTTTCATAGGTTCTTTTAATATTGAATGTTATGGAGAGTTCAAGGTAATGTGGAAAAACCGAGTTATCAAAAAATTCAAGTAGTCGTAGTCCAACTGTAATATAGTATCATACATGTAACCTAACAATAACACAAGGCATGTTTTGTCGAGAAAGTT
Source organism: Thermobia domestica (assembly GCF_964235325.1). Classification (NCBI taxonomy): domain Eukaryota; kingdom Metazoa; phylum Arthropoda; class Insecta; order Zygentoma; family Lepismatidae; genus Thermobia; species Thermobia domestica. Next base: position 49,118,625 of record NC_137464.1, read on the forward strand.
TAACAATATTCTCCACGCATAAACTGCAACCATAACATTTTTTTTAATGATGAAAATTAAACACTTAGTCTCCATGTACAAAGTCCATCAATAACAAAACATGTATCTTATAGAAACGTCATTCTTCCTTCATGCAGACAACGCAACCATAAGAAAATAGATTTTATGGAGAAAATTTAACAATGTTCACCTGCACAAGACACAGCTATAATAAAACCGTCTGTCTTACGAAGAAAATTAAAAATGAAATTAAAATCTTTAAGTTTTACTTTTCACGGTTATGCCGGTTAGGCTAAAGGAGACGGTGATGATGAAAGATGATACCAAAACCATGTAAGTAACATAAAAAAATAAATCAATATGAGTTTTTAAAGTTGTAAAGTTCTTTCTGAAACACCCTGTATTCTGATTCCGTCACTCTGGTATTTTGTTTAGAAGAAAACCTGTTTATCCATAAATTGACCCTTTATTATTTAATATATTAAGTTACTGTGTCTCCTGACACTTCAGAATTTATTTAGCTGTTGGTTGTGCTAAGCTGGTATTTTTAATGTACTCCTTTCTTATCAATAGAAAAACATTTCCCAGTTTTGCAATTCGTATACTTAATTTGTCTTTTTCTACAATATGAGTGGATGTTTCTTTGAAGACCACAGATTAGACGAAGAAATAAAGTCTATTCACTGCTGATTCAATAAGTACTAAGTTGTTGTGAAAGAAGTCAAATATTTTCGGACCGGAAGTATCACCTACAGAGAACGTAATTCAAGGAAACTGGTTTCATTCGCTCATCTTTCTTTCTTTCTTTCTTTCTTTCTTTCTTTCTTTCTTTCTTTCTTTCTTTCTTTCTTCTCATCTCTTTCTAGTGGAAAGTCTTCCCTACTCTCTAGTTCCATTCTGTTCGTATCTTTCAGCTTCAAAAGCACCAACTTTTCAGGAACATATAACGACCGTATCAAGGGCAGGCAACCTTCTATAATGAAAGACTAGGTATTGGATGTTTGAAATGTGGAGAGGAAAGAAATTGTGAGAAGAACACACCATTCCGGCTCTAAATCTTCCTCATCTACCGTCTTTCAATACCCGAAAGAAACCTCAAAAGCTGCTGGCAATTTTCTGGTGGTTGAACAGTGTCAAACATCCTCCGCACGCTCACAAAGAACCCTCTTTATTTCTCGTACTTTTTATCAACCCTCTTTTTTAAACAGTGTTGCCACGCATGGGATTAAGATGTGCTGCACTCAAAGGTATTAGCACTTGTTTCACTGCTATTTTGATATCATAACACAGTAGTTGAGTAGCAAGCGGAGGTGTCGGGCGCAATCCCGCTTGAGCTCAAAAAAGTGTGAGTACGAGCTCTACTCCGTGCGAGTTCGAGCCATAATATGAGTTTGAAGCTCAACAATGAGCGAGAGCAATCCCGCTTAGGGATACCAAACTTGAGGCCTTAGAGAGCGCGAGCGTAATGCGCTTAATGAACGTGAGTCTTTTTGAGGGTTGCATCCTACTTGAGATTCATGAACATGATCCTCGTTGAGAATACTGAGCCTGTGAATGAGAGAGAACCTCACTTAGAAAATGGATGTTTGTGGTATTTAGCGATCCTTTCTTGAAATATGGTATTGTTTTCAAATTTATATCCCACCACATTGACTGCGTTTCTTTGAGTATTTTTCTTAGTTCATCAGGGAAATGATGGAATTGTATTTTCAAACGTTAAGTCCTGGCTGATTTTCTTCCCATTCTTTATTATTAATATTATCCTATTTACGAAGCAAAATATAAAATTGTTTGTCGAAAAAGAGATTTTCTGTGATTAATTAATGGGACTAAATCACGTACTTAAGCTAGCTTTATGTTGATCAGAGGACAGGACAATGAAGGCGAGGCGCAGTGCAAGCAGAAAACTGTAAAGAATGGAACAAAGCCTCGTACTGAATATTCACCCGAACAGCACATGCTAAGCCTTCTCCATCTTTGTGATTGAAAAACACCGCCAATACACTCAGACTTCTCTCTCTCTCTCTCCGCATTTTCTCCGCTTCTCTCTATCTTGGCTTGGGCTCTCCTTTCCTCTGGTCATTATGCGGCTAGCTTTAGGGTTGCGAACGGGAGAAGAATTGAGGCTGCCTTGTCTCTAAAAGGGGACGTGAAAGTGATTTTTTCTTTCGGATAGTGTGTTTGTTCCCATAGGAAGATCTTTAAATTGCATATCGTATTTTGTCACTAATATCTGTCTTGTCTCGTCTCGAGGGCAATCTTCCACGTACGGCAATCTTCCACGAAGATTAATCTAACTTCTATAGAAAATGTTGTTGATATTGGTTGATATTCGTTGCGGTATGTGTATAAGTAGTCATGTCTGTTGTCTACAACACTACTTTGGAGTTTTAGGATTTGTAAGCAATGGATGCGATAAGCAAAACAGCGTTCCCGCATATTTATACTGAATGAAAATCAATTACACAATGTCACACTGCATTTTACATATTACAATATCTTTATCAAAATATGACTAATGCACAATTTTCTGATAAATTAAAGCAAGTGCAAAATAAATAAATAAAAAAATAAAATTTTGCAGCGGTGCATAACCTGTTTTTGTTTATATTGAGTTTAAACAATTTTTAATTTCTCTCTTTTCCTTTGATAAGTTTGTGCAATAAGAGTTGCATCGTGGCGTGTCTTCTGGCAGATAACATATCAAACTATTTTTTAAATAATAACTAGCATAACCTGCGCTCTCTACACAACGTATCATTCACATATGAGCATGAATTTCCTTGTCATTCCTCACAACATCTATGCATTTTCCTTTACAGACACAAGTGAAAGACATCTTGATAAAAATCGACAAGGGATAACATAAAGGGGAGATCATTTTGATTATATGTTCAAAATCTCGAACTGTTTGCAAGATTTGAGCCTACTTCCGGTTGGAGTTTCTAATTCATGCATGATCAATATTTTCTTTCTTCTCGCATGCAGTATGTAATGAGCTAATATATTACCTATTCAATTAATTATGATGTCAGTCATATATGGTGTTCTTGGGAAAACACTCCGAACAATAAAGATTCATCTTAGACTAAAGAAATGGTTATCCTTCGTTTTTCATTATCATTTGCCCATGAAAAAAAAGCCTAAGAGATATACAACCCTTGTTTTCAAATATGTGGTGTTGGAATGTATAACTGGTAGGATAGGGTGTACTTTTTTAATTTCCACACCTCCAGTGTACCCTTAAAAATGTAATAAAGAAGTAACGGTCATATTTAAAAAATCAATTAGAACTGGACAATCTACACAAAATTTGTAATCGACCAGCCAAAATGGCACGTTTATAGCACTTGTGGTTCTCAAGATCTTATTGTCGAAAGGCTTTGAGACAAACATATAGACTTTTCTTGACTACAAACATAAAAAACCTACCATTTAAATATATAGATAATAAATTATTATTTAATGAAAATGAAAAATACAAATAATAAAAGCAGGTTATGTTCTGCTTTCATGTCGCTTCGGGGTCCATGAAACAACTGAGGGTACGGCTGTACCATCTTATTCCGTCCGAAGCCCTCAGTGTTTAGTGTTGAGTTACTAACAAATAATCAACGTGTCGATGTATTTTGAATTGTAGAGTGCTTGATAGTCAGGTAGTTAATTATCGGCTCATATACGTTTTGAAAATTGGAGTACTTATATACACGAGAAGATAAATAGATCTAATGTTGGATTATAAAGAGCAACACTGTTAGATTACAACGAAGCACGTCAATGAGGTTATTTGATTTAATCGATCACTTGTGAATATTTAAAAAGATAACACTGTTATTTGAGTTATCAACAGGTATTGGAGCTTTTAACTATAAGAGCATTACTGTTAAATATAAAATTTAATACGGTATGTATACGCAATTTTGACACCCACCACTACAGCAAAAATGTGGTAAATAATGAGTCAAATGGCGATAGTTTTTAGTTAGACAGAACATCCTCTCTTCATTGAAGCATTTGACCAGGAGTAAACACTAACCATGGATGAAGGATGTAGAAAAAAACTATAAGAGAAAGCTAGAAATAAATTATCACCGCAATAATAGATTTTCTCTCCTCTAGATAAATCGGAAGTGACAATGTTGAACCTCATCGAGCAAACACGGTAAGAGACAGGAAGAATTTCTTTTCGTATGGTTTCAGCGTCCCAAAGATATATCACATCTTCGTCCTTGTTACGATCACGATAAGGGGACGTTGTAAGATTGTACTGTTTCTACGTTCGGTACTCCACACAATAACTGTCGAACGGAAGCTAATTTTGACTTTTTTTTTTTTTTTTTTTTTTTGCAATAGGTGGCTACAGCGATTATCACGGTCTAGTTCAGTAATCGGTTAGCACGTATCCAATCAGTTAGCGCCTTAACGAGTAACGACGATTTAACAATGGTTATTCATATTCCATACACCGAGTTCCTTACGGTTATACAACCCACACTACATCAAGATTTCGCGGGTATCTAACATTGTAGGATATTGTATAATCGTACAACAATCATCTGAATGGATATATTTTTGTCCAGCTGTGGTAAAACTTTTCTATCCGTTATTTACGTGATTCTATTTACTATTTTTACTAGAGTTTCTTTCTTTTTGAAGCCAGTAGTGACCAGTGGCGGCTTTAGCGGGTAGGGCGGCTAGGCACGAGCCTATACAAAAAAATTGAAAATATGTAAACGTTAAAAGATAGTTCATATTTTCATGTTCTATTTATTTAACAAATAGCATCAACCGCTACTGTAAGAGTAATTTCGTACTGTCATTAATCAATCAAATGTGTATATGTATCCATAAGAGAGGGAACGGGCCTACCCAAAATTAAAATCCTGAAGCCGCCCCTGGTAGTAACATATAACCACTTCGGACTTCAATATTTGGCATCCATAGATTGAAAGGTTATTATAATTATATAATCTTATACGAAACCTAAACTTTTTAACATGAATGTACAAGTACTACATGTTTTCGCATTCTACGACGTTATGGACTCGTAAAATCTTAATTCTGATAAAGGAACGATAAATTTAATCAAACAAAGTCAGAAATTGATTGAGAACAAGTAACCAAAAACATAAATGATACTAAAACCTGTTGCGTTTCGCAAAACAGTTCATTTCATTGCTGATCATTCCACAAAAGCATTTTGAGAATCAGAATCCGCTCAGGTCACAAGTAAACTGCTACCTAGTGTCCTATTCTTTCGCGAAATCTCTATTCCAACTCTGTAACATTTAGTATTAGCAATACGTACAATAGTGTGTCGGTAATTATTAGAACATAAGAGCAGAAAACTGCAAGTATAAATATTATGGCTTCTACACTTTGCATCAGTAAACTTCTTTAGACATTGGTAATGAAAAAAAAAATGACTTTTTAATACTTACAAACTGTAATATTTGTAAGTCCATTTGTTCATCTGTCTGTCGACAATTATCAGAGATAGCAAAAAACGGTTCTTTCAACTTGGATTCAAGCTCGCGAGAGTAAATTCCAACTCTGTCTTCAAGGGGGGATTTAGTCATTTGTGATTTTAACATAGGACATCAGTATAGCAAAAAGATTAGTGTGTAGCAGGAAATGTTGAAAGATTTGGATTTTACTTGCCAAAGGAAAGTACGTTTAATTTAGGCCGTTATTCTTCTATTAAAAGTAATAGGTGTATAGTTTTACATTAGGATTTGGATTAGAATTTAGATTTCTGGGCTTTCGGCATCGAAGGCCATTTAACCATTCGCGATTTAAGGGATGACATCCCTCGGCGAGCACACTATCCGGGGAAGGGAAGGAAGAAAGGATTGGGAAAGGAATGAAGCGGCCTGGGACCCATAAGTTAGGTATCACCTCTGCATTTGCCTGGTATGAATGAGGAAAACCCAGGAAAATCTCATTCAGGGTGGCTGGCCTGAAAAAGCGTGTTACACTTTTTAGACCGAGTGACCCCAGCGGGAATCGAACTCGGGACCGTTCGCACCGAAGGCGAGAGTATGGTTTTACATGTGTAGGTGTTGATCACTTCATTGACACGGTAGAAGATATTTTTGTTGGTTAATTTTCCATTGCTTAACTGATTTATTACTTTTTTTTATATAAGTCTTGTCACTAATGGTGAACGTGATGCACAATTTGATCAAGATCCATAAAGAGGAAGATAGTGTCAGGACGAATAATGGAGATAATAGAGTACCGCTCTCTTCCCTTAATTAATTTTAAAAGTTTTTGAAACAGCAAGTTTTAAATTTTCAATTATGGTACACACAAATATGACAGCCACGGTAGCGTACGCGTTAAGGTGTTTATAGTGATCGCAATGAATCGTGAAGATGTACCAATGTACTAGATGTACCAATTTCAGCACCCAATGGTAAGCGAAGATGTGTTACAGTCTTCAACCTTCATCCATGAAATTTTGCCAGTGTCGCCTCTCGCAAAGACCGTAAGAGACGGAGAGAGCATCTCTTACGGTACAGTGTTGTCGGATTGCTGCTAAGTTTCTCTTCGTTTATTTTTTGGTATATTTTGTTGTCGTTGTTTAATTTTTTTTTATTATTGTTACCGTTTAACTAGAATAATTGTTAGTGTTCGTTTTATACTTCTTAATGTTTTTCTTTTTAACCCCTCGTTCTTCATGTCTTCAAAGTTTTACATTATTGGTACATTGAGAAAAATCCTTTGGACACTGGTATATTGAACAAATTTACGGAATCCTTATGTTTACTATAGAAATCAGTACGGAGCATACGTTATCCATATGCTACATATGTACTGCCGTCTTTCCCGCTTAGGTGTTACACCATGCCGGCGCAGGATGTCTGATATCTGCATAACAGTCTTCCGTACGTTACATACGTCAGCCATATGTTACATACGTTCATCTGTATGTAAGATCCTGATCGCCCATATACAATTTTTTCGTTCGTACGGGAAAGTACGTTTATTCGCAATATTTATACGAAAGTACGTATAAAATATACATTTTCAGCTATACGTTGGCTGTACGTTAAGTCTAAAAGCTACAGGATTTACACATGTAACCTACGTTTTATGTATACCGTATACGCTTTGTTTTCTCAGTATACACTTCTGTGCATACATTGAATGCACGTTCACGTTCTTTCACATTTTCTCAAGTATGAGTTCTGAGGCCAGCTCTACGAATCGTACCGAATTCTTCTGATGCATCACAAGTGAGGCGAGACAGTACTATGATTGGTATAAAGATCAGGCTTCACAAGTCACTCACAGTCACTATAACTACTAACTCGGCAGCCCTGGAATGGGAACGTTCTCTGGTTCTGCCCTCGTTCCAACGTGGACCCGAGGTTCACTGAATCTCTATAAAATAATTATTTGTAGTAGTATAGAGGAAGGAGTGGGTGCTGATTATATCACCTTCGAAATCAAAAAGTCTCCAATACAGTCATTGAGTCTTTATGGACTGCCCAAAAGAAAGCCTTCCTCTTGCTTACGACCATGAATAAGTATGAGAAGCAAATATGTATTTTTTAGCTCCGTGGCTATTTCTTTTTGTGAGGATTCTGTCTTCGTAAATTTCGTGGCTTTTGCCCGGAAGAAGAATGTCATCGTGGACTTTTAATTGAAAGAACTTACGAACTACAAAATCAGGCACGGCTGAATAAAATACATACACTTTTTGATAGAAAATAAGAGCCGAAAACTCTTTACAAATTAAATTGAAAAATAATTTTATCACTTCTTTAATTACGTAACTAGTACACGATTGGTTTTTACTGTTATTTAGATACAAGTTGCAATTATACAAAGTACAATAACCAATAAAACTACATAATAGGAGATAATATATTCTATGTTTGATAAGTATTAAATAATCAAACTAGACAAACTCTCTTTTTTATTTATAAAATAACAAAGGTTACCATGTTATATAAATTTGTTTTTCCGTTTTATATAATTAAGTTTTCAAGCAAGGAATTTCTTTTTCTAATGCTTACTCAAATATGTATAAATATTACTTGTGTTATTTCTTTGATTGGACAAAATAATTTAAATTCATTAGCTAATTAAATGAATGGAAAAAATATGCAATTATATATATTGAAACGCTTTTTTATTTACTTAATTATATTTGCCCAAGCAAAATAGTCTATTCTTAAGAGTCTTCATCCCGGCGAAATTAAAATACCGCTAATTTTACAGAAATTATGTGATATCTTCAAACAGATAAAACATAATCGAAATGTGGAACAAGAGCGCCCTAGACAATATTATTTTACATGAGAAACCGTTATCACGACTCACTTATCTGCTTTCGATTTCGAGCCATTTTGAAAATCGGCATTTATTTTCGCGTTTCTAAACAGCTGAAAACGGAAAGCCACTAGGTGACTTCTGATAACGGTACCTCACGCAAAATAATATTGTCTAGGGCGCCCTTGTTCCATATTTCAATTATCTTTTATCTATTTGAAGATATCACATAATTACTGTAAAATTAGCGGTATTTTAATTTCGCCGGGATGAAGACCCTTAATATGTGTAGTCGAAAGAAATTTAATTTCTAGTATAATGACACACAGTCATGCCGTTCATGCTAAAGGAGACGTATGATTAATGAAAGTGCATGATTACAAAATAACTGATAGAAATGTGAAAGGAAACGGAAGAACCGCGAGAAAACTTAATAACATAATGATGCTCACCACTAACTCACGTGGCCTCGCAACGAACCAGAGACCCCAGACACCAGAGATGAGCACTCAACCATCAATCCACTGCGCTTTCCATAACTATGTGAATGTCATAAGGCATAATTCGAAGAAATGATTATTCTTGTGTCAGTGTTGGTGAGGGTCTTACAAACCCCTTAAGAGTCTTCGTTACAGCGAAATTAATCTACCGCTAAATTTAGAGTTTTTCTGAAATATCTTCAAAACAAATAAAGATATTCGAAAAGCAGAAACGTAGTGAACTAGACAATACGATTTTGCATGTGATACCATTATCACAACTTATCTATCTACTTTCGATTTGCAACTGTAGATAGATATATCTTTTTTTTTTTTTTTGCGGGTTCTGTAAATAGTGGCACACATAAAGTAGATAGTTGAATTGTGATAAAGGTACGACATACAGAATCGTATTGTCTAGTTCACTACGTTTCTGCTTTTCGAATATTTTTATTTGTTTTTAAAGATATTACAGAAAAACTCTAAATTTAGTGGTAGTTTAATTTCACTGTAGTGAAGATCTTTAACTCTGGTGAGTTGAAGTCAAGGATAGTAAAAGTAGAAGTCTAAGAGAAAAGGGCAGTAGTGGTGTTAGGATTTGGGATGGAATAATGAGAGCTACAAATGATATTCACAAGAACATTGTTGCACCTAACATTGATATTTTTATTTCTATTATTATCGTATCCACTGCAATTGAGTTCTACTTAGTCATTTTAACTAGTCAAGTCAGTAAAGAACAGTGTTCCAATGTTAAAGGGGGCTTCTAACGTAAAACATCTTGAAATAAGTTCTGATAAGTATTAGAACATAGGGTATGTGATTGGAAACATTGGTTCATCCATGTTGTAGTTCATTAATGTAAGGGAAAGAATTAAATTATTTAAATGGTGTTTAATATGAAGGAGTAAGCGGAAAATCTAGATTTGTTCACTACCAAATGCAATTATAGTTGAAGTACTTGTGTACAGTTAGCTATTACCGTATTCTAGTCTGAGTGCCAGGGGTGAAACATGTCATGAATTTGTGATTCATGACTCGGAGGACCGCAGTCAGATGCGAGGACTCAGACAGTTCGAAGACTCGGAGGTGACCCATCTTGACCCAGAGACGACATAGATCTATTATCTATCTCCAAGATATCGCTCTTCAGTTTTTCGTTGATAAAAGACCGAACATCGATAGCTTTGTCATATACTGATTCCCTGTAAATTAGTTCATCTCCTATTCTTCTTAATTCGCTTAATCCGATAATGTCCCTTGCTTCTGGTGACAGAAATTTTACCTTATATATAAAACCTTCAGTTTTAAATAGCAACATAGTCTGGAACTGTGTAATAGTATTCTTAGCACCTTCTTCGTACATGTGATTTTAAATGTTGCCTTGCATAGTCGCAATTCAACTTCCGGAGAATGAGGACATGATTGGTGTCTTGTCTTGTCTTGTCATGTTTGGTGAAATACTTTTCTAGCTATATATATAAAAAATCGACATGTCAAAGAGAATATGCATAGTTGAAGATTGAAGTATTCTGAACAGGTTCAACACAGGAAGTAACAATCGAATTGTTTGATGTAAACTTCAACTCTGAAAATCTGACAGCTTTGGAGCGACGGAAATGTTTGTAGAAAGGAAAATTTTATGAGACATATAGATTCCCAAACGAACCTCCTGAATCTGCTAGTGATCCCATTGTTCACTAAAGTGCAGAGTTGCGCCAGAATGAGATAAGTAACCATTTTTCTTTTAGCATGACTGTATATGTAACATAAAAAAAAAACTCCTCACCAATCTTCAACGCCAAGCTTAAATCGAACAAACTGCACGTATTTTCACAATTGATACAAGATATTTTTCCCATGTAATGTATCAAATGTTCATTCTATCCCACTTGGAATCGTTGTTTGGCCAAAAGAGGATGAATTTGCTATTTAGCGGTCCGATTTAACCGTAAATAAGTGAAGTTGGCACTACTGTTGAGAACTCATTTCACTCCACGGCACTATTATGAAAAGGGCAAAGTGAGAATGAAAGAACAAGGAGTAAAAGGAAGGAAGGGCGCAAAAGAATATATCACATAGGGGGGCCCCAACCCCTACAACCTTCACGCAAAGAAGGTAATCCACTTCCCACCAACTGCCAGCGTTCTCTCTGCGACACGAAGATAAAGTACCTCGTAAAATTCTTGCATTTAGCTTCGGCCATCCGTGAAGGAATCATTGCATGGGCTTCGTCTTACAGGCGAGAGCTACTTGCTGTCCTTACGAATCTTCGGTAAAAAAGGAAAGAAAAAGAAACGAGAAGATAGAAACAAAATGACCGCCCCAGCATATAGTTACGTGTGCGTGAGTATGTACCAACGTGAAAGATGGAACTCAAAGGAAGAGAACTTATTCTTACATCCGAAGGTTCACCACAAGGCGCTAGAAAAAAAAATCAGAAGAGTATTAAGTATATAAAGTCTTCAGTGATAAGTTTTTATTTCAAAGAAGTGTTCGTGCCACTAAGAATGGTCTTTGTCGTTGATTTTGACAAACTAGCTACAAATATGGCCATAACATATGAAGATTAGTAAATACTTATTGAGAACGATGCCTGGGCACTACGCAAAGTCAAAGAATATCAACTACTTTTGTCTTAATTAACTAAGTGTTCTACCAGAAAAGATGTTTTATGGTTTACCTAACTTAGCCGTAATCTGTTTCGTCTTATTTCAAATAGTCATGAGCAGAGCTCGTTGATTTGTTGCCTATTAAGTGCGGCATGTTCTCTTACGAAAAGTAGTTCATCGCCAGGGAAAATACACGTAAGTTCTATTTGAAAACAGTTAGCAAGATAATATCATATTAGATCGAAAAAACAAAACACGAGAAAAATTAGTTCACTTGAATAACAATAACTGGTGCTCCAAGTGACCTCGAGTTTTCAGTGTATTTACCGTAAAAAATGAGGCAAAAATATCTTGTAAGTTTGAAACGTGCAGAGGAAGTGACAACGTATCTCGAATAAGTGTAATGGAGATATAACCCTCCATTACAGTATAGTATCATTACTGTATAATAATAGCTATCTATTACTGTATAATATCATCATGGTGACCTATTGAAATCCGCCATCTAGGATTCAGGTGTAGATTTTTTAGTAGGAAGCTAGCATGTGACAGTTTCGGGTAGATTTTCACCACACACGCATCTGACAATATTTCCATCTTATCTCTAAATCATTTAACAATTATTACCTTCATAATATATGTTGATTAGCTCATATTTGCCTTTCTGAACTTACAAGATCCATTTTGCTCATATCGCATTATCGCATACTAAAAATGCATTGAGAACTTGAGGTCGCTTGGATCAACGTTTAATTTTATTGGTTTGATATGGAACCATTTTAGGAAGTGAGACTTTAAAAAACCATTGAAAATCAAAAACTCTAGGACCACCCTACTGCACATACATACAATTTTAAAATAAACAAACATTAAAGTTGATAAAATATTACACAAGTATGTAAAGGAGATCCAAAAGAGTCGAAACTTACAGTTATTTGTTTTTTTAAAAAATATCTTTGATAAATGATTGCTTCTCCTTGCGACAGTTTCATTTTTATGAAAGCATTATAAGTCGAGTACATCGTTTCTTTTTAAAAAAAATCTTCACTTTATTACGAAGTATCTTTCTCTCTCTTTGTTTTTAATTAGACCAAAAAATACGGAGGCTGGATAGTAGCGAGCCAGATAGTCAAGAGTTTACTGTACTTGACTTGTGAAAATAGTATAGTAATCTTATTAGATTAATAGATGGGACCAGTGGTGGCCCGTAAATCCAGCATGAATGTTGTGGTGCGAAATGAAGTAGTTATTTTCCTGGAGGCTTCCAGACATATATATAACGATAGACTGCAGATGTTCCTGTGTTCTGTTTGGTTGCTAAAATTAATCTAACAATTAGAGTCTTTTGACACATATCAGTGATCATGAAACATGCTGGTTGTATGACTTGTCAATGTAATTCGAAAGCTTTTTTTTTTAACAGTTTGTGGATATTAAATACATCATTAGGAAACATATTTGTGCCTTGGTCTATTTTTATTAGGGATGGGCAAAACTGGTTTTTATAAAAACCGAAAACCGGTTTCTAGAAAAAACGAAATCTGAAAACTGACATTTCTGTTTTCTCCAAAACCGATTCGAGTTTTTCATCGAAATCGGCTTCGGTTTTCTCCAAAACCGGTTCGGTTTTCACCGAAACTGGTTACGGTGAAAACTTTTGCAAAACACAAAACTATTTCTGTGGAAACGGAATCGGTTTAAGAAGAACAACGAAACACAATTCTGGCCTGAAATAGAACCAATTTTGAAAAAAATACCGAAACCGGTTTTGAAGAAAACCGAAACCGGATACAGTGGAAAACCGGTTTTTGAACATTTCAAACCCCGGTTTCGGTTTTCATAAAATCCGAAAAACTTGTTTTTGTGCCCACCACTAATTTTTATGCCTGCAAAGATAGGAAGCCAAAACTCGATTTTCGTAAAAATCTATTTCATTGTAACTATTTAAATTCGGTCACAGAAAATCGCAAACAATTCTAAACTACAATACAAGTGAGAATTAAATTAAGGCTATATTAACAAATATACAACGGAAGTTTGATTTCGAAAAAATCTGTCGTGGTTACTTACGCTTGAAGAATAAGAAATATCACTAACCTCGTTCAGACGCTTTCTCTAGTAGGATGAAAGTCCTTATGGCTTTCCCTGTACTTCTATTAACATCCTAACAATAAGTGCAAATATTTCGTCCGTTGTCGATCGTGCTAACATGAAATCAAATTCTTTCTATCTTATTTCGGTCTCATCTCACTATCTTGCTTCTATCACTCTCTTCCACAGTTTCGTTGCATGACTCGTAAGTTTTATTCCGCTGCAGTTACCATATTCTAGCAGATTTTTTTTAAGGTACAATGTAGCTGCTTCTCCATTCTTTTGGTATATTTCATGTTTCCAATATCCTATTAAAAATCGGGTAAACCACTGCACTTCTTCTTTACCTAAACTTTTCCATATTTCGATAGGGATTATCCGATCCTGGAGCTTTAGCACTTTTCAACTTCTTCATGGCATTTTCTAACTCTACCATTGTCACAGACCTATCCAGTCTCTGATTTGCAGACATATTTGTAAGTTTCCCTCGGGTTTCCTCCATTGAGAAGTTTCTGGAAATATTCCTTCCACCTCTTCTTTGTCTTCTACGCACTTCACAGTGGTCTCAATTACCATAAACACGGTCAATTTTTTTTTTGCTATATTTCGTGTTCTGGTTAAATATGTTCTAATTCATTACTTGTAGAACAAAGTAAAAACCGCAATGAGGTACGTATAAATGCATAAAATCTCATTAGAACAGACATATATATTTAACTAATTCACTGTCATCGCTGTCAGCTTCAAGGATAGAGGATCCATTCTGTGGATGGGTTGCTGGATTTGGAAGAGCAATGATCTCTTGCGGAAAACTTCGTCTTTTTGGTTCGGTCTTCGGCATATAATACCAAGGTTATAGGGAAACAAAGAGCTCTTTACGGTAATTATTAAACGCGTCAGCTTTGACAGAAAAAACATTTGATAATGTGCAGAATATAACACGAATTAGTTCACGATCTATTCCAGTAATTTCAGCTGAAACTTCTTTCTCAAAAAATGTCCCGCCGGCATTACCGTCATTTGAAGAACTACTTCCCCCAGGCTTTGGTTGGTCAACAATGATACCTAGACCTCTTTTGAAGTTTTTCTGGATTACTTGTTTTCGTTTTTACTGAACTATTTCTTTACTTGTATTTCCTCTTACTTACCACTGCTTGACCTTCAGACTATATGAGAAATGAAGTAAACATTCAAAAAAATCATATGGAGGGTGGAAAATTCAAATCTAAATATGGAATGTATTTATGTTTTTTTCCTGTCAGAACATCCAATTCATTCATCATTTTCGAAATAGCTCCGCAAACTTTTGGGTGGATATTAAAGTTATGGCACTGTATACCTTTCTATCTACCATAATTAATAAAAGCTGATGTTCTACTTGCATTATTTTGCCATTAATTGCATATTCAGTTTTCCTGAGATTCTTAATTTGGTGTTCAAAGTTGGAAACTTCTTTTCTCACAAAGTCCCGAGACTCTTTTCGAAACTGAAATTTAATAGGTAGACAAAAGATTGTGGAAGATGGTTTAGGAATGTGTCATATTACTGTTTGCTCAAATTGGTCATTCGTGAAGTATAGTTGTAGTGGGATTATGTCGTTATCTGAAAAGTCATTTTGGTCTGCCATTTGCTTGTACAGTGACTGGCTACTACTCCCATTAAATGCTCACTTGGACAAAAATACCAATGATTACATTTTTGGGGGGATTTGATCCAATACTGACTCTTGCACTTGTAGCAGTTGATAAATTAACTTCAGCGTATTCTTCTGATGAAGTTATATTTTGTGGATAACACCGCTTTTTGGCAGACTTCTTTTATATGGATAAATGACGGCATTTAGATTTTTCATCCCTTGCCTATGCAAGAGATATGAATATTTTGTTTCACCTGCCTCGAGAAACAGAGCTAATGTGTTATCTTCTGTGTAGTTCCTAGCAGAGCGGCTTTTCAAAACAGACTACCAAAGTCTCCTACTTTTGTTTGCTTTTAGGCGATTTCTCCATTTAGTCAATTAGTTTTGTAGAGTCTATATTGCCACTTTCTCGTTGCTTCATAGCTGCTGCAGATGTTAAAGATTCTGCACTCTCAGAAACTCGCACGTCCCACAGTCATCCTTCTCTTCGATTTAACACTGCTCTCAATCAAGTCCGCTTCCGGTCGTCTTTTCTTAAAAGTAAAAGAAGATGGAATTTCAACACTAATTTTGGAAGTAAATTCTTGGTCCGTTGCGTTGTTTCTCAGAAATGTATGTGAGTTCCAAGCCGCCTTATCCAGTTGATGAAATAACTCGCTACAAAATCGCGAAATATCTTTGCCAATATGTTTTCGTTCCTTGTCTGAATATTCTATTCATGTTTCTTGTATTACAAGAATGCCTTTTGTTCAGTCCTCCCACGAGAATGTAACTGTAATCATGTACAACACTTCTCGTCGGCGTTGATGTTCCATTTTCAACCTGTGTATAGGAAAACTTATTTCTAATTTGTTGCTGCAATACTTAATTCTGAACAAAGACAGTTTACATTCAATTCGAAACGGAGAATAAACCAGTGTTTATATAAAAATCGATAGAGGATTACTTTGTTATTTTGCTACAGAGTTCATCTCGCTTTCTGTTTCATTTGGTATTGGCAGATACTATTTACAATATAATTTAAAACCGCAGAACACTGCAATTTATTTTTTGAGAGATGAATTTAGAAGAATCACATAGCATATAACAGTAGATTTCAGCATCGGGAAACATCGGGAAAATTTTACAGCTTTACATAATTAGGAGAATAGGATTTCAAATTAAATTAGTCACACTGCTATGTATTAACTCATCAAGAACCAATTGTGTACCTTCAAATGTATTACTGTATGGACTTAAATAAAGAATATATACAAGTCAATTCACATAACGCATTACTTATCAGAAATAAGAACCACAGATGACAGTATCTTGTATTGAAACAATGGATATTTTACACACTACCCTGCAGAGCAAACCACACACATATAACCTACTACTTCAAGCTATCAGCGCCCTCTGGCGAGAGACTTATTTCTACGTAGCCTTCAGTTGTATTACTGCCACACATACTAGAGGATATATACAGTTGAAAAGTGAGAACATTCGTGCTTTAAAAATTACAATTTTGTCCGAGTTTTCGGCCTGTTTGAACCACTGTGTACTTGTCATAACCTCGTTATTTCGTCCTTAATGCAGCACACATACTAAATATCTTTCTTTTGTCTCTCTCTTATCTTTGAAATCTTGTATGTCATCTTGCCTTCCCGTTTTGTTTCCAGGTTGTTATACAACTCATCATAAGCTTTGCCTTTCCCTACACTAACTATCTTCTTGGGGTTCTTCTTCGTTTTCTTGTACGGTAATCCATGAGGCCTAGTTGATTGCCCGAGTTCTGTCATTTTATGTATCATTTCTTCTCCTTCATAGCTGCTTGAACTTTATTCCTCCACCGAGTTTCCATATCGGTGAGCCTTCTTCTTTTGTTTCTCCCACAACTTTGCTTGTTGTTTCCGTCGGTGCTACTGATACTCTGGTCCACTCCTCTTCCACGAGCAACTCTTCTTCCTTTGTTTGCAGTATTTGAGATGACAATTTTCTTCCGACTCTTTTAAGCACTTGTCCCATTGACGTAGTTTCCACAAGTTCGTTCGAACAGGAACGTTTTGTTGTCTTCTTCCGACTGTTGAAGATATCGGCTACTACGAGGCGGTAGACTCTCGTCTGGTATTACTTCGCATCATGTAGGTTTTGTGTCTTCCATAGGATAAAGTCGATCTAAGACCTTGCGGTACCACTCATATATGTAATAGGCGTTCTTCTTTCTTCTTGTAGAAGGTATTCAAGATAGCCAGATCGTATGCTTCTTCCACTTGTAGATATCCTCCATATATTCTTCAATATCCTGATTTTGATCGTCCTATATGTCCATTTAGATCTATTGCTAGGAAAAACTTCTCATGTAATGAATAATTTTGTAGAGTACTCTCTAGTTCCACCCAAAATTCTAGTTTTGTCTCTTCATCACAAGGAACTAGCGGGGCATAGGTCCTGACTATATTCAAGGTTTCTTCTTCCCCTAGCACGAGCTTCACTATAATAATTTTGTAGCTTATTCTTTTCACTATACTCTCTCCCTAAAATTAAATTTTCTTTTCATTATTACAAAGATCTTGATAAATAAATTACATACGTTTTTTTCTGGATAATTAAGGAATGGAGATAAACAAATGAACAATATTGAATCTAATTTTAGGTTACACATCATTTCCTTTAGGCTATAGAAGACAAAAAGATAGAAAAAAAGTAAATGTTATAAAGCAATTGTTTGAATAAGGATATGAAAGGAAAAGGAGAGAAACTACACGGACATGATACCGTTCACATAATTGTAATTAGACTGGGTTCGAACCATGGAACCCTCACACCAGATGTGAATGTTCCAGCACCAGATGTGAATGTTCCCTCACAGTTTTTCCTGAATATAAAGAAAACATGTCCAATTCGCATCCCTTCAATTAAGAACGATTTTGTGTGGATTTTATTATTTCACTCTATGAAACAGGGTCAAAACTCAAACTTTATATCTATTTTCCGGAAATCGAACTCAAAATCTGGCACTTCAACCATCAGATACGAGAAAACATTTCACTTTTAATATAGATTTGGAATAGTACACTGTATTTAATGTCGAGAAAGTTGTATGTAGTGTAATATAATGCTCTTGCCATTGATGTGAAGGATTACTATTTGATTTTCTGGAGGGATCAGAAGTGCCTAGAGTCTGCAAAAAACAGTTCCTAGAGGTTGGATAAACCGAGAAATTGCAGAATTCAGTTTTAATACAACCAATGATACTTAGGCTCATATATGCTCATATGATCGAACATTTCCTATTGTAAACTTCTAGCCTTTCTATTCTTTGCTATTCTTCTCATTCGTGTTTTCTTTTCATTGCACTGTTTTTGTTTTATTTGCCTCAGTTTTCCTTTGCTTTTGTTTTCTACTTCTTTGTCTTACAGAAATTGCTAGATACATCCCGTGACCAATTTAGACGACCTTTTGAACTTCCCCGAAAGTCAGAAAACTATCTTTCCCAAAAGCTATATAGACTTGACACAACAGACAATAGTAGAATGTTTGAAAAGTAAGAAGAAGTTTTTCGTTAACTTGGTTGATGGAGTTTCCGTACAAAGAGAGAGATAAACTTGTAAGAATTTTGTAAGGGAATGAAATGAGGAAGGGTACAACTTTGTTTCAAGATTTTTCTTCTTTTTCGTTCTCTTTTATGGCTATTGTTCTTAGACATCTTTCTTTCTTTCTTTCTTTCTTTCTTTCTTTCTTGTTTCCTTTAGATGGTTGAACGTGTGTGATCTTCTAAGAGCATTCTTCATTTGATATTTCCTGCTTATCGTCTCTTCTTGAAATACAGTTCTGAGTATGTCTGTTTGTACCTTATATTGGTCACTTGGGTAACTTAAACATTTGGTCAACCTCTGTCAGAAAAGGTTTATTATTTTAAAGTTCATTTTTGTTGGTTTACTGTGTAATTCTAATTAATTTTATTTGAATAGTGTAATTTAATCTGTAATATGTCCAGACTTTGAGAAGGAACTAATCCCGAAAAAAATAGAAAAGAACATTCTACTTGATGGTGTTATATTGTTACATGATAATGCATGATCACATGCTTCAAAGAAAATTTTATAGCAGTTATTTCTAAATGGCCACATGCTTCAAAGGAAATTTTATAGTAGTTATTTCTAAATGGCCACATGCTTCAAAGGAAATTTTATAGTAGTTATTTCTAAATGGCCACATGCTTCAAAGGAAATTTTATAGTAGTTATTTCTAAATGGCCACATGCTTCAAAGGAAATTTTATAGCAGTTATTTCTAAATGGCCACATGCTTCAAAGGAAATTTTATAGTAGTTATTTCTAAATGGCCACATGCTTCAAAGGAAATTTTATAGCAGTTATTTCTAAATGGCCACATGCTTCAAAGGAAATTTTATAGTAGTTATTTCTAAATGGCCACATGCTTCAAAGGAAATTTTATAGTAGTTATTTCTAAATGGCCACATGCTTCAAAGGAAATTTTATAGTAGTTATTTCTAAATGGCCACATGCTTCAAAGGAAATTTTATAGTAGTTATTTCTAAATGGCCACATGCTTCAAAGGAAATTTTATAGTAGTTATTTCTAAATGGTCACACGTTTCAAAGGAAATTTCATAGCAGTTATTTGTAATTGGATTCTCTATGACGTCATTATTTGCTGTTCGTATTCTGAGTAAACCACATCCAATGTATGACGTCATTATTTGCTTATGAGAGCAAAGGGAACAGCAAATCTAGCGTTGATACAAGACGTGTTGACAGGCAAATAAGATGTAGTCGATGGTTTTGCACATATACCACTTGTAGGTTCATGACTTATCGAATACTGTCAACCCTGTTTTATGCTATTCCACCATCTTTGTTCCCTCTCTTTTTTAATTCAGCATATTCTCCCTCTTTCACACCTAACTCTGATCTTAAAAGCCCGCTCCTACGTCATACATTGGTGAGTTAGAAATGATTGCTTTATAATGTATAAAAATGTGAATGGGCTGTGATGTTATATGTCGCATACAGTCTTATTTTATCTCGGTGATCATTTAAATATTCTCTATAGATAAGTCTGCAAGAATTATATTGTAAAGAGAAAGTAACTAATAAACAAAAAATAGACTGTACCGTCTATTGTAAGAATCTTTCGGAACAAGATTTATACAGTGGGTCAAACATACACTGAAAAAAGTTCTGTAGCTTAAATTACCAAATATCAATGTAAAATCATTTACCCTTCAGTTTGTAAGTTGATATACATTTCCTTAGATTAAATTACAAAATTTGCTGTTGTCTTACAAATTGACAGTAAATTTATAAGGATATATGATATTTTTATTGCTAAAAATGTAATTTTATACCATTTCGTACTAGTAGTTTTACTTTATAGGTGTAAGTTGATTTACATAGAGGCTTGACAAACAGACTGTCACTGTTTTTTGTAGATTTACCTTTGAAATTTTTTACAGTGTACCTGGTATACTTGTTAGCAGTCGTGGGCAATACTTTGAAGAAGTTTGACTTATTCAGAACATCTCAATTGGTATTCATACTATTAATAAAATGTCTGCATTAACTCTTTCTGGTGGAGTGATTCAACTGGCACCACTAACTTCCTTGGCTTTCATGGATTATACCTAGGTAGTACTTTTCTTAACATCATTGGTTATAGTTCCTTTCTTTGCCGTTAGATTGCAGCTGTTTGCTTCTTCGTCACAGTCGATTGCTTTCTTAGACCAGGAAACAATATAATTTGAAAAAACAAAGTCCGAAAAGACTGAAACCTGTTAAAAGGAGTAATTAAGAATGATTCTTTACTTTAAGGGTATACCTCGCATTTGCAAATAAATTTAGAAACTTAGTAGTGTCTTTAACTTAATTTTACACAAGACATTTCAATATTGAATGAAGGGAAAGAATTCTTGAAATAATATCGATTAGATTTTATGTATTTATAGGTTCAATACTTACATTCGACTCGTGTAATTGAGAGAATGAAGCAGATTGTGGTATTCAAAACTGGTACCCTGAATTAATAGTACTAATATACGTACGTTATTATGGTATAATAAGAATAGCGTCCCTACAAAGTATAGACAAATTAATTTTATCGAGAAAAACTGAAGGCCCCTCCCCCCCAAAAATAAAAAAGGAGCCATGTTGGATCAGTGGTAGAGCGTTCACCTCTAGTGCATGGGGTTCTTGGTTCGATCGCAGCTCGCGCCAAGTGTGTGGACTTTCTCGGTATTGCCTAGTTTTCTGCCACTTTCTTCATTCCACAATTTCCTTCATGTCTTTTCCTCACAATCTCCTTTAGCCTAGCCGGCATAATCGTGGGACGTAAAACTTAAGGATTTCATTTCATCTTGAAGGGCAAAAAGAAAGACGATGATAAAAATTCCTCTGGAACTGCTTATTTTGACATGAAAGCGGAAGATAAATTGTAAACTTTAGTATTAAGTTATACGTTACTTTTAAAATATGCATGTTTATCCACGTATGTGTTTCCTTAAAATTAAAAAAAGAAGAATTCGTTTTACCAAAACAATGGTAAGATTTGATCATGCTGCAAGCAGATCGTAACATGGCGAGAGAAATATGTCACATAATCGAAAACAAAAGAACTACAACACGCGCCGTAATAATAGTAGCCGTAAGAGTACAAAACGAGGAAATCGAAATGGACAAAATATAGTTGTTTCGTACGTGTTACTCAGGTAATAAAACTGCCAGAGAGTTGAAAAATGGTTCGTCAGTAAATGAAACATAGGTTTCCGAAAAAAAGAATTTTCTACTTTTTTTTTCAAATTCTAGCTCTTAATTACATATGTTTCTGCTCCAAATTTATTGAAAGGTTAACCATGATCAAAGTAACGCTGGGGAGGGGGTTGCTAGGTGGGGGAAAGGAAAGAAACAACTGCACACCTGTGGATACCCACTGTAAATATAACACGTGATGCTTTTGTCTATATGTTGTAATATAGGTTGTATACATATATGTTTCTATGTATGCGTGTGGAATTTAATACGCAAATTATAACGTATGCGAGAATTCAACAATGTTATTGCAATTGCGCTCTTTAATTACCCAATCATAGTTTCGCCTAGAGGAATATTTCGGTACAAAGGCCGAGGAGTGGGTAGAGTGTATGTTTCGCCTCATCCCCTTTCTTCTATCTTTCTCTCTCTCTCTCTCTCTCTTTAACACCAATTCTCCCCTTCCCCCTCTTTTACGTTTCACAATCTCAATTCTAGAACAGCCTTCAGCTAACTCATATTATTGCCATAGCCTGGAAGAAGAATAGCTGAGAAAACGGGTCTGTAACGACTACCAATACATCTCACCATGCCAAATGCGGGAAATTCGCCACCTGGTCGCCAGCTGGCGCCATACTATTCTATTAATTATATGGCCTGTGATCTTCTATGCTAAGATATATATATATATATATATATATATATATATATATATATATATATATATATATATATATATATATATATATATATATATATAACCTCACGCACAATTTTTTTGTTGTTGAACTCCCTCCTCCAGTTTCTTTCAATTTTTGTTCCACTACTCCTCCTCCTCCATTCTACCCACCTACCATATTTCTAAGTTTCGATCCACTGACTGGAGCAAATATGGGATCTCCAGAAAACAGTAGATGAATAAAACAGGTATTTTTTTCTTGGTTATGTTTTGCTTTAGAGTCTAAACGTATGCAGCGGCTTATTATTATTTTTTAGCTGCTGTTTGTTTCTCTCTCTCTCTCTCTCTCTCTCTCTCTCATAAATTCGGTGTTGACAGAAAACTTTTTAATTAATGTCACGCTGCGATTCAAAAAAAGAGAAGTATTTACTAAAGTCGTTTTGTTTGTGTATTCCCTTTAAGGAAGTAATGTATTAGTTCTTCTTCTATTACTTTGGTGTTCTCAATTTAAATTAATATCGCATTGAAAATTCTTTCTTTCCACTACGAAAGAAAGAATTGATGAGTGATGTTATTAATTGACATTTTCACAAATTGTAATTACCGAAAGCCAAAACATTCATGTAATGCATCAGCCGAAATATCGGCGAAAGATAAAGAAAAAAGTAAAAAAAAAATGACGGTTTAAATCAGTCATTTCTAACTGAATGCTCTGTGACGTCACGGTTTTCTACTCCCATTCTGAACAGCTTACACAGAAAGAGCAAAGAGCACCTAAGAATCTTTCATAAATACATTGGCAACTGCAAAACAAAAACATCGATAACGTAGTCGATTATGGTATTTGTGGCCCCTTAATATGTGTACACTGCCGATGTCCGTTACGAAACTAGAATTGTCTCTACTCGTTCTCGAAACTGAGGTAAGAATTGAGACGAGAAGTGCATTTTCAAATTCCATCCTAGAAGAGAAACAATTTATCTGATAGAAAACACTATTTTACCCAATTCTTAGATCTCATACACTGTTTTAGTATTACATGACACATAATATAGAAATTATAAATTGATTGACATTGTACGAAGTAATGAAGAGCATTTACCGAACTTTAAATATACGCAAGTCGTAACACAATATATTCCAATAATAAACATGCTTTAAATACTGTTATATCCCATCTTTTGTGAGCCTCTCCTGATGCGGAAATATTCTGATAACTTCTAGATGGAATTGAAGAAATAAAAACATAATCAAGTCATAAATTTTGTGCCTAAATTTATCAAACTTGAAAATAGAAAATTTTCGAGATTAAACGTGATAAGCTTTCCGAGAATCGAAACGAGATGAATTCTTCGAGAATCCAAACGAGACAAGACTTGTGCAAAATTTACCGGAAGAGACAAGACAATTTTATGACTCGTCTCATTGAGAATACCATTTATTTTATTCCACTCCTCTACCTTGTTTTTTCCCCTTATTCAACCTATTATATTTCTTCATTCCCCATTGGAGAAAAACTTTTTATTTCGTCATACAACGACCAATTTGAAATGATTGATATGAATTGTCAGGTCTAACTCATAACCTCTTTACCTAAGGTCTTCAACGATTTTAACCAATGCATTTATCAAACTCTTCTCAATTTCACGTGTATTAACCCTTTTAGCCATTCTAAATACAATGGATTGGGACAATGTCTCAATAAACCACCAACTAGTTCGTTTTTGTCTTTATGTTCTGAATACTACATAACGCTAATTCGACAACACCACTTTCTTCTTCCAAGGAAAACTCACTCAGCACAAAGTATTAATTTCTCCCTGCCTGTTGAAGGTTCTCATATAAAAGTAGTGAAACGCAAAGATTTCTTGGTGAGAGGACTACATATAATATTGATAGCCAAATCATTGACGAAACAGAACATCAGAAATAGATCTAGGCCAGGGCCGGGGGACTAGGTTCCCCAGTTTTTTGAAAAATAATTGAAACTATTACTTATATATTCTTGAAAGTTTATAGTAAACACATGATATACCTATTATAGTGTAGGTTCTGGTTTGCCCCTCAGTTTTCATCTTCTAAATCCGGCTCTGCAGACATCGTCATCCAAATAACGGTAAACCTATCGTCAGCCAAATATCAATACAGCGTAACATTGACAATAAATACACCAATAGGAGAGAGGAACAACGGAACATATATAGAACTTAACATTAGATAGCCGATACAGCGACAAAACATATCATTCACATACTATCGTTCACTACATGATAACGGTTTCTTATGTAAAATAATATTGTCTAGGGCGCTCTTGTACCACATTTCGATTATCTTTTATCTATTTGAAGATATCACATAATTATTGTAAAATTAGCGGTATTTTAATTTCGCCGGGATGAAGACAATCTTTCTAAATCCATTTTCCTGAATTTCCATAGCGTAGTGAACGGATACTTTCCGATCAAATGAATATTAAACTTTGTTGATAAAGCAATGAAAGTTCCTACGATAGAACCATCTAGTTATTTTATTGCCTTATCTGTCACCACAACATCCACAATTGCCTTAGGAGGAATCTAATGTCATGTACTTTCTCGTTATGACATTTTAGATTCTATGTCCTACTTACAGTACTGTCGTATGTAAATTTATGTTGTACTGCGGCCAGGTCTTCTCTAATATACCATTTGCAGTGTATTTTCGTTATCGGCTCCGCTAATTCAAGCCAAGGTCTAGTCACCACATGTACAGCCATAACAGTTTAATACTAAACATTACGATGGATATATCAAGCCACTTTCCTACGTGATTTCTGAAAACGACTCTCTTTTTCTAGAGTGTTATAATCCACACATACAGCCCTCCTTCCATATACACAATATACTCACATACACAAATAGTAGCTCTTACTGGTACTTGACACTCGGATTAGACGCAAAAATTTTCGTGTAATAACCATCTGGATAGTTTCGAATCTTAATACAAATGAAATGATGGTCTGCTCAGAAAATTGAAGTACTTTCTTATTCTTAAGCTGTCCATGACCACATCACATCCTACAGTAAAGCCAAGTAATAATAATGTTAGAACACTTAGGTTAAGCTATAGTCTTACCATAAAGTATTTTTTAAACCTCTCTCACACTTCCCAACCAACTTTTAAACTATTACTTGATTATTTCCCGTTTTGAAGATACTGCTGATATTGCTAACAACAGAGGTAATATACGCAAAACGTAATAAAAGAATGTCCTCGCCTTGTGCTCAAGAGACATTTTACAGTGTAATATTGGGTGCTAAGGCTGGTTAATATCAACGGTGATATTCCTCTCTTAAGTAGGATTCTCAGAAGGAGGAATGTGTTAGGGAAGAGCTAAAAACATGTAAGAGAATACAGTTGCAAAAGCCCCAGTGCCATTATTAATGAAAAAGCTTCAAAGCATGGGAACTTCCAAATCCGTAGTTCAACAAGCGGGAAGGATGCGGAGGAGAATTGAGGGATGTAACATCATTGGACCATTAGGGTCGAAGCGGAGCGGAGGTAAGGTTTCATAAACCTCCAATGAAAGACTCGGGGTAAATGCGGTGGAAACGTTAAGGAGCTCATAGACGAGATGCTTGGATGACTCTTGTTGCTGACAGAGGAACAAGATGTATACATCTGCTACTTAACATCTTCGACCGGATACTTTCTTAACAAACGGAAGAAATCTTCTGCTTCCTCGTCATCTTCATCTTACCATCAAGTTGGATGGAAACAGCAAGTACCACATAGTCATTACCTCCAATATTGCATACAAAACGAAAGGATATCCAGCTAACATTTAAAATTTAGATAGCTGCTTAACAAAAGGAATTTATTCTATGTGTGGATTATGAGATTAATATATTCATCAAAGTAGATAGTTTCCTTATTTAAAAAAAAAACTGTGGAATTTACCTTTTTATTTTGTTATAAACACATACTGCATTAACAGAGTAATTAACGTAACTAATTTTTATGAGCGAAAAAAGTCATATATCTTCTACCTGGGGTTGAATTTTGACGGACAGTGTTTACCAAAACAAAATGATAGTTTCCTTCAAATACAATAGGATCTTTCTGTCACTTAGATCGTCGCCAAAAGAAAAAAAATATTTTAAAAATCTTTCAGTTTTACGTCCTATGTTAATGCTGGCTAGGCTAAAGGAGACAGTGATGATGAGAAATGAATACAATGGCGGAATGAACAAAGTAGAAGGAAATTGGAAAACGTCGAGAAAACCCACGCACACGGTGTTTGTCCACCCCAAAGTTCACTTGGAACACCACATTCTAGAGATGAACGCTCCACCACTGAGCTCCGCGGTCCTTACAAAAAATTTACAGATGTGTACTAATTCTTGTTGCAAATTAGTTGTTTTGTTTTTGGGAAATTTTGCACCAAAACAAACCCCAAATTTAATGATTTCTGTATACCGAATACAATTATAGCTGCCCTTGTCATTGGTCATCTCTTGCTAGAAAAATCAAACGAAGATCGAAAATCTTATTTGTTTTTCTTTTACTTTCATCAGCAATGGGAATAATCTATATTTGTGTTCTGGCCTCGTTCTGAATTTCATAAACTACGCATTCAGTGAATTAGTTTATTAAGATTTGCCTTCTTTGTAAAATATTTTCCGTAATAACCATTTATTTATACCTTGTTTGTTTCGTGCGGAAAAATTACATTGCTTTTTCTAAAAATATCATGTATTGAAAATAATTAGTTGAAGACCTAGAAAATGCCCTCATTTCAGCAACGTAGAATATATATGAGATTCTGAAGAAGAGTTAGAGAAATTTTCGTTCGGCAGTAGCTATAGAACATTCGTCAGTTGATTTGATGGTCCTTTCTTCATAGAGTCAAAATACAGTGTTCTTCCTTTTCCATATCGAGTTCTTTTATTGATTTCTTCCTCCTGAAATATGGTAATCCGTACTGAATAAGCGAATTTAGGGCGAATCATATGTATCATTCCACCTTGTCTGTATTGTGGACAAAGTCAATACATTTTCATTTCGTATACACGAAAAATTAGACATGTGTATACAATTTGCACATATGCTGATATGCACATATACAATATGACGATTGCTGCAGAATCTGAAAAGATAATAATATACTAGAACAGTTAAGGATAAGTTGTAAATAATACGAGATTAAAATTAACGTTAAAAAAAGCCAAAAGCAATGCCGATTGGAACGAAGTGGCTTGTATCAAATAGTATAAAAGTAGGAGTGAAGAAAGTAGAAAAGGTAGCTGGATGTTGAGGACATGAAGTGTGAACGTGGAATAAAACAAGGATAGGAGCAGCGAAAGAAGTATTTAGTAAAAAGAAAAGTATCTTTCGTGAGTCCTTGAACGAAGAGTGATAAAAAGATTCAAACTTTTTCGTGTGAAATATGTATTTTATGGCTCAGCGACATGAGCATTATGTTTCTGCGATGCCAATAGAAGAGTTTCGAAATGTAGGTACGGATATAAATGGAAAAATGAAATGAAATAAAATCTTTAAACTTTTCGTCCCAGGGTTTTGCTGGCCAGACTGAAGGAGACACTGATGATGAGAAATGAAAGAAATGGTGGAATGAATAGTGTGAGGAAACGGGAGAACCCCGAAGAAACCTACGTACACAGTATTTGTCCATCACAAAGATCACTTGCCGCGAGCTGGAATCAAACCAAGGATTCTAATGCACCAGATGTGAACACTCTACCACTGAGCCACCGCGGCTCCCAAGATATGAATGGAGAAAATTAGCTAGGTTGAATGAAAGATGAATGAGAAAATCCTAGGAATAGAAGGAGAAAAGATCTTCAGAAAATGTTAACCTAAATAAATATCTCTAGAAAAGTTTAGATAGTTTAATGATTCTCAAAATATAGTATTGTGTAGTCAAAATGATTTGCAAAGTTTTTCTTTAAAGTTCTCTAATGATTCGCGTAGTAAATTTAGTTTAGTTTAATCAGATTTTTCTCCAAATGTCAAGGTAATAGAATTTATTTCAGAATGCTTAGTCAATTTAAGGATTATAAAAAATGTTTGCATTAGTGACCGAATTTTGTGAAAAATTAGAGTAAATCGTGCATATAATCATAAATGGTGCAACGAATTATATCAAATTAAAAGGAAAAGATTGTGTAATTTGAAAAACGCATGATTACTCCAACATACTTAATCAATGTACCGTGTAATATTACTGGCCCACTTGATTTATAAGATAAGTAAGCATGAAAGGACGTTCTGATCACGAATATGTTCCATATTTTAAGTAAATTCATAAACAAACTTTCGTTGTTATGTGTGTTGCAAACACGCAGTAACAGAGATTGAGAATTATTTATTGAGCCCTTGCAAGGAAAGCAATTTATGTGCAATAAATCTACATTGATTGTGAGAATACAACTCAATTTACAAATTCAGTAAAACTTGGAAATGAAAAGTAAGATTTAACATAGAAGTTCTTAATTCAGCTTTACAGATTTAGTGTTCTAAAGTTGATGATCTAACATTTGAAATTGAATGTGTAAGTTCTTATTTACAAAAGTGTCATGAATCAAAAGTTTGTAGGATCTTTACATGAAAACGTAACGGATCTTTACATCCGTTTGAAATACCGAATAATAGCATAGAATAGTTCATTTTGTTAGACACTTCCCGATTAAACGTTTGATAATTTAATAACTCGCATATCTTTTAGTGATGTTTTTCGCAAAATATTTAGCTTTAGAAACGTTGCACAAGACATTTATCTAATTAAGCTTTTCACAAGAGATTTGGTTAATTGAAGTTTTACAAGATTTTTATCTAATCAACATTTCGCAAAACATTTGGTTAATTATGTGTGTACAGTTTCAAGAGCAGTGAGCAATGTGAGCAAAGTTTCAAGAGCAAAATATTTGGAATTTAACAGTTTTCTCGTGTATCGTGAACCTAAAGTTTAAATTGGACAGTAACAGGATAGAACTCGGAGGATAGTTGGGAGTGTTCTACCCTCTTATTATGTTTGCTTTAGTAAGTTAAGTCAAACAATGACACAAAGGAAATTATATTCTCTCCTAAAGATTTTATGGTCCCTGCATCATTGGTTGTATATTGAGAACTATAATGTACTCTGCACAGAGAAAGAAACCCAGATAGTTTGATTACAAATGAAATACCAAGGAATATGTATGATTTAGATTCAACGATAAAAAATAGACCAAATACCTCCTCCCCAATCCTCTGAGAGAAAACATTGTGTGTGCCTCTCGATTCCGAAGCAACGTCCTAGATCCTAGTAAAGGATTGGGAAGTGGCACCATTTCGATTCTTTACTATTTCTTTCTCTTGATGCATACAAACGTTAGTAAAGCGAATATGCCTTCCTCATTCACAGGTTTATAGCTATGATGCCAGTCACTTCTTCTGAGAGCATTGACGGAACAACATTTAATTGGCGTAGGTTGCAGTAAATGTATGTCTGGTATGCTCCAGTACTGAAAAACACAAACTCCTAATAGACACACCAACAAATGAATGGAAAGAGTATGGGGCTTTAAACAATTCCAACGTACACTACAACATTATTGATTGATTATAATTTCATTTTCATCATCATATAACAAGGAACTTACTGATTAAAGTTAGTACTTTCGATCCTAAGGCCAAACAACTCTCAAAGTTATTTTTTAGTACAATCAAATGGTGCACAAGTCCAGCTCGATTATATTGCAGCAACTTCATCCTCCAATACAAAATAATAACTGTTACATTCATCTTAAAATGAATCCATATTTATTAAAACATCGTCAGTCGCTAATTTAAGAACAATCAATTTTACTACTTTTAACGGATCCGTATAGATAGGGTTACGGTTTGCTAATAAAATAACCTATTTTTCTTATTTGTTGATCTCCAATCATATTTCTTAGTATGATAAATCCTCATCCATACCGACCATAGAAAGCAATATATATATATATATATATATATATATATATATATATATATATATATATATATATATATATATATATATATATATATTGACGTACGGTTTTTGTTGTTTTAACTAATACCGATTGAAATAAAATATTCAAAGATTTATTTATCATGTATTCCGTATATTAATATTTTTCTGATAACCGATAAACATCTTTCATAAATGCACTAAACTGGTGGTAAGATGAAACTTGTAATTTAAGCTCAAAAATGAAAGTGTTAAATCTGAACTGCTTCTCCAGTTTGTATCCCTGGCATTAACTTCATCCAGGATTTATCTTGGGGCAACTCATATGTAAAACACATTCCTTAGCCATTTGAGCACAAGGAGATATGAAAAATTATTTATTTTTACCAAGTGATTCACCGAAAGTAGGAGTACCTGTACTTCTGTATAGTAGTAAAAAGAAAGGTGCAAATAAAACGTTT
This sequence comes from Thermobia domestica, assembly GCF_964235325.1. Classification (NCBI taxonomy): domain Eukaryota; kingdom Metazoa; phylum Arthropoda; class Insecta; order Zygentoma; family Lepismatidae; genus Thermobia; species Thermobia domestica. The sequence goes on from NC_137464.1 coordinate 49,149,591, forward strand.
AAATCCCAACTTGACTTAAATTCTCTTTTCTTAGGCTACAGTAAAAGTCTAACGTCTTAGGGACTTGTGAAGGATTTACAAAAGTATCAAATCGTACTTATCCCGTGTTAGGAGCATAAAGTGCGGCAGTGCTAGAGCAATTTTGTTTGGGACGAGCAGGTTCCTCCACTATCACAGGTACCTCAGTTGCGGGTGATATATGCAGCAGTTCTTCCCCCCCATCAGATTCAACACAAGTTGATCCCTTTGTGGTCGAACAACTACCGCTTCTGGTTTTCTACGTAATCAACTCAAACGCTCCGACTCCCATCTTATTTTATGGACCACTGCGTCTTCCTGTGTGCTAAGGAAGTCGTCGTTTCCTCGTCTGTGGCACTAGCTTTATTCCTAATGGAAGAGGAAGACATTTTATAAAGATCTTCTAGACGTAAAAATTTATTAATTCCTGGCACAGGAATTGGCGTGTGCTTGAGTTCATTTGGTGGAATTTATTTCGTTAAGTGTTGTGTTTCTTTTCCTTTACATACATACAAATTATCTTATGTTCATGTCGGTGGGTAATTTGGAGGTAAAAGTAGCAAGGGCTTAATATTGTATACAGATATTTCGACATTGTGAAGCGCTATTTTTTAACATGTCCCACAGGTACATCTTCCACATGTTCCCGTAACAGTTGATGCTGAACGAAAAGGCACCACATTCACTCCTTCAGGGTCATGTTACGTATTATTGGATACTTAAATTACCCTGTTATCCAATTTATTCATATGAGATTCGAATGTTGTAAAATTTCATATTAGTAGCAAACTTGTGTTTATCTCTCCTCCATTGTTAAAATGGAAGGAATGTTTATAAATAAAAAATATTTAAATATTAAAACGATTAAAACATCTCGAATTGTACAGTCAACATCAAAAGTATCTCCATTCACTCCTACAACTCCATTAGGTCGGACCCAGAAACGCTTGGACAGATGCAGCCCAACTTACATGTAACTTTTCAAGCAGCGGTGAGCTTGTGGAGCGTTGAAATAGGATTTTGCTGTGCAACTGATGCACAAAAAATAGTCTGAACTTAAGATTAATAACTATTATTTAGAACGTATTCTCCAATAAGTGTCATATATGAAAGACATTATAACTCGTTGTACCTATAATGTTTTTTTTTTTTTTTTTTTTTACTACATACTGCATATGAGAAGAAAGAAAAGAAAAACATTGACCTTATACGACTTAGAAAATATTTGAAATAAACTGAAAATATCAAGTCTGGAACAATTGAAAGAAATAAGCTTGTATCTTTTGTCTTCATTCATGATCCTACTTATATTTCCCGCCATTCTACTTATTCCAACATATGTTTCCTTCTCCACAGAAGATCACCTTGGTTATCACAATGACAAGTTAGTATGGACTGAAATCGAAGCATGTTTAGAAGTTCCGACCTGCAGGGATTCAAACCCAGAACACAATATTAGGAAGCTGAATCAATTACATAAAACTTCATCTTGATGTTTCTTATCGTTTTTGCTCTACGGAACAGTTTTGAAATTGGAAGTAGTAGTAAATTAGTAAACCCTGTTCCCATTTTGTTCTCTTGTGATAAATGTCGAAAGTAGAAATGGTTAATTTGAACCACTTCCAGATTCCAAAGATGGTTAAAGTAGAAAATAACTCTTACTCTTGAGAAGTTCATCGATACGAAATAAATATCATCTCGATGTTTTTTTTTACCGTTTTTGCTCTACGAAAATCAGCATTGAAATAGGAAGTAATAGTATAATTTCAACCACTTCCGGTTTTGATAGACTGTTGCAGGTTGTGATGGTATGTTCTCTTCATACCGTGAATCGATTGCAAAAAAACAGCTATATATTACCATTTTTTTTTAAATCTAGCATGTTGAAATCTGGAATCGTTAATTTTAACCACTTGGGGTTTGAATAGAAGGTTAGTGGAGAAGGCAGAAACTATTTTTGGAAAGCTGAACCAATTGAAAAAAAAAGCATCTAGATATTTCTTACTGTTTTTCCTCTATGAAAATCAGTACTGGAGCCGGATGTAATAGTGAAGAACAACCACTTCCGGTTTGAAAAGAGAGCCGCGGAAAAGATGGAACTTATTCTTCAGATGCTGAATCAAGATACTGGATCTCGATATGTCTTAATGTTTTTGTTCTATGAAAATAACTATTGAAACCGGAAGTAGTAGTAAATTTCAAGCACTTCCGGCGTTGGTAGAATTCTTTGAGTTGTGATGATGTGTTCTTTTGAGACACAGAATCGATTGCAGAAAACGAGTTACCACTATCTACTACAATTTTTCTACCATGATGATAAGTATTGAAATCGAAAATAGCTATTTTAACAAATTTTGGTTTAAATAGATAATTATTGAAAAAGATGGGGTCATTTCTGGGGTCAGTAAATCGGTTGCAGAAAACCGCATCTCGATATCTCTTACCATTCTTGGTCTGTGAAAATCAGTATTGCAACTGGAAATAATGATAAATTTGAACCACCTTCGTTTTTAGGTAGAGCGTTTAGAATAGTCATTGTACGTTGCGTTGAGAGACGTTAAATCGTTTTCGAAAGAAACATTTCTCGCTATCTGTTGCAGTTTTCGTTCTATGGTGATAAACGTTGAAACCTGACATAACTAATTTGAACCACTTCCGGTTTGAATAAAGAGTTAACGGACGAGATGGAGCATATTCTTGAGACGTTGAATCGATTTCTGGAAACCGCATCTCGATACCTCTTACTGTTCTGATGCCTGTTGACAGACGTACTCATGGACGAACAAAGACGTTCTATAAGACTTCCTACATTTATGCTTAACATAGTTTGGAAGTCTTAAGAAAAGGAACAGATGGGCCCCTACTTTTGCTGATGACTTTACTGTACATTCCATTTGAGTTACGCGTTTAAGTGTAATAATTCTTCTGGTTTCATATATGGTTTTAATCCTGAAAAGGGCATTAAGAACTTCCAACATTTAAAAATGAGCTGCTTTCTATTCTGCTGTACTTCTAGTTGCATATTAGAGTAATTATTTTTGTAGTAATCACTAACGAAGTCGGTCTTTATACATATAACAACGGGGAACAATACACTATCATTAATCAAGTAACATATTAAACAGACAGCACTTGTTTCTCCTTTCTCATCCTCCTAGTTTTCTTCTTTTTCTACATAAATAAAGAGAGTAATAACATCTCAGAAAAGTACATCTTTTTATAAACTATACACAGCAAAATTATTCCTTTGTTCCACATTTGTTAAGACTTTCAAAATCTAACGAGTTTTCGATTTACTGTCAACGCCTCTTTTTTCTTCTCTTTCTCTTTTCAATACGATATTGATTTTCAAATCCACCCATTATTTTTTTCATCTCTTTATATACATAACTTGTTTAGTTATTTATGTGTTTTCAATTGACATCAAATTTAATTGCAAAATATAAAATTGTTTGACTTTATAAAAAAAATAAAAAAGAGAAAGGAACAATTGATTACATCACAATAATGTTTCACAAGTAGTCTGTGCGTTGCTATTCGGACTATGGGGTGTCAATTTTAGGAATATATGTGTCATCGGAATCAGAAGACATAAAACAATAGACACAGTAGATAGATACACCTTCCGATCACAAAAACCGGATCATTGTTCGTTGTTTCTCTTTGGTGCAAACTTGTAATGGATCGACTATGATCTATCTGCAACAAAAGGAAGACAAATGAAGGGATTAGCATCCAACTTTCACAGCATGACCACAACAGCATAACAATAAAATAAACAAGGACAGAAGTCAGTATGAATAATGTAAAAAGAGTTATGTCAAAATTGCTGATAATTTTTGATTTACCCTCGTATAATATATACCGTATATGTAATATTTTGTAAAATATGTAAACGTATGCATGTGTTTACGTTTAAGAATAACTCTGGAACATCTTAAGGAATTCTAACCAAACTTGGTACACGTATGACACATAGTCTGGAAAATAGTATTTTCAAAGTAACAACCCCTAACACATATAGAGGTGTGAAGGAGTTTGTGACATATAAAGACATTCGAAAATATCTTATATTAGTGTTGCCTCTGATGTCATTACTACCTCTGGCGAGGAATTGTTATATGTTAAAATGATCAAAAAAAGCCATTATCAGCGTAAAATCCATAGTTTTTAAGGTTCCTAAGTTGATTGGTAACAGTTCCAATGCCGTTTAAGTCCAAGTTCAGCTCTCAGTGCAAAACTAAGACCTCTAGCACTCGTAGACTTGCAATAAATAATCAGAACAATTGATACTATCGAATCTACAGTTTTCAGTGTCACTGAGATGAATAGTTACAAGTGTTAAAGTCAGACTTCAGCTTCATCGGCATGAGAGGGAAAGTGGGAAAGGGTGAAATATAAAATATCTCAAATGACCCAATTAGTGTCAGATTCATAGTCTTCGGGGTTGCTAAGCTGCTAAATGACAACTCCGATTACATTTAACTCCACGATCAAGCAAGAGCAGATATATCAACTAGATTGGGAATTCTCAGGGACAAAACCAAAGTCTTTGGTCGTACGTATCGGGATATGGATGTATTTGTATGAAATTTATATTCTAGCCTAACTCTAGAACGTCTCGAGCAATTTCAAACGACTTTGATACACGCATGACGTAGAATGTAGAAAAATATAATAGCAACAAGACACACTAAGGGTTGGAAGTTGGAAGTTATGACATAAAAATAGGATTTAATACTAAAAATTCACTATCTTCGACTTTTCTCTGCTGTAACGTGGCAACACTGTATGAAAACTAAACAAAAAAAAATGTAAAAGTACACTAGTAAATTGCATATTAGAGATATTCTATAGGTTATACATTATTGCAACTAAAACTAAGATAATAGTGATTTGTAATTCTTAGAATTACGTTTATGTGAACTGCTTAAACAACACTACAAGAGTGTTCACAGAGCGAATTGTTTTCACCATTCCAATTGCAGTTGAAATACATGATGTACACTCATGTCCAAAATGCTTGTCGCATATTTATAATTGTCTTCTTGTAAAAATGTAATTTGATAATGATTTTGCAGAGTACTTTTAATACTGATACTATGTGTATAATCGGAAAATGTATATTTGTGGTAAATTTCATAGGAAAAGAATTATAAATACGAAAATTTAAATGAGTAAAACAAAATGTTGCCAAATGGACAAGAAAGTTTTATTTTCGTTTTATTGTTCTTATTTACTGCTCTTTTGACATGAAATTTACCACATACGTGTCTTTGCCGATTATACACATATTAACATTGTAAGAAATACTGGTCGAATTCGTTATCAAATTATATTCCTACAACAACATATTTATAGACATACGACAATAATTTTGGACATGAGTGTACATCCTTCAAATCACAATATAATATGATATAATACGAACACAAATAAAAATTAAGAAATATAAACTCAAAACTTCCAAAGAAAACTTATATTTTACTTGGAAATCATTCTTTATGTTTTTCTTTTTACTAAAATAACTAATTACTGATAAACCTACATCTTATGCTGGTAATAAAACAGAACCATTTCTTTTTGTTCAAATCTTAATTTACCAATTATATTAAGGCACACACAAATACACACACACACACACACACACACATATATATATATATATATATATATATATATATATATATATATATATATATATATATATATATATATGTATAGATATAGATATAGATATACATATATAGTTATTAATTTAGATAGACAAGTAAATTAATGAAAATGTCTAAAACAATTTAATTCAAAAGAAATATTCACTTAATACCTTAAAATAGTTCCTCATATATATAATGAGCAAGAGTAAAACAGCAATAGCAACATTCACTTGCTAGCTGTATTGAACATCAAACTTTATGCTTTCTAAACCATATTTTTGTTCATCTATTATTTATAAGAAAAACATTTTAGTATACGCTTCGAAGCAAGCAGTTTAAAATTGCATCTTTTTCCATTTGCTCTTATTTGAGCAGTAGTACGTTTCCTTCATTGTATTCACCCTGAAAGCTTTTTGCCATATATATATATATATATATATATATATATATATATATATAGAGAGAGAGAGAGAGAGAGAGAGAGAGCTCAGAAATAATTTATCATATAATATTTCTTCCTTCTCACCGTGGCTATATTTCTTTCTATCACTTGGTCCTTTGTCCGGTGCGCTTTTATCCTGCACTTCCCTCTCTCCACCTTTTTTCCATTTTCTTCATTTTGTCTTTGTCCAAAAAGAATGAAGGGTTAAAATGGTAGGAGTTGGGTAGTAAGATATGTAAGGGGTTTCTGTATAGAGAGCTTTCTTTTATTCTTTTGTTTCATCGGAATGAGAGAAGACAAAGACATATATATAATATATTTATTGAATAGAGCATGTCACTTGTAATGCTATGACATGTTACATACATAGAAAGAAGGAACAAGGGACGTAGTAACAGTTTTTTTTAAAGTAGTATATATGTAATGCCTTTTTCTGTATGTCTGATATATATATATATATATATATATATATATATATATATATATATATATATATATAAGATGAAAGCTTTCAGTGAATAGTATGTTTGGCTGGATGCATCCATGAAGGATATTTGTACGTGAAAGATGATACAATATGACAAAAAAGAGATGCTTTCAAAAGTACAGCGAGTTGTGGAAAGGTAGACTGATATTTTTTTTATTTTTTTATTTTTTTTAATATTATACTCATATGTAACGTATGGTCTTAGAAACAGTAAATATGCATTTAAATTCAACAGTTTAAAAAAAATCGTAAATTAATGAATGATGCTCACTATCACGAGAGAAACGAGTTTTCCCGCATTACATGTACTCTTCGCATTAACATTTGAACCTTTTAACCAATTAGAATGCAGTTTTCAGTTTCGTATTCACTTTTTCACATTCTCTCTACATCAAAGTCAAGTGAGTTTCGTTTCACGGTGTGAAACTATGGTAGATGACTAAACTATTAATTTAAATTTAAAACCGGTATGTAGTAGATCCAAAACTTCCGCATGCAACGAAGGACTAAGGTCGAATATGGAAGCCATTCTTCGTACGCTGATTTCATACCAAAAAGAGTTTCTCACTATCTCTTGCAATCATTGGTGTATAAAATTCTTTATAAAATATAAGAAGAAGGAACGGAAATATCGAAGACTTATAAGAAACTTATAATTGTATGAATCAACAAGTAAGTGTTAAAATAGGGGAGGAAATGACAGAGGGGAATGCAATTTGAAGGGCAATTCGTCAGGGATGCTGTCTCTCGCCTACATTATTTAAATCTATACAAATCCACCCAGAACCGATAGTGAGAAAGAGATTACAAAATGAAATTGGCATTTCAGTAGGAGGTAGAATTGTTATATGTATACGGTTTGTAGACGGTATGGCGCTTGTTGTAGAATCTGAAGAGAAAAAATAAACAAAATTTTAGAAAACTTGAGGTTAAATGAATGGTGATTGAAACGAAGGGATCGGTGTCAAATATAGAAATTGGAGAGGAAAAATAGAACAGGTGATCAATGATGCCAACCTGTGGAAAAAATCCCATATCGTGGGAAATTTGACCTTATTTTCTCGGAAAGTGATAATAAGTAGCATATATGGGATTTTCGAGGAGATCGAAATTTACGGCTTATTCATTTAGATATTGTAAAAAGTGACCAACAGAGAGAAATTTAGTTTCTAATATTATAACATAATTTTAATTAGTGTAACGTGGGAAATTCACACCTAAAATGGGATTTTTTGCCTCTCGACAAGGGATTTCATATTGTATCAGGTTGGCATCACTGCAGGTGATTAGTTTTCGATACCTGGGTAGTATTATTAATGATGATATGGAATGTAAACATGAAATAAAAGCAAGGATAGGAATGGCGAAAGAAGCCTTTAGGAGGAAGAAAAGTCTGTTTTGTGGGACCTTGAATAAAAAGTTGAGAAAAAGACTCATAAAATATTTCGTGTGGATTATCGTGTTATTTTTCAGATATATGAACATCACGAAAAAATGATGGAAAACGACTGGAGGCTTTTGAAATGTAGGTGTGGAGAAGAATGGAAAGAATTAGCTACATCAAATGGAAAACGAATGAGAGGGTGTTAGAAATGGTGGGGGAGAAAATAATATTAGATATTGTTAAGGAGAGGCAGAAAAACTGGTTGGGATATTGACTAAGAAGGAACTGTATCATGAGGGAAGTTTTAGAGGGTAGGGTGGCAGGAAAGAGATGGTGGTGACAAAGAATACTAGAATTAATGGAAGATATCAAAACAGAGAAATCATGCCTGAAGACAAAGAGATTAATGGAAGATCGTGGAGTATGGGAGCTTCTCAGTTGCAGCAAGTAGCCTTCTAATAATCGCAGAATACCTATGATGAGGATGATGATGATGATGATGATTTTACAGTCTTTATTGGAAATGGAAGCTTCACTAGCTTCAGTAGAAGCATGATAGCTCAGATAAAGTTTATTCTTGGGGTTTTAAATACATACAAGAACCATTTTCTTCTTCTATTGTCGTTTTGTTGTATGGGAATCAATATGGAAAGCTCTTTTTTAAAAATCATTGTAAAGAAGTTTATGTTTTTCCATCTGTTAATCTGCTTCTCCTCTTGAATCTATAATCCCAACTGGTCGAGCCATATCTGTTTCAAAATGTGCATTATATGAATCAAAGTATCACTAACAAAACAGTATTGATGTAGGTTCTTTCTCTAACCACACCCACGTACAATAATAAATGATTGTTTTTTTTCTTTCTTTTCGTTTTTGTTTGTTTGCTGGGAATTACTGCCAAACATGCAATTTCAATAATATATTCAGGTTTCAGCAACCAGAACCAGCATATATTGTATATGAGTTCATATTTAATTTGTATGTATGTCACAATCGCTTTGCCTCCTAAACATAACGAGTGAATAATAATATTGTTAGCCATGGTTTTAATGTGAAGCAGATATTTGTGTGTGTGTGTGTGTCTGTGTTTCGAAAATATAACCAAAACACTTGGTACGTGATTTTTGTTTATGTGTGGCATTTGTGATTAGACTTTCTAAAAACTCATATTTAATAGATAAAGTTTTATAAAAGTGAAAATGCTGAAAATAATGTTGTATGAATACAATATATGTAATATATAATTTGATTTAATAGAATGTACTGCAAATTTACTTTTAATATTAACTGAAACACTGACAAATTGATATGTGTTAACAAAACATGCTTATTTGTATACATTTCTCACTGAGAAAACCATAAATAAAACCTTAAAACTTTCGTTGAACTCTAGTAAGTTTACTTTTTTTCTATTCTGGTATCTCTTTCTTACTACACTATGGTGTAAATTGGTCACATTGCTTCGTTTTATTCTTTAGCGCAATATGAATTAGTTTCATTCAACTTAAAGAAAATTGTTTGTTTGTACTATGCGACATTCATTTGTTCCTCTGTGCAATTATCTGTTTGTTTCTTTCTGTACTCTGATACATTTCCGGCAATCTGATACTATATCTCGATACATAAGTTTGTTTGAACTACAAGAAAATCAATTCTTTATACTCTGATATTCTTACTATTTTGTTCTGTATCGTATTTGATTTTTTGTGTCTCAAATTCATGCTTCTTTATACTCGAACCTGTTTAGTTTATATAATGATACACTATTTTTTGTGCTACATATATTTCTCTTTCTATTATCCTGTTTTGCATTTTTATAATACATTTCTTTCGTTCTGCTCTACTCGGATAAGTTTGTTCTCCCTGTCACCATAGAATTCCTTCATGGCTAAGTGGTTAGCGCACGCGTTTCTGGCGTGGGGGACCAAGGCTCGATTCACGGCGGGAGCTCATGTAGTTTGGATTCCAAGTTAATAAGTAGATCTTGTCTCATATAGCCTCGTTGCTAAGAGGTTCGTTAAACTCAAAATCAACTCAACTCCCCGTCACCATGAGCTTAAGTGACGTTAAACTAAAATAAAGAAGAAAAAGTTTGTTTCTGTGAATATTGACATATTTTTCCCTGTACTATAATTCTATATACGTTTCTTTTTACCCTGTTATTTTTCTGTTTTCTTAGGCTTGGAAAATATAAACTTATGAGTACAAAGTGAAGAGTTATAGCTGTATATTTTTCTGACCTAAACTTTCTGTTCTGTTATGGGAAGAATAATGATTGTTCTAGCAATAACTTCAATTGGAATAATTCTGTAAATAAAATACAGGAAGTAATATGGTGGATATTATTTACCTGTGCTATAGAAAAGACGAAGAGAAGATGATAAATATAGGACTTGGCTGAAATAACGCTCTCTTTTAAGAAGTGCATTATAGCAGATAGCAGAAGTGCACGAACAACGTTACCAAACTTAGAAGGGCCGTGGTGGCTCAGTGATAGAGCGTTCACCTCTGGTGCTTGGGGTCCCTGGTTTGATCCCAGCTCGCGCCGTGTAGACTTTGTGGTGGACAAAGAAGGTGCTCGTGGGTTTTCTCGGGGTTCTTCCGTTTCTTCCCACTTTCTTCATTCCACCATTTCACTCATCTCTCATCATCACCGTCTCCTTTAACCTAATCGGCATAATTGTGGAACGTAAAACTTAAAGATTTCATTTCATTTTTCATTTCTATTATATTTTATTCCCGAAATGTTGTGTAATCATACATTAGTAATAGTATACTCTAAGAATGTTTGCTTCTTCATACTCCGATATATTTCTTTCATGTACTGTATATTCGGATGCGTTTATTTTAGTTTTCCCATATAACATTTTTCTTTATTTCAGTCTGAGAATTGTGTTTTTATTTACATCTTGAAACCCTCGTTTTAATATACTCTTGATGTATTTATTTCCAAGTATTTGAAAATCAATTGAATCTTGGACACAGAAAATATATTTCTTCATTCTCTAATACATTTTGCTTGTTTTTACGGTTATATATCTCTCTCTACATATATATATATATATATATATATATATATATATATATATATATATATATATAATCCTAGTCTGAGCTCCTTCGTGACTAAGCGTTAGCGTAAAGGGCTTTGATGTGGGAGAACCGGGTTCGATACCCGGCGGGTCTCATGTTGTTCGGAATCCACGTTAATCAGTAGTTCCCGTCTCGTAGAGCCTCGCTGCTGAAAGGGACGTTTCAACTCAACTTTATCCTACTCTGATACATTTGGAGTACTGAAAATGTTATAAGTATATTTTTATATGCATTAATTTATTTATACTGTGATATGTTTGTGTCATTTGTTTCCAATACATTACCTTTACATTGAAATAGAAGAACATCGACTTCTCTTTGACAAATTGGGTACTGCTGTATGTTTCAATACACATATTTCTCTTAATTTTGATGTTTTGTATTGATATATTTATTTTATTATACTTTTCTCTGAATAATAATAAATGTGTTTCTTCTTACTCTTCTTTAGTCGTTTTCTTTTACTCTGACTAGTTTGTTTTTCTCTTTCGTAATACATGTTTACTGTATTTGTTTCTTTACAAATTACGTGTTTACTTTGCAATCTGACAACGTTTCTGTCCTCACACTTAGATATAATTCTTGCTTCTCTTATATATTCTGATGCATTTCTTTTATATTCTGATATAAATACTTTTTCCTGTTCTGAGAAATCTTATTTTATTTGAAACGTAATACGTTTATTTCATTGTGTATTTATTTCCTTATATTCTGGGAATATTATTCATATATTTTATGTTGAACTCGAAAGATTCTCAGTTTTTTTCTGATACATTTGATAAATTTTATTTTTTATTATCTGACTGTTGGTGTTTCTCTAATACACGTTAAGAACTGAAACTCGTTAAAAATGCACACATTTTATTTCTGTCATTTAAAAAAATATGGATTTTGTCAATTGCCAGAAAAGTTCATATATGATTAATTCAAGTGTACTGAAGTTTTGAACTTACGGTACTTACATTGGAGTTCCACGTAAGCTATCTTGGATTGCCATCAATATAACTCACTTGGCATTACTACCTTTAGCCTGTAAGTTGGGAATAATAAAACTTACAAAAAAAAAATAAAAATAAAGAAAGCATTACAATGCATCTATGAGAATTGATATGAAAAAAATAATGTAATAAAATGAATGAAGATTGTTTTGCATAAAGTGTTAGGCGTAGTTGAATTTTCCCATATACCCTTGGTTGACACTAAGATGCAGTTTCGCGAAACGTGGAAAGGGGCGAGTGCTTGTCTAACTGCAGTGAAATTCACCTTGATTTATCATATATATATATATATATATATATATATATATATATATATATATATATATATATATATATATATATATATATATATATATTACTTTAAACACTCATTCACAAAATATTTCGCTTGTAATTATCACAATATTCTCTGCTGTTCTTTATGGTTAAAACAGGGGCCAGTTGGGAAGATAACTAAAACAGATACTATTTTGCATCATGCATTTAACTGGAAAATACAAATTGGGAAGCCAGCTTTTGCAGAGTGCCTGAGTTCAACTCTCAATCAAACGGACACACTTTGTGACCATTAAAAGCTGACCCCTGTCTGAAGCGGTTTGTTGAATAGCAAGCAACAACAAAACTGTGAAAAGGTGCCATGATTACTAATGACCTATTTGGATAAACACTGTTTTAGCAGAATTGCTGTCCAGGGCATTTGGTGTAACGTACTGTATGAGCTGGCTTGCTTTCAGGGGAGCAGTTGAGTTTATAAAACGAACCGCTGACTATCAAAACATTTTCTCTCAAATAAGACCCTATGTTTTGTTTTTTATATGACGTGTTTTGTTTATTTGTTTGCTTTTTCCAGTCTCTTCTGTGCACAAAGTGTAGTCTTATTAAAACAAATAGTTACTCATGTTTTTTTTTTAAAAAAAACTGTTTTTTTACTCATCCCTAGTAGAAAAGTTGGAAATGTGTTCTTTTTTCCCTTTGGTAAATTGCTAAGTAATATATATATATATATATATATATATATATATATATATATATATATATATATATATATGTGTGTGTGTGTGTGTGTGTGTGTGTATGTATATGACTGTTAACAAAGGTTAAATTTCTCTTAATTTCTCTTCTCATTATTTTTAATGAATTTGCATAAAATAATAATAAGAAGTGGCAAAATATTAGCGTTCCTTTACTTGTGCAGGAATTTCGAATTTGCATTCTACGTGAAAGCATACGTTCACGACTCTTATATTCTGAGTATTGAACAGGAAAATTAAGATCAATATATTGCTACTGATATTGTTATTATTATTATTATTATTATTATTATTATTATTATTATTATTATTATTATTATTATTATTATTATTATTATTATTTCGTTTCACAGTCTGAAACTACGGTAGACTTCCAAACAATGTGAGGGACCACAGTGGCTCTGTGATAGAGTGCTTACCTCTGGTGCATGGGTTCTGGATCGATCCCCGGCTAGGTAAATTTGTAGTGAACAACATCGTGTCTGTGGATGTTTTCGGGATATCCCGTTTTCTCCACATTTTCATCCCACCAACTATTCCATCATCATTCACTTGCCTTAACTTAAACGGCATAATCGTGTAAAGTTAAACTGAAAGATAACTACTGGTTGCAATATAGTAATAAGATCAAACATAGAACTTGTTCCTTGGACGTTGAATCCATATCAAAAAGCCATTAGACCTATTTGCTAGCCTTATTGTTTTATGTTATGTTTATGTTGAAATCGAAAATGGGTAATTTGAATTACTTCCGGTTTGAATAAAGGGTTAAATAGGAGGAGGTTGACCCTATTCTTGGACCACTGAATCGATTGCAACAAACCGGTCTCTTACAAGATAAGCGTTAGCGATTACGCTACTTGGGGCCACTGTGACCCTCACTGAGATTAGTGAGCACAAATCTGAGTTAGCGTGACTCTCATTGAGATTAGTGAACGCGAGTCTGAGCTAGCGTGACCCTTATTGAGATTAGTGAGTGCGAGTTTGAGTAGCGTGACCCTCATAGAGATTAGTAAGCACGGTTCTGAGCTAGCGTAACCCTAATTGAGATTAATGAGCGCGAGTCTGAGCTAGCGTAACCCTTATTGAAATTAGTAAGCATGAGTCTGAGTTAGCGTGACTCTCATTGCGATTAGTGAACGCGAGTCTGAGCTAGCGTGACCCTCATGGAGATTAGTAAACGCGAGTCTGAGCTAGCGTGACATTTATTGTGATTCATGAGCTTGAATCTGAGTACCGTGACCCTCACAGAGACTAGTGAGCACGGTTCTGAGCTAGTGTGACCCTCATTGAGATTAATGAGCGCGAGTCTGAGCTAATGTGACTCTCATTGAGATTAATGAGCGCGAGTCTGAGCTAATGTGACTCTCATTGAGATTAATGAGCGCGAGTGTGAGGTAGTGTAAGCCTCATGTGCTTAACTTCGACATATTGCACGGAGGCTGGACATATGCCAGATTAACTATGGCATTGGCATTGTCATATCTACCCTACCAATCAGTAATCGTTTGAAAATTTGCTTCAAATCTAACAGATAGTGCTTGATAATACATAGCTATAAGCACGATGAAGCAAACAACAAACGGAAGCTCTATCTTTTATGAATAACCATCTTTCTCTGCGAAGAATATGTGGTTAGTACTCTTAACCCTCAGTTGCCATTAAGGGAGAAGCGAATTTATGATAGTTTATCTCACTTCACAGAAAATGTCATTAACAATCTTCTAATAACCCCCTTGTCATCCGTAGTCTCCTCCTTAGCTCCAAAGCGGAAACGCAAATTCAAAGAAAGGATTATATACTTATATTATGCGTGCGTTATGATAAACACAAAAAAATAATTTCACCAATATAGTTTTTTTTGAAAGCATAAACGTCATTTTTCTTCCTTTATTTCAACTAGTTCTTCAGCAGAGATTTATCCACCCATGTCTCCCACCCTTTCTTTATTTCGTTTCTTTCATTATATATCAGAGGTTCATCCATGTTTAATGATCCAATTTCAGTGTATAAATGTGAAATAATAATAATTTTCTTTTTAATAAAAGGAAAAGGATTTTTCTTTCCGCTAACAAAGACCATCACCGATCTACCTTGAGGGATTGAAGTGACTAATATCATTTTTCTTTCTTTTACTTCTTTGAAACAAATAAAGAAAACGAAGGAAAGGGTATGGAAATAGAAAAGAAACAAAGGGGAAGATTTGGTTGAAAGGACAGATTAGAACCTCCCTTCATTGTTGGTTGTTTTAGTGTTGCATCTGGAATATTTCTCGGCTGTCAGCAGTGATACCATAGTAAGTTTATTGGTGCTAGATCTGCTTAAGTCGACGCGCATACAACACCTTGATATTACGAAGTATACTAACTCGCTGATATTTTAGATGAGTTACAGCAATTATTCTCAAATTTTCCAGTGACTAAAGCCCTCTGATGTTAGAAAATATATTTTATTGGTCCATCATATAAAATATAACAATATATTTTATATTATTATATCAGAATAATATAATATTAGTAATATGCTAGTAAGAATAATAAAGATTAAGCGTAGGAATTATATTTCTAGACTTTCGGCATCTATGGCCATGTTAGCCCGTCCATATGAGGGTCGACGTTCCACGGCGATCACACTAGCAGAGGAAAGGGAAGAGTGAAAGGATTGGGGAAGGAAGGAAGCGCCCTGGGACTTGTATGCTAGGTACTATCCTGGTGTTTACCTGGTACGAATGAGAAAAACCATGAAATCCTCACCCAGAATGGCTGACAGGAAAAGGCTTTTAAATTTTTTCGACCAAGTGTCCCCATCGGGAATAGAACCAGGCATCGCTCGTTAGGAATAATATATTATAATTGTACATTATAATAAAGGTTGAAGAGATTAATATGTATGTTTGAAATAGTTTCAGCCTTTAGAGACGGTTTTAGGTATCTTTCAAGAATAAAGAAATGGTCGCACTTAAAAACTATTTAATTTTATGGTTTAGTATTGTACAACTTATTAAATGCAGAGGTGGCTTATAAACCCCACTCGTTCTTGCCAACCAGATTTTGTGCTTATGTACCAAATTTGATCTCTTCATCCAGATTTTATCCTGATATACCACACTCGTTCCCTCCATCCATATTTATTGTTTATATACCACACTTGTCCTCTCCATCTGGATTTTGTACTAATATATTACACTCGTCCTCTCCCTCTAGATTTTGTGCTTGTATATCACACTCGTCCCCTACATCGAGATTTTGTGTTTATATACCACACCTATTCTCGTCCGAACGGTCGACTGAGTTGTATACAATGACAGTAGTACCGCGTTGTAATTTGACAGAAATTTTACAATGCTTTGATACATTCTCATAAAATATTTGGAAATTGTTAACTTTAAATGTTTGTTCTCCAAGATATCTAAATCGGGCATAGAATAAATTCGAATCTCAACTATTGCAACACTGCAAGTCAGTAACAGTTGAGTTATTCGTAGTATTGTAGCAAATTCCTCATTTCAGTGTCTGCAGGATGTACTAAGTTTACACACACACACACATCATATACAAGTATATACATTTACTAATCTTCCTGCTTTATAAATAATCAGTTTGTGAGAAACTGACATTTGCTTCCACATGGATGGTTTGTTGGTTAGTTTACGTTATTTTGGATGCATATATATATATATATATATATATATATATATATATATATATATATATATGTGTGTGTGTGTGTGTGTGTGTGTGTGTACTCAACCACACGTAATATACAATCTTCTTGTTCCCTCCTTTGTGTCACACTACGTGGGGTCTTTCAGATCATATCGCTTAATGGATGACACAACGTAAGAGAATAAAAGGAGGGGTTCATTCTGGTTTCATGGTTTTTATTTCAGTGTGTTTTTATTCTTATTCTTTCCCTTTGCCATCTTTTTTTCTTAATTTCATTACATTAATTTAAGGTTAACTATGATGTTACACTGCTTAAATTGCGTGCTCATTGTATATATACATCTATGAATATGATTGTGTGTATATTCTCATATATCTCCATTAAATACTTAATGCTGTCTAGTTAAATATATATATAATATGCTGAGGAAAGATAATACCACTGAACTTCCTGATGTGATTCTTTATATAATTTTCTTTTAAGGAACAAAGGTGTAAGAAACGTTAGTTTCTTTAAAAAAAAAATCTCATTTTAGAATTATAAGCTTTCAGAAGTAAAAAGTAAACTCTACTTTGGAAGCATTCTAATAGGTTTCTGTATATTTTAACAGGGTTCTGAACACAGAACAAATATAAATTTTGCTTTGATAAGTGTTAGCAATGGGAAACGACTAGCAAATTGTGTAAAAGCTGCTAATATTTAAAGGCATTATTACAGCATATGTTTAGTAATACTTAAGCATATGTTTAGTGGACGATCAAAATGGAGTCGAGGTCAGTGATGTGGTCCTGTAAGGGTACAGTTATGCCAAAATTTTAATATTTCATAGCTCTCCTTTCCTATTTCAATACAGCGGAAGAAACAAACACGTCGTTTTAGATCGAACCAGGGGATACTGAATGCTGACTCAAACTTCATATCTTCTTATCTTTTTTTTTTAAAAAAAAAAAAGAAAATGTTTGTTTTTTCCAGTGGACGATCAAGTAGTCAGTACACTGATTGGCTCTTCTCTCTCTCACACACACACATAGCAGTTCTGCCTGCTCAGTTACGTTTAAAAGAAGGTTGAATTATTATTTTTACTGCAACTGTGTTGTTGCTGCCTGAGCTTCAGAGAACACTTTGCACACTTTTGATATAAATCCTGATTTGACTCTGAATAAGGAAAATTGACGCTAAGCTGAGCATAAGTAAATTTTTCTATGGAGATGAAGGGTTATTTCAGACACAAAATTTTAAAAAGAAAGGATATAATAGGAAAATTTTCTGCATCATCATTCCCTAATTCGGCTCTTTTTGAGGTACAATAATATGGTAGGTCGATCTTGCATATTGGTGCATACATCTGCCAATTGCAATCGAATTTCTGCGCTGGTCATGATTAATAGTAGGACTTATCTTTCACATCCTCGGTGTTGCACAAAAATTCAATTCAAGCTCCGGTTATGGTGGATTCTATATTATAGAAAATCCAGTCACAATCGATTTGAACTCGTGACCTTACAGCTTTGAAATCAGAACATTAGCCATTGAATTAGAATTCTAGCTTATTAAGATATGTCAAATTATGATGACTTTTGAGATAAATATATTTCAACTCTCTTTTTTTTTGTAGAAACAAATATCAATAAAGTCTGCTAAAGACAGTAAAGAGGATCACGCAAAGGGCAGACCAGTTATAAATGAATGCGCTTGTTTATAATAAAGACTACGAGTATCAAAATATTTTCGGCGAGATGTTTATTCAGCCCATAACTGTTAAAGTTTTTTCAAAATTGCATATTACCTTATGTGAAACATACAGCTTTATGAATGAATGGGATATGGGTATCCACCATTAATGTCACCGTTACCCCATAAAAAATTAACGAATTGACCTCATTAACGAAGTCGTTCGAGATAATTGCCCTAGGTGTCTATTGCAACAACCAGAGTACAAAAGTTTACTTTCCTATTGTTCCCTATGGAATTACGGATGTACTTACGTACTAACTTTATCTATGGAATAACGGATGTACTTACGTATTAACTTTACCTATGAAATAACGAATCTATTTATGTACTAACTTGTAATATGAACTAAAAAATGAATTAATGTACTAACTTTACCTATGGAATAACAAATATGCTTACGTACTAACTTTACAATCCTAAGACCCACAAGTACGATCCTAGTAAAAGTATGACATATCTCGCATCGTTTGAATGAAATGCAAATATCATTTGCAACATTTGAAACACAAAGATCGGACCATTTTTGATTCTTATATTTTTCTAGGAACGTTTTAGGTTCATTTTCTAGAGTAAAAGTGGCTCATATCATTGTTAAATATATTATTTCGATATATTTTGTTGTCACCGTGATATTTGCACCTAGCCATGATATCTACATACTAAAAAGTGTGATTTACAAAAATAAAAAAGCCATTTATTTACGAATATATTCGTTATTTTTCTTAGACATTACGGATGGATAAATAAAAATAATTAGTAATATTTATGAAATAAGTTTTTGCTATTAATAAGTTCGGTTTTTAAGATTCATTCTTTGGCAGATAGGTTATCTTAAATGTTGCAAAATTACACGAAATGCAAATATTGCATTCAAATTGACTCTAGCTGTAATATCTCAATTTTCAAAATAAATTGTAATCTATTGTTTAAACAGAAGGCACCTGGACAGGTGCGTATAAATATATAGAATCTCAGACATGTGCGTGAACCCTTACTATACAAAAATATCTGAGTGTTCGAGTCAATATGACTCAATCTCGCCGTTCTGAAGGTTAAACAAGAAGATACTTTTTTTTTTTTGCTTCTGTTTAATTCTTCTCTTTTACTTCAATCACTATAGCAGCACGAAATTTGTTTCAGTGGTCAAGACTTTTATACCGTGTAATTTTTTTTAAAACTTGTTTCATGCATGTATCACGAACTTTTCAACAGGGATGAAAGAAAATTATAAGCATCTAAACGTCGGAAAGAAAACAAAAAAGAATGATTTAAGGTGTGAATTATGAAACAAGATATGAAGAAGAAAAATAATCAAAGCTAACCTTCATTGGTCCAAAATAAATTAAAGATTCATTCTTGTTATTTGTTATTTTCAATAAATATGTCTCAATTATTTATACTAAACCACAATCTTGTATATTGATTACGCTATAGTTGCATTTGTTACCGTTAACGAAGAAGAGAAATAATATCACTCTATATTAATACTTATTAAATTTATGCAGAAACCTTCAATACACTACTGGGGACACGGTGGCTCAGCGGTAGAGAACTCACCTCTGGTGCGTGAGGTTCCTGGTTCGATTCCAGGCCAAGTTTGTGGTGGACATCATCATGTCCGTGAGTTTTATCGTGATACTTCCATTTGCTCCCATTTTCTGATTCCACCGATTCTTTCATCATTAATTCATCATTTACTTGTCTTAATTATCCGTCTCCTTAGCCTAAAGATCTTAGCCTGTCAGGCACGTGATCTGCCTTCCTCCAGAGTTGAGAATAAAGGGCGCTGTTAATGTACCCCAGATTTTTACTTGTTTCCTCTTATATTTCTTTTGTTATCGGCGAAAATTCTGCGAAATATGGTTTGACAAATAAAAAAAAAATGAGGGAGAGATTTCTCTTTCGGTAAATAAACGAAAAGATAGACATGACAAAATTGAATCTAGATGCAAGCCTTGCACAGTTGGAGAGTTTATTATTATTTTTTTTAAATTTTAAATTAAAATTTTAGTAAACGCAAAATTTTAAGACAGTTTTATGTGAAACTATGTAGAAACCATAGAAATATGTAATATTGGTCAAAATATGTAAAAAAAATGTAATATGAAACTTGAGTTGAAGCACCCTACAGGTGTGAATCAGAAACATTTAGGGATTTGACGAAGCTACGTATGAAGGAAAAAAAATATGTAATTACATACAAATCCGGACATTAATCATCATTCATTTGCCTTAATTATCCGTCCCCTTAGCCTAAAGATCATAAATGTAGGACTTAAACTGAAATATTTCATTTCAATACACTACACATTTTTCCTTTCGAGCCATCGCTATTCAACTTTGTGAACAGTAATATAATCATATGCAGCAATTAAACTTAGAAATATTAAAAGCATGTTATAATGTAATATTAAAAAAAAAAACTCCTGTCAGTCCATTTGATCTGCTTCGTTCCCTCAAATGCAAAATATTTTCGGTTGTTTGCATTGATAGGTAGTTAGGGGAAGCAACTTAAAGAAAGATGTATCGAATTATAGTCTAGATAGCTGATTACATATCACTCAACTAGAAAGCTATCTGACTATCTTAGCTCATTGTAGGCTATAAAGACAGGTAGTTCCTGTTATTCTTATTTGATACTTATCTCTTTGTTTCTGATATCTTCACACAAAGGAGAAAAACCTTATTCTTTGTACACAAACTTATCATCTCGAAGATTTCTGGTAATTTTCAAAATGCTATTTCTTAGAATTTTTGATTAACATAATCAAAATTTACATTTCACAGCTTATCAACAGCTAGCTGCTGCTTTAAATTTTGTTTCTGGTCGTAGAAGCTTTTCAAGAATTTTGATATCTGGTTGCTGTGGTAAACGACGGTGAAGAAGCGTGACAATGTTGAAAGAATATGTCTTCTCATGCGTGGTAGAAGATATTCATGGTTTTATGCAGTTCGAATTCTTATAGACTTTCTCGAAGAGTTCAATGTTTGTGTTTTGTTTGTCAGATCAGATTTTTTGGCCATAGCACCTGGTGACATCCTTAAGGCCATGTTTCTTTATTTACGTAATTAAGGTTTCTTGAATTCCGCAACATATGGAGAAAATTTCATGTGTAAGCTATTTTTAATTCAACGGTTTGATTGAACATACCACGTTATTAGATTTTAATAAATGCAAGTCTCACACACTCACTCACTCACACACACACACACACACACACATATATATATATATATATATATATATATATATATATATAGTAGCGGATCCAGGATATGATCAAGGGAGGGGCTAAACCATAATTTGCCGTTTTATCCAGTTTAATGCAGAACTGAAGCCCATTTTATCCAGTGCAAATCTGAGCGTCAAGGGGGGGGGGCTATAGCCCCGTAGCCTCCCCCTTGGATCCGCCCTTGTATATATATATTTTTTTTTTTGACAGATAACGCACTTTACTGAACGTCTACAGCATTGCGATACACTAATTAATTTTTTTATTAATAACAATATAATGTGTTGGGAAACAGATTTTGCAAAAGAAAAAATGGATAAAATAATCAAATATATACTAAAAAAAACTATTAAAATGATTCTTTGAGAAAACAACCTAGCCTAAGGAACAAAAGAAATTTTTTAATTATTAAAAACATAATTAAAGTGTAATAAACACGAGGGATATAAGGTAAATACAGGCTAACAAAGGGGAGGACGGAAGCAGCCAAAGACGAAAAGAGAATTCAGAGTCATGTGGGTGAGAGGACACATTATACTCATGTAAGACTTTTTCCTGTTTGTAAATCTCAGTTAAAAAAAAAAAAGCTAAGTAAGGTCTCTTATGTAAAATATTTTGTAATTACAAAATTTGCATTATTTCAATGTAATCTTATTGTTTTTTACATTTCTCAATAATCTCTCTCACTGTAAATAAAATTTACTAACTTAAATAATCCTTTCGGTTCTTTTACTTACTTCCATCTTCCGGTTTTTTTACTTACTTCCATAAAAAAACAGTATTTTTAAATTAACAGCGGCGGATACTCATCACTACTAATACTATAAAATTCTTTGATTTTTATTAATCAATAAATTATAAAATTGTAAGCCTATAAGCTTCTATAAAATAATAACTCTGTATAGTACAACATTGTTGTATACTTTACTGAAATATTCCAATATTCTATACCTTTTCTCATGTTATGTGCTATACAAATACGAAGCAGTTAAATACAAATATTTTTTTAAGAAAAAAAAAATACTCATTCTTATTTTAAGTTTCTCCTTGGGAGTCTGTAATTGATGGAATGCATTTGCAGAGCCAGAAATTTATCAGGGTGGTTTGTCCTACTCTACAAATAATAGGTCAAGTTCGTTTCGCAAAACACTAGGCCTAGAACAAAGAAAGCAGGAAAAAAGCTTTGTCATGGAGATAGTGAAGAGGGGAAAGGGAATTTGTGAGTAAATTTTCCTACTCTTCTTTCGTCACAGAATTTTCGCTCTTCAACAAAAAGAAGAAAAAGCCGTGCCAAAAATAAGTAATTTGTGATTAAAAATTAAGAGATTTTCGTCTCTCTTTCTCTCTCTGTGTGTATGTGTATGAGGCAGTTTTCTCCAGTTGATTTTCTGTAATTTGCCAACAAGAACAGAAAATCCTTTACGCACTTTCTGCTTCTCTCCCTCTTTTTCTCACTGTAATGTCTCTCGCTCATTTGCTGATTCTCTCTGTATCTCTCTCTCTCTCTCTCTCTTCCTTCGTTCTCTAGTTCTCGGTTCTATTGATGCAAACGGCGAAGCATCTCGACTCAAAGAACAAATTAATTAGATGAAACGATGTATACCGCATCAAAGAAAGGATAGGCCCGTACGTAACTTTCTCTCGTTCTCTCGTTCTCTCTCTCTCTCTCTCTCTCTCTCTCTGTGTGTGTGTGTGTATGTGTGTGTCTCAGAGAACTTAGATCATTCTATTTGGCTTGCTTTTGTGTCTACATCAAGACTTCGACAAAATACCGTAGCTCTTACTGGTGATAGACTTCCCCCGTCGTTCTCGTTTGAACATTTATTTGCATCCCAAGTTTCCTTTCAGATCGAATATAATGATTAACAGTAGTTATAGAAATTGTATTAGTAGTAGTATTTGAGGAAGTAGAAACGATCTCGTAAGCAAAAGTATTTGTGAGGATAATTATTCACCTAATCATCAAACTAATACATATAAACATATTTATTGTGTTTCAAGCTCAATGGCATAATTAACATTGCCATATTACAGCACTAGAAAATGAACAAAAGATAATTAGATTAGGATTAGGAATTAGATTTCTGGGCTGTCGGCATGTATGGTCATGTTAGCTCGTCACGTATGAGTAATAACGTCTCTCGACACTCACACTATCCAAAGAAAGGGAAAGAAGAAAGGATTCGGACAGGAAGGAAGTGACCTGGAACCTGTATGTTAGGTACCGTCCCGGTATTTGCCTGGTATAAATGAGGAAATACCAGGAAAACTTCACTCAAGATAGCTGGCTTGAAAAGACTTTTTCACTTTTTCGACCGAGTGTCCCCACCGGGAATCAAACCCGGGGTCACTCGCACAAAAGACCAAAGAGGTCCAATCTCTACATCATTCAACTCATCGTAGTTATCTGAAATCGACGGTCCATTCTTGTTTTTTTAAAAAAACGACATTCTTTTAAAAATAAGACTAAAGGCATTATTTGAAAAGAAGTGCGTCTATGTAGTTATTTTTCCTCACTTTTTTTTTTATTTTCCTCATTACTTGAACACATCTTTCCAATCAATGAGAATATCAAAATCTCATTGTTAAGAAAAAAATCTTCCTTCCGGTGTATCTAAAGAATGTTTCTTAAATTTAAGGAACTAGTTATAGAAGGATGCAAAAACCCAGGTAATATGTCTGGGAAAAGGGTCAGTTTAGTTTGATATTTCGACCACCGAATGATCGATTTGGATGTAAATATGTTTTTGTTTTAATGTACATAACTTTCCAATATCTAAGATCAACATTAACACATCAAAACCATATTTACGAAGAAATTAAATGTCGACTAAAAGCATTGAATTCGTGTTATTATTCAGTTCAAAATCTTTTGTCGTTACGAACTCTCAATGGAGAAATTTGAAGCTTAAAATATAATCATGACTATTTTCCAGCATGCTTGCGAAACGTGGTCCTTTACTCTGAGGGAAGAATGTAAACTAAAAGTACCTGAGAACAAGATCCTGAGACGAATATTCGGGCTCAAGAGAAATGTTAATGGGGAATGGTGGATACTTCATAACGAGGAACTGCATAATTTATACCGTTTAACGAACATAGTTAGGATCATCAAATCTAGGAGGCTCAAGTGGACAGGTCATGTAGCTAGAATTGAAGAAAGTAAGAAAGCTTTCAAAGTTTAACTAAGAGTCCAATTGAGAAACGACTATTAGGAAGACCTAGGCACCGATGGGAAGAAAATACTAAAGTAGATCTCGCAGAAATAGCAATACAAAGTAGAAACTTTATCCAATTGACTATAAACAGAAGTCAATAAAGAGATTTTATGAACGGTCATGGAACCTCCGGGTTCCATAGGCCATAGAGTGAGTGAGTGAGTACATGAGTAATTGAATAAGCATGTTAGTCCATATATAAAATTATGGGAATATCAGGGAAAATTATGGGAATCAATTTTCAGTTTGAGTTTCATAACCTTCTGACTACAGAGAAACGAACTAGAGATTTGGCATATAAGATGATAAATTTTCACTTAGTATATACATGGAATCCTTACTAATGAGAAGTTATAGTAAAGCATTTAAAATACAACGAGTCCAGTTCCAAAATGGCTCTTTTCCATTTACAGAAAATCCCAGGAAACTGAGATAAACTGTAGAATTGATACGTTTTGTAGAACTAGAAATATTTGAGGATGTTCAGGTTTTTCACACGAACACATTGAAGTATTCCCAATTTACAAAGCATGCAGATCCTATATTTTAGAAAAGTTTTCTGAGATTTTGTGTAAATGGACAAGAGTCGCTTTGGAACTACAGTACACAACTCATAATATCGTATCACTGTACTGGGTGTTTAGCTTTGCTAATTGATATAAAAAAGAATGTAAATTTATATATATTAAGTAGCAATTTAATCTGATCGGAATCGTTATGATACAATACTTTTCGTTAAATACAAGTTTTACTACGTAAAATTTGAAGCATCAAATGTATTTATTATTCAGATTAGTACATTGACACTTTTCAATCAGATGCATATAAGTGTACTATTTCTTGATTTTCTAAAAGTGTAAATTAACGCGTCGTTGAATATAAAACTTATAAAATAAGAACGAAAAAAGCTATCTTTATTTTAAAAAAAAAAAAAAAACAGTAAAGTTTTCATCATTTCATGCAAATCATTACTTCAAACAATGTTTTGTTGCGTTTTCCATTTAGGCTATACATTCTAGAACATTTAGCGTTTTTCTCTGTTTTTTGTATTATACTTTATCCGCCTCATGTTATAAATTTCTAATTTATGAAAGTTTTTAATTAGTACGCTCGCCAAGGATTACTTCGAGAAAAAAAAAAACAGTATTGCTAGTATTGTGTTAAATAACAATGGTAATTCTTAATGAAAGAATGTTGGACAATATTATTATTTACTCTTGACGTTTCTAGTATTTCCATATATATATATATATAAACTTGTTATTTCAACTCTTATTGTAGACATATGTTACCCAAGCATTTGTTAATACAACAAGGACTACAGTAATTATTATGAAACTTGTAGTAATAACAAAGACAGAAATACTGTTAATGATGACGTAGGTTTGTTACATCCAGCATAAACATAATTGTTCCTGTGTTAATTTCTTGCAACTCACGGCAAACAAAATGTTCTGAATTTTATTTTTATACTTTTTTTTTTTAGTTTCGACGAATGTAGCAAGGAACATAAGACGAGTTTTTTTTCTGTTGTCATTATGGAATTTTGTTCTGTGCAGTCACTCACTCCTGTGGTGCTCAAACCTGCACATACATATATATATACGCACACACAAACACAAACACACAGAAGTACGTAACAGATTCGGTCCTGGTTTAGAAAACGCTGTAAATGACACCACTTTTAAAGGAAAAATTGCGAATTTTGAACCGTCAAGCTAGCCACGTTAAACATTGTCTGCTGTGCTTATTTTGAGCTCTAAATCACGCTGGATGTTGCCATATGCTGCTAACATACATTCAACTGTTTCTCCTCCCTTCCGCCCTCTTTTCCCTAACCGTACCGCAGCCTTTTTCCAACCCTGTCTCTTCCTCGTGTATATAATCAACAACATACAGTGCATACGTAACGGTCATACATGGTTTATACATAGTACATAGTTAACGCTGTTTCATGATGCTACGCTTTAAATATGTATGATGAGAATGAGAGATAATAAATACGACATATTTTCACTACACCACTACTAATGTAGGTTCTAATACTAGTTACAAATATGTGCGTGTACTATTCATATCGCCATCCTAACGCATACTGGAGGCTCAAGCTTGTTATCTTCCCTAATCCCTCCAGTTCTCCTGGCAATTCCACTTATTCACAAATTATGAGCTGGACCATTGTTAATTACTCATAAAAGGGAGACATTTTGCCTGTGAATTTCCTGCGTATAGTACGTCATTACCGACAATAGCACTGGATAGTAGCATATGCTTATATCCCTGATTCTGTATTTCCTAGATTCTGCTTTCTCTTTTTCATTTCTACATGTGTGTCTGTTATTTTGTTGCCAGTTACGAGAATTTAAATAAATGAAAAGAGTAACATCATAGGATCACTTCTGTTTGTTGATGAAACGGATATTGTCTCTGATTTATACGTGCAATTGAGATCTTTTTTTTTTAATTTATTATTGTGTTATACAAGATAGTTATTTTTGTAAGTATGTTATAAAAGTTAATCACGATTCGTTATTAGAGTTAGCAACTGTCCTGGAGAAACCAGAAGGTTTCCTTAATAAGTTTATACATAGGTATATAGCCTAGCCAAAACTGATAATATTAAGTGTTATTATGAGCTGCGTAATATTTTTTTTTTCTGTTCCGAATGCAATTAGTACTTTCTGTTTCGAATGCAATTAGTATTTTCTGTTTTTGTATATTATTCAATATAGCTCTCTATTTCTGTCCCACACATAATGTTTTCTCCCCGTTTCAAATAAAATTTATGCTTTCCTTTTCTGTTTCGAACAGTTTGTGCTCTGTTTCTGTTTCAAATACAATTTGCGATTTATGTTTCTGTCGCAAATAGAATTTATGCTTAATTTGAATACAATTTAAGATATCTGTTTCTATTTTAAATGATATATGTGCTCTCTATAACTGTTTCAAATAAAATGTGTGACAAAGTTTCTGTGTCAAATGTAATTTATGCTTTTTTTTTTCGTTTCGAATACAATTTGTGCTCTCTGTACCTGTTTCAAATGAAATGTATGCTCTCTTGTGTTTCAATGTAATTTGTGCTCTACCTTTGTATCAAATGAAATTGTGTTCTCTATTTCTATTTCAACAGTTTGTGCTCTGCTTCTGTTTCAGATACAATTTACCATTTGTGTTTCTGTTGCTAATGGAATTGATGCTTTGTTTTAAATATAATTTAAGCTTTCTATTTTAAATGAAATGTTTGCTCTCTATAGCTGTTTCAAATAAAAATTTGTGCCTTAGGTTTATATTTCAAATGAAATTTGTGCTCTTGTTCCGTCCCGAATACAATTTGTGCTCTCTGTACCTGCTTCAAATAAAATGGTGCTTTCTGTTTCTGTTTCAAATATAATTTGTGCTCTTCACCTGTATCAAATGAAATTCACGTTCTCTGTTTCTATTTGAAATATAGTTGGCGCCTTTCGTTTCTGTTTGAAATACAGTTTGTCGTCTGCACCGAATAAAAGCATTATTGCTTTACAGTCATAACATCTTTGTCTTTACAGTTCTAATTGGAAACGTCTTGTTTAGACATCCCTACTTTGCACGTATTCCTTGTACGTTCTTTCCGAAGCAGGTAAAAGTTTTCGTAGTTAAATAGTTCGCAAAGTCTATACAGCCAATTAGAATGGCTAGTTTGTTTCTCCTATAAATAAAATTATATATATATATTTGTGTGTGTGTGTGTGTGTGTGTGTGTGTGTGTGTGTGAAACTGCAGTCGTTAGGCAGCTAGATGAAACTGATAGATTGTGAATATGTTCCTCTACCTATGGATATTATTTATACAAATTCTTTGTCATTGTAACCGCATTAGATACATATTACTTGCTAACAACTTTTACTATTTCTCCAGTATCACATAATACATTTTGATTTCTTATAGTGTAAAGAGAACAATAATCAACGGCGAATGATCACATAATTTTATTACTATTACGTAATTATATATTATAGGTATATAGCTGCATGTTTATGGACAGTGCTGTTGAAAAACTCCTGGTTACTTTCCAGTTTTGAAACCCAAATCCTTGAAAGTTCACGCAGAAAATATTTAATATTTACGATCGAGCAAAGAATTTTCATGTTTCATTTAATTTCGTTTATTGATGGTAATATAGAGCTTTAAAAAAATATATTATTATTAGGATTTTTGGATTGGAAAGTTGACATACGTACATTTAGCGTGAGATCCGAACCACATGAGCTTCTACTTTGAATTGAACTGGGGTCAATTACGTCGAAGATGCGTATGTTATGTATGTGTTTACACGATTGACCTTGGTCAGTGTATAATATACATTGGCCGGGAATTGAACCAGGGACATAATGCACCAGAGGGAAACAGTTTACCACTGAGTTACCGCCCCCCCCCCAATAACAACTCAAGGACAGCACCAGTTCGAAATTTAAAAAAATATATTAAAATTAAAATAAATTAATTTTTATGGTAAATTACAATAAACACAATTTATATTTACATTTTAATAAGTAATTTTTAAACTTTCTATATTATTAGATTTTTAAACAGAAGTAAATTGCATTGAAATGAAAATTCTAAATATATAATTTAGTATATTGTAGATATTGAAGAATCACTACAAAATCATCTATTTCGTAATGTGTTATTTGTGTAGGTTCTAATTTAATATTCGTTTTCATATTTAATATTTTAGAGATCCGTCTATTTATCAATGAATGGACGAGCATCTTCTAAATAATGTGTGTCTGGAATGAGGAATTTGATCTAAAACCTATGCATTGCTTCTAAAGAATCTTGTTCACTTACAAATTATGTTCTGTACTTTACACGCTCGCTGTATCTCTACGGATAATTCAAATTCATATCTTCTCACAGCAATAAAGTTACCTTTTAGTTTTCTTTGGATCCATAAAAGGAGCCGACAAAATTCAATATTTTTCTGTCCTTTTTTATTTTTACCTCGTTTCCATCTGCTTAATTGATTGTGTTGACGTTGACAGCACAATGTTATTAAAGGGGGACACATTTAGTGCTGTTTATGCTTCAAGAGGCCCATTCCATCAAAGAACATAATATAGCTTATGGGTCAATAAACCTCCCTCTGTCGTTTCGTTCTCTTCTCCCCCCGTGACCCCCCCCCTTCTCACTCGCTTCTGATAAAAAAAAGAAGGGCGTGGTATTAGTCCTAGGAGGGGGGAAAGGGTAATTAACACGCTTATTTGTTCTTGCGTGTTTCAAGTATTTACGACTCTTAGCAGCAAACCCAAGATTCTCCTGATGAATGCGTTCTCCCTTATATATAATAACGATTTTGTTATCCTCAAAAAATAGTTTCTTTTGTTTTAACTTTCAGGATGGGAAAAGGAAGAAGAAAATACAAGGACAAGGAGGAACCTGATTGATCCTATTTTATACTCATGAATGATAGCGTATGCCCACAATTAGATTAAGATTATTTTATGCACAAACATAATAGAGAGATAAAAGAAACTTGCATTAATATGCATCATCTAACAAAGGGCATAAAGTGCATTTTACAAGAGAGTTTATTAAAGGTACACAAGAAGAGTTGGGAAATTCAGGGATAATTGACAAATTGCAAATTTTGATTGTTCAAAATTTGTCATTTTTGAACAATATGTGATAAATTATGAACATGTAAATATTGTTTTTAAAAAAATGGATATCTAACTCTTTTTAAAATTTCTCTGCCCACAACCGTTACCTTAATATTATTGTCTTATTGACCTTGCAAAACAAAGATTGAAATTAACCATTGAATTAAACAGTTTTTTTTTTTTTGACAAATTTATCTATAAGTGTGAAAAAAGAGATTCCAAAAATTATGTTTAATTACTATTTCTATTAAAAGAAAATAGTATATTTGAAGTGATGTATATAAGCCCAACATATTATGTATGTAAATTTTGCTGCAATGAAGGGCAGCTTCGTAGGGAGACAAAATAAGTCCTAATCCAAAAGATCTTTTAATATATATTTGATATTTTCCAAGACATTTGTCCGTTACTATCATTGTCTTATATCCTCATTAAGATCTAATAATATAAATACAGTGTCATATATACAGTGTATATACAGTGTGTATATATACAGTCATATATACAGTATATGCTCAGCAATTTTTTGGTAGAAATTTTTATGTTCCAATATTATATCCATATCACTTTCGGTTGTATATCCTGTTAGCCAATTTTCACTTATTCATTTTCGTATCTTTGTCAGTTGTCCGCTGAGTGCATATCGTCTATAGGCAACATGGGGTCTCAGTATATACATAATGTATAATACACATGTCGTCTATTGGCGACACGGGGACCGAGGTTATGTATATAAAAATAACTGACTCCTTTCAGTACTTGCCGTATCCATTAAAAAAATATATACTGTGAAATTTTTGCCGTAAGCAGTAGATGGAAAAGGAGTTGAAAGAATATTCGTACGTTTCAGTTTCTTCTGCAAGAGTTTGTACAGAGATTTTCCATAATCGTCAAAAAGTAATGACAGTTTAATGACGATATCTAGCACAGCAACTCTGAAAAAAAAGCATCTATACTTCCTTGTTTAGAGCATTCAGAGCACAAGAAAATCAAGTCAATTATCAAAGTTGCGATAAAAACAAAGTTTGAACGGTATGCTTAAGTACATTAAAATATTAAGACTGTTTTCACATTATACGAGCATCTTGCATGAATCTTTTAAGTTCTGAAAACAGCTTTTGAAAGATATGTTGAAGACGAAATCCGTTCAAAATGGCAAAAGGTGGACTTGATTTCCTTATGCACAGAACGCGCCGTATAGTGATTACTAGAGCATTATGCATTATTTTTTGTTTAATTATGCTTCTTTTTAGAAAAAATATGCTTTATTATGCTTTGTTGTTAATTTCAATCATTGTTTTACATTAATCGTGTGTAATGTGTAATATTTACTAGCCTATACATTACATATTCTAAATATCTGATCTATTTATTAATATTTTAGGCAACCAGTTTTTTTTATATTTAGTGAACTTTCTATTTAATCCATTGTAAAGAGATATGCTTTACTCAAGTCAGTTTTTTCTATTACTTGTGTGGGCCTTAGAGGTGCATTTATACATATATGGAAAGTAAAAGATGCCACCAAAAAGTACAGAAAGTGCTCAAGTTCAAGAGGTACACATAACAATATAGTGTGGAGTTCTTGTGCACTTTTTGTACATTTCGAATCATCTTACATAACTGCGCAGATACATTTAAAAGAAAAGTATCGTTTATTCATTGTTGGCGGAAAGTTTTCTTCTCCTTTTCCTTGTTTCTTTTCTCCACTTTAAAGGATTACGTCAACAATGAATTTACAGAAATAAAATAAGTTTTCTTTTTATTGTTGCATTGTTATGTTCTCAAAGATTTTGCGTTGTAAATATTGGTTTAAAAATATTAATATTGTATGTTAAGCTTGCAGTTAAACAGAATTTTCCAAGAATTGTTCTAATAGAATTTTCCAAGAATTGTGCTATATATTTTAAATTATGCTTTGTGCTTTAATTTCTAAAATTACGCTTTATTATGCTTTTAAAATTAGTTTCTACTGAACCCTTAGAAAACCACAACCGCGTTCGAGGTACCAACCGTATGTGTAAATTGCTATTATGCTTTTTATGTATTTCAGGCTTTTGGATTGCCCTAGTGATTACCTTATAAATAGATGATTGCACAAACATCCTGAATCCATTTAGTATAGCATGCTTACGTCGTGATATAATAACAACATGAAGAAATTATTATTATTATTATTATTATTATTATTATTATTATTATTATTATTATTATTATTATTATTATTATTATTATTATTATTATTATTATTATTGGTATTTTAAGAATCGATTTACAGTGAACATTAATTCTATCATGATTAAGGATAACGACAATAAATGTCGTAGAAATATACATAGTTACGTAGATATTTTTGAATCATATTTAGTTCTTAAGTCCAGATCCAATTTTTATTTTTTTCCTTGTTGTTTTAATATGTGAATTATTCAGATTTCTATCTTCTTTATCGTTCTTACTGGTGGTGACTTTTCCGAAGGAAAAAATTATATGTTGTCAATATTTTCTTTTAAATCATCATACATTAAACTTTATTTTGTTTGGTTTTGCTTTCCACTGTTTAATCAATGTATTTATCGTTGAGGAAGGCAAAAACAATCTTGAATACAAATTATTGTCTTAATTTTAAAGATAATTTTCCAATACCTTCCTCAACAGGAGATCGTACCTACAGCCTGTAAGGAAAAGGAAGGTTATGAACCAATTTTCTTTTAAAGTGATATATCAGTTATGAAAAGACAGTTGTTTTCTATTCTTCTACTAGCTTTTTTGTTTTATTATTGTTGTTATTGTTACTATTAGGATACTTCAGTTTTTCTATTATTGAACAAGATTTCCTTCTTCTTCAGAAAAAAGAAAAATAAAGAAATAAACGAAAAAGAAAGAAAAAGGAAAGAAAAATCAAACCTTCAGAAGAGTTAAATAGCAGAAGCAAAGGAAAATAAAATAAAATTTTTCAAAGATTGTTATGCTGAAAAGAAATATTTTAAAATTGGGATATTTTCTTAAGAGGTAAAAGGTACGAAGAGAGTGTAAGGAAGTTTAAAAGAATACACTAGATAGATACACACACACACATAAACAGAGAGAGAGAGAGAGAGTCTAGAGTTGGAAAAATGATGAAGAATATGAAGAAAAAATACTTCAAAATTAAAATCTTATATATATACAATGAAATAAATACAATGAAATAAAACTTAATATACCAGAAGAAGTAGCGTATTACAAATATCAATCAGAAAACTACTAAAAACAGACAAGTATATACTGGTATGTCTTCTCTCAGTCTCCAACCCAAGTCACCTTTTTTTCATTTTAGCCTGAAACCCATGTTACTTCTCTCAACTCACATTCGAATACACATCCTTTCTTATCTCCTCAAGTGTAACTTTTTTTATCTTATCAATATTTAACTGAAGTCATATCATTATTTGCTCAATCTTGAACACACGTCACTTTTGTTAGTCTCAAACTAATGTCACTTCTTCTATTAATTTCCAACCCACTGGATTTCTTATATTAACTTGAAATTCATGCCACTTTTTCTCCTTGCACCTCAAACCCATTTCTTATCTTCTTAAGAGTTACTTCTTATACTATCAATTTCAAACTCACGTCACTTATCTTCTCAATCTCAAATTTATGCCACCTTTATATTTTCACTATCTCATAGTTACGTCACGTCCTAATCCTTCAATCTAGAACTCACATTATTACTGGTTTCCTCAGTAGCCACTTCTTATACTCCAAATCACGTCACTTCTTATCTCTCCAATCCCAATTTCATGTCACTTAATATTCCTTCAATCTTTAGACTCCATCTTTTCACCTCAAATTTATGTGACTTTAACCCTTTCAACCCAACATCACGTCACTTCTTATCTTTTCAATGTCAACCTTCATGTCACTTCATATTCCTTTAATCTTAAACCAGTGTCTCACTCCATCTTCTCACCTCAAACTCATGTCGATTCTTACCCTTTCAATCCAACATCACGTCACTTCTTATCTTTTCAATATCAACTTTATCTCTATGTCAAATTTCTCATTCTCAAATTCATGTTACTTTTAGTTGAAACTCGTTTACCTCTTATTGTCTCAATCTGAAATTCACTTCATTTTATATATATCCTCAACTTCAAACAAAAAGTAATTTCTTACCTCAATCTCATACAGTTTCTCATCTCTATCCTACTAATAGTTACTATATGTACTAATATTCTAGATAATAATCTTCCAGAAAAGGATATAGATCCTCTCTTGACGTTTACCATTTTCTCCCTTTCTTTCCTACTTTTCAATTGTCGTAGCTCTGAATAAATAATACCATTGTTAAGAATTTCCTCAGAAAATGTTTGCAATATATATATATATATATATATATATATATATATATATATATATATATATATATATATATGTATGTATGTATTTGATGGTTTCCACCACAAACAAGAGAATATTTCCTAATAACAAGGTCGTCCAACCCAGAATAGGGTTGAGTTCAGTGTTCTTTCATATATGGTACACTTGAACATTTCTTGTTGTATTCAACTACAGAGATCCATTTTGTTTTCCTTTCTTTTTAAAAAATAAGTAGAAAAAAGGAAAGGGAAAAGGAGAGTTGCATCTTATTGCTGTTATCTATCCATTGCTTTCCTCCAGATGTTGTTTGCCAAGTGGACCCGAAGTACTGTCGTATATCATCTATTCTATTTATATAGCTACAAAGCAATTCTCCTAATGTACATTTCAGAAAATGTTTGCGAGCAGCAGTAAATCACGGCGGTGGAACAAATCGTATAAATCCTTTGAGAAAATGGAGACGCTTTTAACTACGAGCAAAGAAAACGGTGAAGGAGAAAACACGTCCATGATAAGAATATAGTATGCATTGCATAATGACTTATATCTATGTAACAAATTATATGGCGAGTGTCATGACAGCTGCAATACAAATTGTTAGAAGGGAAATTTCTGTGAAATATACAGCTTATAAATGGAGCTATGATATATCAATAGATTTAAAGTATGTGTACTGTGAGATAGAAAGTAATTGTTCTTTCAATACGATATGAGAAATTTTTCTGCAAATTTTTGCTTAAAATTAAGCCCTCTTTCTTGTTATGTTATCCGTTATCAAATTACTACTGAAGCTTATCGCGTTATAGTATCCTTAAATTTTATTTTCTACTCCTGTTTGTAGAGCCTGACGTTGCATAGTTGATTACGCTTCTATTTTCCATAAATTGACCAAGGTCCGATCTGTGGGTGCAGGATTGTTTTTCTCCTTACTATGCGGATCAGGGACACATTCAGTGTCTGTACAATGGATATCTGGGAAGACTTTAGAGATTAAGGCAGTCGGAATGTCCTACTAATTCAACCATCTTATACTGTATGCATGCTGGAGTTTAGAAAATGTAGAATCTTGCATCAACCGGTGGCCAGTACCAGATTGGGAATGTAGGGAATGTACAGTTTTCCTCTTTCTTAAAGTGGTTGGCGTACCAGAGATGGAGTGGATCAGTGAGTCGTGGATCAACAAGATGTGACCCAACCACCGCGAACCACCATGGCCTACCCTGATCAAACGACCCATTCTACTAAGCGCATTTTAGACAACATCTTCTAAACAATGGTGAATTTGTCTACGTTTTACTTTTAAGACTTCAATTTTCCTTTCCTTTTTTATATATATGTTTCTAGTACTCTTACTCCAGATGAGTATATGTATGTGAAAAAGGAACTTCAGGTACTTTTGGATATTGATATATGTAATTATAATAATAGTAATAGGACTTACTGCTTGGCCTTCGAAACACATGCAAATTGTATACTTTCTTTCTTTTATATCGTACTACTTTACCTTAATTTGAGACTTTCAAATTGCATCCTATTTTCCACTGAAAATTATTTGTAACTCAACAAGGAAATAATTATACTGTATATGATAATTACATTAAAGTTCATCGTAATATAGCCCATGACAAACACTATACCATTTTATATCATAAAGGACAGATTCATCAGTTTTGTAACAAAGCGATGCTTGAGGGATTGACCGTAGAAATTGAAATTCCGTTTAGTGATAATTTTACAGTCTTGTTTTATTACAAGTGTAAACTCTTTAGTCAGTGGAGAGGAAGGTGTGGATCATGAGTCAGAGTTGATGACGATGAGTTTTGGTCGGTGGTGTGTCGGAGTGGGTCACAGTAGGTCATGGGTCATGGTGGGTAGTTGATCAGGGATCGTAGTTCAAATTTTCATTGACCATGCCGTCTCTGGGTGGTAAGGTGGCTAAGTGATAGAATGGTTATTCTTTGGCGTGAGGG
The DNA here is from genome assembly GCF_964235325.1 of Thermobia domestica. Lineage (NCBI taxonomy): Eukaryota > Metazoa > Arthropoda > Insecta > Zygentoma > Lepismatidae > Thermobia > Thermobia domestica. The sequence continues at coordinate 49,186,523 of NC_137464.1, forward strand.
ATCTCTAAATGGATCCAGGATCGACATTAGAGATTTTGCTTGAGGAAACAAAACTTTCCACTAAGATATGTAATTTCACCTTTTCAACAGTATATTACTATGTAACTGATATAAAATACGTATTTCTTAGATTCATGGAAACAATTGCTCCTGCCTCTCCTCTAAAAGGTGCCCGTGGTTCGATCTCCAGTCACACGAGCTTATAGCGGACTATATTATCTCCTGTCCAGTGAATCTCCCGTTTCTTCCAACATTCTCATACCACTAATTATACCATAATGGTTGACTTTCCTTAGTTATCCATCTCCTTTAATCTAAAGGACAAAATTGTGGGACGTAACACAAGAATTGTAATTTCTTTCATCTTCCTCGATTCTCTTCAATTATTTTGTATAATAGAAAAATCCCGCGGTGGCTCAGTGGTAGAGCGTTCACCTCTGCTGTATGGGGTCCTTGGTTCGATCCCAGCTCGCATCAAGTGAGCTTTGTAATGGACAAACACCGTGTGCGTGTGTTTTCTAGGAGTTCTCCAGTTTTCTCTCACTTTATTTACTCCATAATTTCATTCATTTCTCATCATCACCGTCTCTTTAGCCTAACCGCCATAGCCGTGGGACGTAAAACCGAAAGATCTCGATTCATTTTGTATAATAGCAAATAAAGCATATATTAGTTGAGTTGATTTTGAGTTTAACGTCCATTTCAGCAGCGAAGCTATATGAGATGGGACTTATTTATTAACATGGAATCCGAACCACATGCGCTCTCGCCGGGAATCGAACCCAGGTCTCACACGCCAAAGGAGCATACGCTAACCGCTTAGCCATGAAGGAGCTCAAGAAAAGGACATATTAATACACTTTTAAAAATTACAAGTGGTAAATAAAATATAATTGCTTGTATATTGTCCTCTAAAATTATCAATGTGTTTTCTATATTGAAAGGCGGTTTATATACATGAGTTGACAGCTAGTACTTAAAAAGTTTGTACTAAATTGCAGCTGTTTCATAAATAGATAACATTAATCGGTTTGTTGTTATAAACTGGCAACGGGTTTTCAAAGAATCGGGAATTCAGGAGAATACTGAGTTGAATATAATCCAGAAAAAAAAGTGATCCCTTTTATGTCTAGCTGTCATCAGTTGCTTGGCAGCGTCGGATATTGCAAGCCAGAGGATTAGGAGCTTTTTATTTTCTCAATGCTTTTTTTTTTCCTATATTTTTTTAAAGCGATATTTTTATTCTTTCTCGAATTTATTTCAGCAAAAGAGCTGGAAATTTATTTGAAGAAGAAAGAATGAAAGAAGGAAAAATAAATGCTAAGCCATATTCGTCTATTTTGCTCACGTCTCTTCAGCTCGGAATGCCCCGGCGTCTGATTAAAAAGCAACTGCAGGGGGTAGTCAAAGAAGGTGTCAATCTAACACGTCCCGATCGTTCTATTCTGCCCGCCTACCTCTTCAAAATGTCACTAGTTGGTTTTTCTCATTTTCTTTTTTTCATTTCATTTCTGTCCTTTTTTCAACACCTGTGGGAGATCTATGATATATGAAGTTCCTCTTTCTGCCCTCTTTTGACCTCAATGGAACCAGCCAAGAAGGTCAAATCTTACCTGTAAAACAGAACGTCATTTTCTATACAAAGATTTTATTTGTTTAGTCCCTAGTACAAAATGATTTTCTTTTTTTAACCGAAAGGAAGGGTATTCCTCGCTGGATTACTGCTGACGAAAAGCGATATAGTGTATGAAAGCTCTGCAGTATTTCTCGAAATGACCTCTCAGAAAGACAAAGCTTTTATTTATTTATTTATTTATTTATTTATTTACAAGTAGTATGTGTTTCACTGTTAGGAGTGTGTGTGTCATTATTCGATAAAATTAAACAACAATAACTAGGTATATACAATCCACTATTTAGCAATGTATATTATTTCATATACGGTACATACTGTAAATTTCCCGGTAAGGACACTCGGTCGAAAAAGTGTAAAATCTTTCACATCCAGACAGTAATCCTGAGTGAGGTTTTCCTGGGTTTTTCCTCATTGATACCACGCAAATCCCGGGATCTTACCTCGCATAACAGTTCCACGCCGCTTATTTCCCTCCTTATTCCTTTCTTTCTCCCCAATTTCCCGGGTAGGGTGATCGTCGAGGGACGCCATCTCTCATACTTGACGGGTTAACATGGGCATAGATGCCGAAAACCCATAAATCTAACCCTAATCCTAATTCTACATACTGTAAATGCATGCAACCAAGGGAAGGATACCACAAACAAAATAAGTTTCAACGGTTTAGGAATGCTCAATGTTCCATGCAAGCAAAGAGAGGTTGCGGTCTCGCAGAACTCCAAGCAAGCAAAGCGGGCAGGGAAACTACAGAGCTCCGGACAAGCTAGGTGGTTGCGGTTAGGATCTCTCAGTATTCCAGTCAAACAAAGAGAGGGGTTGTGTTCTCACAGAGTTCCAGGCATGCTAAGTGGGCAGGAGAGCTCAGTGTTCCAGGCAAGCTAAAAGGTTTTTTCTAGGTGATATCTCTCAAAGCTCCAGCCAAGCCAAGAGCGTAAAATGACCAGCTGAAACTAATGCTAATGAAGATCATACATCGCATTTTATATCCTCTTTAGAACAATGTTGGCGCTAGTAGTTATTTTCTGTCACATGATCCGATTATTATGAGGGTGCCTGTCGTCTGCTTGCTTGTGGTAGTTGTGGTAAGAGGGTACGATGATTATGTACAAATAAGAAAGACGCATTGGTGTTTACACGTATATACCACGTGTAGAATATTACAGTATTTTTTGTTTAGAAATAGTATATGTATATATGTGAGACGTTCAGAGCACAAGCTCAATTATCAAAGTTGTGTGAAAAAGGTGCATAAAATTTGAACAATACTTTTATACAGGGATAAATTAACACTGATTTAACATTACAAGAGTCATTTGCAGTATATGAACATTAATCTTGTAAGCTCTAAAAAGAGCTTCAGATAGACACCTTAAAGATGAATGCGTCAAAAATGTCCAAACATAGACTTGATTCTTTTGTGCAGTGAACGCGCCATACATTTCAAAACACAACTTATACAGAAATGTATCTCTATTTTTTTTTAATGTACTCATACATATAGAATTTAGAAAGTAAGCTGATAATATTTTGAGTTAAAATAACATTATACGTTCGATTAGCAAAATCTTTATGACTATAATATAGGAGTGGATAGTTTCAAGTTTTATAAACAGCACTGATTTGCTGTTTAAATGAACATGAGAGACAGACAGAAAGAGAGAAGGTATTTGATTGGTTTGTGCTTCTCAGCTGGAAATGTGATGGAAAGTTTAAGAAAAGGCAGCAAGGAAAGAAGTCAAAGAGGCAGAGACGAATGAAAAATAATAATTTACAACAAAGAAAACGTTTTCAATGGAAATGACAGGAATTTGTTCTTTTTATTCCACGAGGCTGGGTATCTTTGTGGGATGAGAGAGTTTTAAATAAACTTTGAAAGGCTGAAGAAAAAAAAGTAACACTCTTACTGCATATTTCTACACTTCTGAGTAGACTTTTGTTGTCCTTAACAAACGCAAGGAAAAATGAAAAGTAGTGTCCTGTGGAGATCCTGAATTCGTCTTTAATCTTTAATTCTAGAAACAAACAAAAAAAAAAAAAAAAAACTTTTCCAAGGATTTTCTCCTTGTTTGATACCCACAAAATGTAAGAACGTCTGTAGACATTTTCCATCATATCCTTTTTCTTATTTAGTGCATATAAGTATTATTAATCTGAAGATTTATTGGAGTATTCATTTCTATATATAATGCTTCTAGAATAGCATTGATTTTTGCGCTGGTTAATATAGGATGGGGGGCACGGTGTCTCAGTTTGTTTGTGGTAGAGAAACAAGCTGAGTTTGTGGTAGACAATAGGGATGGCAATTTCCGGAAAAAGAGTTTTCCGGTTTCCGGAAAACACATTTTCCGTCTTCCGTTTTTCCGGGAATTTTTCCGTCTTCCGTTTTTCCGGAAAATTTTCCGTCTTCCGTTTTTCCGGAAAATTTTCCGTTTTAGTTTTCCCGTAAAATTTTCCGTTTGCGTTTTTCCGGAAAATTTTCCGTTTGCGTTTTTCCGGAAAATTTTCCGTTTCCGTTTTTCCGGAAAATTTTCCGCCTTTCGCTTTTCCGGAAAATTTTCCGTCTTCCGTTTTCCGGAAAATTTTCCGTCTCCCGTTTCCCGGAAAATTTTCCGTCTTCCGCTTTTCCGGAAAATTTTCCGTCTCCCGTTTTCAATTATCCGGTTCCGGAAAAAATATTTTCCGTTTTCCGTTTCTCTAGGAAAAATATTGTCCCACGGCCACCCGCAGGGTCCTTTGTCGGGGTCCAACTTAAACATTATAAAAGGTAAGGGGGTCAAGTAATTTTAGAGAGTGCGCCACTTTGCACAGAGTAATTTTAGAGAGTCGAGACTTATTCCGTCTTCTTTCATTTTCCAACAGGTTTTCAACGATATGGTACTTGACCCCCTTACCTTTTGCAAATTTTAAGTTGGACCCCGCCTGGGACCCTGCGGGTGGCCCTTGGACAACATTTTTTGCTTTGATACGTTGTGCTTTTAAAATGATGAAACACATGTTTCACTGTTTCTGGCATCTGTCTCATCATTTGCGATTTCTAGGGGTGGAAACGGATTTTCTTGACACCCTGTATATTCATATAACTCGCACAGTATATGCATTCGGAAAATTTTTATTACAGTTTCTTAATAGGTGTCATTAAGGCTTTCTATTGGTGTATAAACCATCTTCCACTTCGATATATAATCTCCCTTTGTTCCCTTTATACTGCTTGTGTTCAAACTGAAATTTCACTCAATTTTAAGACTATGAGCTAATTCAGTTTACCGTTCCACGTTTGTACCTATTAGGCTTAGGAAGTCGATGACCAAAGCAAGTGAATGATCATGGGAAAATTAGTGGAATGAAAATGTGGAAGAAAACGGAAGTTTCCTGAGAAAATCCAAGGACATGATGTCCATAATAAACCCTTTTGGATAGGGATCGAACCAGGGACCTCATCCACCAGAGGTAAGCACTCTACCATTGATCCACCGTTCCCATCGTATGAACTAATGATGCTCTTAATAAGTACAGAGAATTCACAGATTATGCTGACATAAATGATAATAATATTAAATAAAAAAAAAGTACAATGACACATATACTACTGCTATGGTACTCTAGAGACCTCCTAAATGACACTCATCATTTCTTTATGTAAGGATTTGCAATATTTTAGCACTCAAAATGTTTCCAAACAACATAAGAACGCCAATAGGTAGATATCTGATATACTAAAAAATCTAAACAAGAAATGATATAGTATAATATTTTACGAATTAATTTTTAGTCCCAAATAATCAACCTGGTCCCGTGTCTGTATTCCACATTTCCTCAGTATTCTAGTAAAATGAATTAACTTTTTTTTTTTTTTTTTTTTTTTTTTAACGAATCCTTACAGTATCCAAACATCCAAACATCTTTTAGATAGAGGAAGAGCCCGGACCGCAGGTTAAGGGAGCAAGTAAATCATTTCGTTTAAAATCATCTCTGATTTGTGTGCGGATTTCGCGGAGAACAATTCTGTATTCATCTTAGCATTGAAGTTATGCCATATACTCTTATGTTATATTTCGATTTCAAGACTTACGATTACAGTCCGGATTCTTATGCAAAATACGTTTGTATTAACATGCAGAAACGTTTGGAAACAACTTTTTTCTTTCCGACGAACTGGTAAGAATTCGTTTGAGACTCATATGTTAGCGCATATAAGTGCATATTTTGAGTGAATTTCGATGTACACTCATGTCCAAAATGGTTGTCGCATATCTATAACTGTTTTCTTGTAAGAATATAATTTTATAATGATTTTGCAGGGTACTTTTAATACTGATACTATGTGTATAATCGGGAAATGTATATTTGTGGTAAATTTCATACGAAAAGAATTACAAATACGAAAATTAGAATGAGTGAAACAAAATGTTGCTAAATGGACAAGAAAGTTTTATTTTCGTTTTATTGTTCTTATTTACTGTTCTTTTGACATGAAATTTGGCAGATACATATCTTTGTCGATTATACACATACGAACATTGTAAGAAATACCGGGCGATTTCGTTATCAAATTATATTCCTACAACAACATATTTATAGACATGCGACAATAATTTTGGACATGAGTGTACATGCATATTTCGCGAATTTTACGGGATACTATATATTTCCAAATTTTGTTGCCTCATACTAGCATATTTCAGAGTATATCACAACAAAGTGCGTTCAATTTAAAGTGGACTGAATTACTTTGTAAATGCAAATATGCAAATATGCACATATAGAATATTTTAGCGCATATTTTGTTCACGCATATTTTAGCGCAATAGTGTTGCGAAAATAGAGTCGGATAAACTTTGTCTAGTATTAGACAAAAATCGCGGGTACAAAACAGTCTGTAACCTTGTATAATGGTGAAAGCATGAAACTGGAAGGGGACCTTACACAGGGAGACATTTGGTGTTTTTCACATGCACCAGCAACTTTTGCTGATGCAGAAACAAACTTTTCGGTCTACAAAACGTTTCTCACTGGTAAACGTAGAGGGTTTACAGAAGAAAATTTAAGGAAGACATTCATAGTTCATTGCATCAGAGGTCGTTAGGATATTTTAAGAAATTAAAATTTTATTTTCTTAGTACCTGTATTTCAGTGCACATGTTATAATTTTAATGCATATTTTTTATATTTTTCCTGCATATTTGTATGCATATCTCGGGTTTTTTTTGTGCACGGAAATCCGGGCTCTACTTATGATGCATTAAGTAACAGATGACTTTAGCTATAGAGAATAAAAAAGTGACAAAGTACAAATAATAATATAATTGATTTGTATTTTACATAATATATCAATAGTAAGGCTATATAGAGAAGATCTACCGCTTAAAATTGCGTCTGAACAACTGCACTACGTTCAACGCTGTCTCATCAGGAATTTTATTTGCTTTTAATTTGATATGAGTTTAGCGTCGTTCAGGAGTGAGGTCACATAAGACGTAGACTTACAGCTTAACGTTAGATCTAAGCCACATGAGCTCCCACAGGGAATCGAATCCTGGTCCCATTACATTATCTACTTTGCCACGAGAAAGCTCTCACCAATCGAAACCAAGATTTGGTACATCGTGCAATATAGGACCGGATTAAGATCCTCAAAAGCCTAGATATTATAGTGTTTTTAAGAGGTCTGCAACTTCACCAGTAATAGACACGTGAGAAATTAAAGTGTAACAGTAATATTCACATTTTGCCGTCAATAACGAACACTTTTGACGAAGAAAAATCCAGTAATTATTAAAAAAAAAATTCAGTTTATAAACAAAATCATCGTGCCGCGTAAGTAATTTTATAAAGTTAAGCAAGAAAGTTCTGTCGCTTTTTGTCTACCGACACAAACCGTGCCCCTCACACTATGAATTGAATGCAAATGGAGATAAATCGAAAGTCAGTTGTTGGTGTGGGTATATCTAAAATACTACTGGTTGTGGCAGTTCAGTTACACTATGAACTTGCGTAAGGATAGAGTGAACATGGTATCTCAGGGTCATAAGGATGTATTTGCTGTACGAGTGCAAAGTGGGGTCAAAAGCCGCTGCAGTGGGCGGAAGATATCAGGCCTTTGGTGAGGGTGTCGTGACTACGTGGACAGTGCAGTGGTGGTTTAACAAGTTTAAGGACGGTGAAAGAACATTTGAAGACGTACCACGTGCCGGAGCAGTAATTGAGCCGAACAGTGGCCAGGCATATGAGGAACTGGAACTAGAATTCAGTGTGAGAGGAAAAGCCACTCGGCAGCACCTTGATCAACTTTGGAAGCACTACAAGTTGGGTCGATGTTTCCCACATGATACGTTTCCGGGTCAGAAGGCAACATGAGCAGACACCTGTGTTACTTTGCTGTTTCGTCAGAGGGACACGATTCTATGCCTTGGACAGGGTGTTGACATATGGCGAAAAGTTGATCGTGTACAAAGCTCCACGGCGCCGTCATAATTAGTTAGCATCCCGTGAATACTTTAAAAAAACAGCCTAAACCAGCACTGTACCGGAAGAAGATCTTCTTATGTGTTTGGTGGACTGCTCGCATCGTGCATCGGGAACTGCTACCAGCTGGTCAGAGCATCAATGCAACTGCGTACTGTCAGCAGTTGAGCCGGGAGCCGTGTTCAAGAAAAACTCAAAACTCCGGAGCAGCACTTCTGAATCGCAAAGGGGTCCTCCTGTTAGAGGACAACACTAAACCGCATGTGGCTAAGATGGCCCGGGACACCATTCCTACACCTTGGATTGGAAACACTGTTGAATTCGCCATATTTCCCGGACAATGCACCGTCCGATTATCACCTGTTGCATTTCTTGGACAATCACCTAATAGGACGCCAGGTCAAATCCCTAGTCGAGGTGCCAAATGCACTTGATACTTTCTTCGCTTTACGGCCCACCAAGTTCTTCCGCGATGGAACCCATGGCCTTCCAGAATGTTGCTAATGTTGACAATTTTTGATCTTTCAGGTACGTCTTAAGTGACGTATTGATGTTTGAAGGTTGTGTGTGAAAAAGCGACAGAACTTTCATGGTTACCTTTATAAAAAATGTTCAACAAAATTATGTTATCGAAGCACATTGAACAGTAATATTCGAACAGCAAAACGAAAAATACTTCTATTAAAAAAAGACACGAAAATCAAATTAACAGCTTCCTAACACTACCAGTATTTGAAGGTGCACTTCCTTCCTTTGTCTGTCGCTCTTCCCATGGTATTCCTACCATGGTTTGAATGTAATGGCGCCAGTTAACACTTCTTTAGTCATCCTTTTTGTTTGTATTGCTTGTCTTTAACCACATTAATCCTCATTTTATGGGCTAAAGATGTTAAAAGTTTTGCCTGGTGCCTGATGACGAGATTGAGTCCGTGGTTGTCAATTGAACAGTTTGCTTGTATTACTATTGTTTCTTCTGAAGTACATAATACCATATTTTTTGTTGGTTTTATCCAGGATTCCGCTATCTACGGATTCTGAAGATTTGACTTCGGATCTATTTGAAATTAGATGTTGCTAATGAAGACTAATCCGTACTATCCAACTTATTAGATCTTTTCCAGGTCCGACGAAAGTATTTTCCATTTTCTTCTAAACTTAAAATAACGATTGATCTTCTGGCTTACCATTCTAGATTCTTGAAATTCGGAAAGACTTGGTCCTTTCTTCGCCAATGGAGTAGTCCAAAACTTATAGAAAGCTACAGGCAGTTAGCATGAAGTGTCCATTACTGAAACACTGAGAAATAACTCAATGTACCAATAATAGTCATACTTTGCATATCGACAATATGATGTACCAATAATGGCCACCACCTCTAGAACGGCATCAAAGTTCTAGAACTCATCTTAGCCTAACCTGAGCTAAACATGAACCTATATTCAGACACCAAGAATGAAAATACAAATTTACCTGCTTGTCCCATCTCTCACCACGAGTATTTAACTTTATTAAATACTATGGCGCACTTTAAGCGGCAACTGTGGAACGCCTAGAAATCAGGAAGCGCTCTAGTCCACTAGGCTAACACTAGAGAATGTAGGCTGTAGAATACTTCTATAAGAAAGCTCTTCGTGATCTCATTTGCCTTAAACTTAACAAAAGAGTTCAAAGTGTCCATTTACGGGTACATTGTTCATTACTGGTTAATTTACCCTAATTCCAAGTCAGAATATTGAGAATATTTCTTCCATTCTGTAGACAAATATGGCTTCCCTTGAGACCCTCGAGAGTTTCTCTTTCATCATGGGACTGCCACTGCTTGAGTAGATGAACAATATTTGGTAGATAAAGAATACAACAATATTCATTCCACCACCTTGATATACTAAAAGGAATTTAATTCATGTCAATCAGTGTTTAAAATAGTTTTAAGATTGGACAGATGAATATAGCTTTTGTGGAGCTCCGAGTGTTGTTCACTTTTGATGTGTGGCTACCACTCTAAGAATGCAACAAAATGTGATGCGTACATGTTAAAACTCGTATCCACTATACTTTAGTTCTATTTTTAAAATGTTAAGAATAGCTTCCTGTAAGTCTTCATTTTGTGATATCACGAACAGTAGTCGTGTGCAACAAACGTTCTGCCACATTAAAAAAAATCTTTTATCGCACATTTCGTGCTGATCTAGTGAATACTAGCTCAAGCAGCTTTGGTGTACTTGATTCTGCATTCGATTTAAGTTGAATTCGACCTTGAACTGTAGATTGACGTCTTATATAGCATTCTATCTTAAGCTGTAGATCGATATCTTATATACTGGTAGATTCCCACCTTAAGCTATAGATCGACGTCTTATATAGCCTTCCACCTTACGCTCTAGACCGACATTTTATATAGCCTTCCATCTTAGGGTGCAGATCGAAGTCTTGTATAGCCTTCCATCTTAAGCTGTACATCCACGTCTTATATAGCCTTCTACCTTACACTCTAGACAGAAGTCTTATATAGCCTTTCACCTTATGCTCTAGGCCAACGTTTTATATAACCTTCCACCTTAAGCACTAGATCAACGTCTTATATAGCCTTTATCCTTAAGCTGTAGATCGACGTTTTATATAGCCTTCCACCTTAAGCTGTACATCGACGTTTTATATAGCCTTAAACCTTAAACAGTAGATCAACGTCTTATATAGCCTTTATCCTTAAGCTGTAGATCGACGTCCTATACAGCATTCCAATTTAAGTTGTAGATCGGCGTTTTATATAGCCTTCCACCTTAAGCTGTACATCGACGTCTTATATAGCTTTGGTACTGAAAAGGAATGCTACAATTAATTAAACAAACATAATTCTCTATTACTGAAAAATTATTAACATTTTTGTTTTGTCTCCATAAATCTATTTACATTTTCATTTACAAATATTGAATTAAATAAAAAAGAAAAGAAAATATAATGGGAAAAATGTAATATACCATTTTATCTTTAGCTAAAAGAACTCGGTGTTAGAAGATTTGCTGACAAAGAAGAAAGGAAAGAGTTATTTTTCTTCTCAAGGAAAAAGTTACGTAATATTAAATAACATGTACAAATTCAATTACATTTGCCTGAGAGAAAAAAAAAACATTATTTAGTTTTGCCGAAAGAAAAGAAGAGAGAAGAGAAAGAAAGCAGGAAAAAGACAAAAGAATAGTATAGTAAGTACTAATTTCCTAGAAAAGGGAATGGAAAAACACAAAATTTATTTTCCCCTCCATTTCATTCACTTTGTTTACTTAAGTATATTTTTTTTTACAACAAGATTAAGTCCCAAAGATTCTTACTTACAGTAATTTCCCTCAAATATTTCAATCTTTCTCACCTGCAACTCATTCCATTTACTGCGAAAACAAACAAAAGAAGATATGACATCAAGAAGAAGCAGAAGAAAACGAGCGGATGAAGAGCTGCAGAAAGGAATAAAAAAACTCAAAACTCCTAAAGAATATCTAAAAGGGAATCAGAACGGGAAAGTCTCCTGGGATGTGTTTATAAACATCCTTGGTTTTTCTTTAAGATGTGTCTTAAAAACTTAATAGCAGAATCTCTCAAAGTGAGGTAATTCCTCTTTCTATTGAAGATACGAAGGCATATCTTCGTTCAGATCAATATTAACGACAACTATGCTAAGGGACAACATTCATAGAGATTGAACGCAACGCTCTGAGGTTTCCTTTAAAAGCTGTTAACGAATGGAAGGATTGCGATGTTGCCATGTCTTTGTGTCCATTATCAGTTTATGCACGGTAGAAGCGACTGCTTACCCACACCTATTTATCACACGGCAACGTAGCATTGTAGCCCTCATTTTCTTCGCGTAGTTTACACGCCATTAGCTTCAGCTACATGGCAAGAAGAGTCAGTGAATATTTGTATTATATAGATTACTATCAGCCAACGCAATCACATTACAACAGAATTAACTGTATATTCCTGCCATAGTCTAGTTTGATTAGTTTGCTTCCAATCCACTTAATCACATAATAATAGGATTCACTGAATATTCAGACCATGATCTAGTTCGATTAATTTGCAGTCAACCTATGTGATCATATGACAATAGAATTCACTGTATATATATTTCCACCACAATCTAATTTGATTAGTTTGCTGTCATCCTACGTAATTACATGACAACAGAATTCACTGAATAATTCCCACCATAATTTAGTTTAATTAGATTGTTATCAATCTACGTAATCACATGACAATAGAATTCACTGTATATTCCCACCATAATCTAGTTTGATTAGTTTGCTGTCAAACTACGTAATTACATGACAACATAATTCACTGTATATTTCCACCATAATCTAGTTTAATTAGATTGTTATCAACCTACCTAATCACATGACAATAGAATTTACTGTATATTCCCACCATAATCTAGTTTAATTAGTTTGTAATCAACCTACGTAATCACATGACAATAGAATTCACTTTATATTCCCACCATAATCTAGTCTGATTAGTTTGCTGTTAACTTACATAATCACATGACAATAGAATTCATTGTGTATTCCCACCATAATCTAGTTCGATTAGTTTGATGTCAGCCAATTTAATCACAAACAGTCAATGAAGCAGGAGCTTGTCAGAAGTTATGAGGTAAGTCAAGATGAGTCTACGGAATAATGGGCAATGCTGAATTTACAGTATCGTAACCAAAAGGTAAAACAATATGCATTTTTATTGTTCGTTACTTTAACACTTAAACAGAAATACATCGCTGAAGTTTTTTTTTTTTTTTTTTTTTTTTTTTGCATGTATTTATTGTTATTCTTTGTAATTTTAAATGAAAAGACAGAAATGTAATTATTTTTTCTTGTTTTCAGTGCCTCCGCAAAAACCCACAATAATAGACCATACAGGAAAGCAACTGAATGGTACGACTGATCCATACGAAGAGGGGTCTGAAATGATGTTGAAATGTATAGTTACTGGAGGTAAGTGAAAAAAATTCATTTTAATAATGAATTTGCTAAAGAGCTTATTGACTCCGAATAAATAAATAAATAAATAAATCGTTTATTTCTACTGTATTGTACACTCCACAACTACTATCTAAGTACTTTGCATGTTTATCACGTAATAACAATTCAAATTTGTATGAAAACAAATAAGTGATACACTGTTCTCATAATAAAATTATTTTGCCATTCGCAATATGTAAAAGAGACATATTATCACATTCTTAGATAGAATAAAATAAACATAATCGGATACTGCAATTGCATATGTATCGTTTCATATGATCTTGACCATATTATAAATTTTAGTCTAGTTGTCAACTTTCCCCTCTTTTCTTCCGCTCCCTCCTTGAAATGTATCTTGCTAACGGAGAAAGCATGTATATATTTTACGTATAGGAACTTCACGCAATATTTGAAATCAAAATTTGTTCCTTTTTTTCCTTTTTTTCTCTCTCTCGCTTACATCCGGACGAGAAAATTAATTCAGAACAATACTGAGGTCTAATGCTATGTCCATGGTACACAATAAGTTTTACGATAAGACTCTCGCAATATATTCTACGTTTTACATATGTGATATTTGTGTGTGTGTCTGTGTGCTGATAGAGTTCCACCCCACATATTTTTCGTGAGTAGCGATAAAGAACACGCAAGTGATCAACAAGTAGAGAAGGAGGTAAATGTATATACTGCGTCTATTATATTTATTCCATGAATTCCCTTACTCCTTTTGTGTCCTTTATTTTGAATTAATCAGTCTATCACGCATATTTCTTATTGTCTTTCTCTCATGCATAGTTTACGAGACCGAATTCTGTACTTGAAGAGCTCTCTTTATCACAATTTCATCTTATATCTGGAGTAATGGTATTTTAAATGAAAGGTTATTCTGATCTCTGGTTATTTGTATGGAAGATTTGCGCTGCTGGAATATTTAGTAGTCTGCTCAGTTTGCTTTGAAGTGGGAAGTGCAAAAATTTTGTCACATCGTCTTTCCACAAAAACACACAGCATGCTTCGCTTACAAAACTTCAAACTATGTGTAAACTTTTTCCCAGCGCAGTATGGACGGACCATCTGATTCATTTTACATGTCCATGTCTTACTGTTCTATGGATAATTGATTTACGTAGCGTTGGCCTCAAGCTATATATACCAGAAATGAACATTCTCGCAGTATAGTCCCATCAGGAAGTCGCGGTCGGCAAGAGAGATTGCCGCCGGTAGGCAGCCTGCACCCGTCCTCGGCGGCACGACGATCTACTTGTTCAAAGTTGTCGACCTTTTGCCGAGACGGAAAGCGGTCGAAAATAGTGGGGAAAAAAATGCCCTTTGCCGACTCTTGCCGACAGTCAGAGTCGGTAAAACAGTCGGAAAGCCCTCTTTCCGACTCTCTGCTGACCCCTTATGCCGGCCTCTTTTCGACGGCTGCGCCGGCGTATTTACTGCGCCTTTCCGGCTGTTTGCCGACTGCTCGAAAGGACCTTTTTCGATGTCGGCTTCCAGATTCTCCCACAGGCGGCATCCGACCTCTTGCCGCCAACGAAAAGTGGCCCTTTGCCGATTGAAAATCAACCCTTCAGGAAGGCAAAATTTTCATCACCCTTTACATTATTCTTGCCTAAGTCTTCCCCCATGCAATGATTTCTCGACAAGGAGCACCCTTGCAAGTTCTTGAAGTATAATACTTGCATTTTTTTGTGTGTGTCCCAGCATAAAATTTCTTCCTTTTTGCTTTTTTGCAGCACTCAGCCAAAAATGAAGAAATTGAATGGGACATGCAAATGGGATATACTTTGACAACTAGCAATTGTGCGGAAAAATCATAGCACGGAGGCAGACTTAGGCAAAGCTACTGTAAAAGGTGGTGAAAATTTTGCCTTCCTGAAGAGTTGATTTCCAGTCGGCAAAGGGCTATTTTTCGACGGCGGCAAGAGGTTGGATGCCCCCTGTGGGAGAATCGGGAAGCCGACATCGAAAAGATGTCCTTTCGAGCAGTCGGCAAACAGCCGGAAAGGCGCACAAAATGCGCCAGCTCTGCCGCTGGAAAGTAGCCTTTCCGAGCAGTCGGCAAACAGCAGAAAAGGTGCGTAGCAGTACAATGAAAATCATGGCGCATTCCCACCAGTAACGTTGCGCTCGGTACATACGCAGTACATTTAAACATCAATTTCAGTTTTTATTGGCAAACATGGCCAAAAATCGGCGACTATAAACAAAAGAATAGTCATGCTTTAATTTATCAAATTTACTGTTCCATTAATTGCCTGTGAAAAAATATCTTTGTAGTCGGCACGCCAACATCACTCCCCATTGACAATCCGCTGGCGGGCCGAGAGCCCAAATAAGAAAATACAGAACTGGTATAACTTTCTTTATATAACCAAACTTGTGCATTTATTGTTGTTTGATGCAAAGAGATTCTGCAAAGTTGTGCTAAAAAGTTGGGAAAAGCATTATTTTTTAAAGATATTTTCGTAATTGTTAATTTTATAATCTCGCCAGAGAACATGCACCATTGTTCGCGCGCTCTAGCGTGTAAATTGAAGGAAGGAGAAATGTGTCGAAAAGTTATTTTTTAAATTGTTTAAAGTACAAGGGTCCCACTCCCTCTGGAAAATGAGATTTAAATAACAATTATTGAAGTAAACATTATAAATAAAAATATTCTAATGAAAGGTATGTGGTGGCGGAAAGATTCTAACCGGGCCTACCACTAACCGCGCTGACGTTTTCCCCTGGAGTAGGAATTTCTGCTTGGAAATAGCGTTCTTTTGATTGTATATATACCGCCTCGCTTTATTAAGTATTTTTGCCATAATAAAACGTTGTGGATCACTTTTTCATTTTATTATGCAACAACTATTCACAAAAAGACAAAATCAAGTTATCACCTCTAGCAGTAAGCCAGAGCTCTTAATCGAAAAATTATCCAAACTAACCTAACATAAATTTTGGGAATTACTGCTGTATTGCAGGACCAATTTGAAAATAAAAAAATGTACCAAAACGTACTCCAATCGGTTATATTTGGTCTGATTAAATTACTTTACATTCGTTTACGTTACATTAGGTTAGGGGAATAAAAACTACAGTGCAAAAAGCACAAACCAACCTGTGCTAGTTGGCCACTAAAAACCACGAATGCTATATAACTGAGACAGGGTTTGGCAACGCTGGTGGGCCCGCATGGTAGCCCTTACTTTTCCATGCCCTTATTACTTTATTCCCATTTATTGATGCAGGTCATGTCATGACTACGGTATCCAACACTAAGGTACTTTGAATTTGCACTGTTCGTCTCAATTGCGCTGTTAGTGTAGTAGAGGCTTCCAAAATTAGGAAGTATGTGATACGGTAGTATCCTTAGTTTGCAGAACTGAATAATAAATTTACCATTGTGAGTTTCTGTTTAACATGCAGATTTGAAATAAATAATAAACTGACGGGATGTTGTTTGAAAAGGTATAACTTTGTGTTGAATTGGCAACATTGTTCATCAATTGGCACTGTGAAATAGTCGTAATTTTTTTCCCTATCGTTGTTTGCCTCGTACAAAAGGTTAGCGTTTTTTATTCTATTGGTTTAGAAGTTACACCACTTTCCTAAGTTAAACAGAAAAAATATTCTATCTGTCTCAAGGAAAAAAACAACTCCTTGCTAAATGCAGTCGCAATTAATTTTTCCTTGTCAGGTTTCACAAACTGTATATAAATCAAATAAGAATTAATTTTGATTTCACTGTGTAAACACGAAACAAATATCAAAAGAGGATTAGATCCTTGCTCTGAATTTCATTGTATTATATTTGTTAATAGTTTCACATTTCACGTTTCTTCTCTTTAGACTAACCAAAACGATTAGAAATGTATGATAAATATATACTGTGGAATAATATGTAATTTATACCCTTAGCGGGATCCGAACTTGAGACAGACAGGTTTTGTTATCGCCAGCGTAATATCTTAAACAACTATAATATATTCAGCCATGTCACCCAGTATCTGAAATCCATATTAAAGTTGTTTCCAAATAAAATCCAACTCATAATTCTGAGAGAAGATGCTTAGAAACAAAATCAATCAGAGCGTCAGATTTATGCAAATCCATTAGTGCTTTGGATCACATTCTTTATATACTTTGAATGGTACAATTGCAGGTGAAAGACAATCACAAATCACACTTTCTAAATATCATGTCTTGTAAACCTGAATGGTATTGTAAAATTTTGTAAAATTTGTAATTGTAAAATTGTGTAATTGTAAAATAAATATTGTAAAATTTTGCCTTTTTGGGTAGAGCTAAAAATGGTACGCGAGAATTTTGGACTTTCAAATGAAATCATGGAAATATCAACTGTGACACCATACTACACCATATCGTTTTTCACAAATTCTCCCTACTTTTTCTTTGGTTGGCCTCTGACTTCTTTTGTTTCCTATGTAAATGTATAGCATCGGTGAGCTATGTGCTCAAACAATCTCAGTTGGTATCGCTTTCATTGTTTTATGCGTCACTTCATTCTTAATTTTGTCCTTTCGCGTCACTTCGCACATCCACTGCAGCACCTTCATCTTCACAACATGCAATTTCTGTTCCTCGCTCGTCTTCGTGGTCCAACATTTCGCTTCGTAAAATATGACCAGGGCCGGCGCGAGGGTGGGTCGAGCCGTGCCACTGCCCAGGGCGGCAAGTCTAATGGGCGGCAAAATTTGAAAAATAAAAGAATACTATCAAAATATAATGCTTCGTAATGGGCCCACATGGAAAAATAAAATTGTGTCCATGTTAGAATTTAATTGAACTTACTTCACTAACATTCAGGAAATTACTCACTCAGGAAATTCAGAGCACCCTCCCCCTCATTTTCAGTTATCATACTACTAACCACATATATCTCATTCAATATTTCCTTTGCAGAGGAGTAGATGAGATTTTCAGTTAGGGTGGATAAGATTATCAAGGTGTCTTTTATATTTTTTTCTATTCAGCAATGTTCTAACGCTCCACTCCAAGTATGCAAAAGGTACACTCCCACTTGAGACCCATGGGAGGATAAAATAAATACCACCATTAATTAAGGAAAGATGTCCAAAATGGAATTATTCAGATTCTTATTGAACAAATAAAAAGTAAAATAGGGTTCTTGTTGAAACCTGCAAAATATTATAGTATAATACTAGACAGTACTCCAGATATTTCTGGTACAGAGCAAATAACAATAATTGTTCGTTTTGTACAAATTACCTACAGTAATGGAGAATGCCTTGTAAAAATTTACGAACATTTCTTTTTTTCGTAACGGTAACAGACACCACTAGTCTAGGACTGACAGAAGTAATAATTAAACAGCTAAAGAAAATTAACTAAGGGGCCAAGGATATGAGAATGATTCCAATATGAAAGGCAAATATTCAGGTATTCAGAAGAGAATTTTAGAAATAAATTCCCGAGCCTTCTGTGATCCTTGCAGTAGTCATTCACTAAACCTTATCTTAATGATGCAGCCACAGCATTTCAGTACGCCGTTCCATTTTTTTAAATTTTTTTTTGTGTGTGTGTGTGTAGCTAAAAAAGTTTGAATTTTTCTGCATTGGTTCAACATTAGGCCATACTAAAGGAACATATTAGCAGTCTCACTTTAAAACCATTAAGCACCACAAGGTGGGAAAGCGGAATTGAGGCTCTGACTCCAATTAGATAAGAAATAGGGGAAGTTTATGATGACATGCTTCAAATAAGTAAGACAATAGAACAGATAGAATGGTCGCCCTCGATGTTCTGTGTATAGTAAACCAGATGCACAATTTTACTTCCCTTTGCTATGATTTTTAGGGCAGTCGGGTTTCTTGACAATATATCTGAATACTTTGAGAGGAGCAGAAATGATGCAATGTTTCAATCATACTTAGTTGATATGATGGGGTTGGCATCAGCATTAGATATGGATGACCCGCTGATAGGTAATACAGTGCAAGCTCGAAGTCGAAAGAAGAGACAGTTTCAGTACGAGGCAGTGGATGAAGCTACTAAAGATCCACAAACAAGATACAAGATCGATTTTTATTACAAAGTTCTAGACATGAATATGTTAGCTTTAAGAGAAAGGTATGAGCAACTTAAACATCACAGCGAATATTTCGATTTTCTTTACTATATAAGTAATCTTAAAGATATGCCACCTGAACTTTTGTCTGAAAAGCTACTAAACTTGCCGGCATTTTAACACACGAAGAATCGAAAGATATTAACCCCAGTGATTTGAAAAACGAACTGAAAGTGTTATCCGCTATAATTAACCCTAAAAGTTCACCAAAAGAAACTTTAAAATTAATTAAGGAACGTGTTTTTGCCCTAATGTCAGTGTTGCACCTAGGATTTTATTAACCTTACCGGTAACCGTAGCACATGGAGAAAGAAGTTTTTCCAAACTTAAGCTTATAAAAACTATTTACGTCTTCCATGTCTGAAACGTGCTTGAGTGATCTAACGATTATATCAATAGAACACGTATTGGTTGAAACATTGGACTACGGGAATATGATAAAGGAATTTTCTTATATCAAGCAAGAAAAGTTTCTTTCAATTAAGATATGTTAAATTTATGTATCACTATTGTGTTTTAGTACATCATAAGGCTCAGGCTAATCACTTAGTTTTGCCGTAATATCTTATTCACTATGTTATTTTCATGCACCATACTCTGTTGGAAGCACCTTTTGATATAAAATAAGTTTAAAAATTAAAATTCTTAGTCGTGACTAAACCACATTAAAAATATATATATATATTTTCTATATGCGGTGCTGTGTCACAAATATACAGCGAAATCGAGCATACTGAATATTGTCATGTATAAAGTTGTTTAAATATTACTCGAGAGAGGTAGTTCAATTTTTTGTTTACTTTTCCATTCCACACATGTTTTTAAATGGGGCATCTTACTTTCTTTTCGTGACACTTGTACGTCTTCTGTCAAAATAAGGTTGCGGATTAAAGGGGCGGCATGTGAAAGTACCGCCCAGGGCGGCAAAACTGCTAGCGCCGGCCCTGAATATGACAGGTTGCATTACTGTATTGTAAACTATTTCTTTAAGGTGTATTGGTACCCTACGGTTACACAGTACTCTTTTCACTTCTCTCTATTTTTCAAACCTCTCTTAAGGTCATATCTATAGAAAATAAACTAAAGGGTTTCGTTTATTTTATTCTTTTTTTTTTTTTTTTTTTTTTTTTTTTTTTATCTTCAAGCACAAATATTAGTTTCAAATCCTTTCTAACTTCTCAATCCATATTTCTTGCATCACGCTAATCATAGTAAGAAATACTCACTTTAATAGATATAGCGTGATTACTTGCAACGACTGCGTGTTACAATTTGTTCACTCAGCCATTTTCCTTCAGTTTATAGTTTTGATTTTGTCAAGAATAATATTATAGCTTTATAATTTGTTTTAAAAAGTATTTTTTAAGTAAGTGTATGCGTTTAATATCATTCAAATGTAAAAAAAAAAAAAAAAAAAAAAAAATCACGCAAATTTGTCAATTTCAAGCTACTTATTTTTTTTTAACTAATAGCTGTAATAATACTAAATAAATATAAACTAATAACTTGGTAAAAAAAATATTAAGTAATAATAACTTTCTTTTCTTCGATATACAAACATAGGTGGTACCTTGATTTAACAATTCCGACAAAAGTAAATTTGGTTCGAAAGTAAATTTTTATTTTTTTTTAAAAAAATGTTGAACTAACCAATTTTCTTCTTCATTTTTTATTTTGTTCTTTCTTTTGTGACAAAGGGAAACGCGTAGTAGTATTCGTTGTAATGAGAAACGTGTTGGGTTCGGTCTTTAGCGAATATTCTTCAGTACTACTCCTAAAACTTTCTTCTGCCTCTTCCTAATTAGTACGATAAGTTTTCTCTCCCTCCACTCTTTTTTTTTGTTGAAGAAAGAAAACATGAAAGAAGGGGAGGAAGAAGAAGAAGAAGAAGAAGAAGAGAAAGAAGAGACAGGAAAAGTTTAATGCCAAGAGGTTTTGAGTAGAGTAAATTCTATAAGAAGAACTTGTTCTTTCCTCGTACAAGAAGTTTGGTACCGTTGAGGAAGCAAAGGTTTTCAGATCAATAGAGGATGGAAAACTTAACCAAAAAGAAAGTACTAAAAATAAGTAAAAAAAAAAAAATCTCGTAAATTTCTTCATCATCGTGTACCTAAAAAGATTAACATGGATTTTGCCAAAGAAGATGAGGGTTCATTGAAGTTATATATATATATATATATATATATATATATATATATATATATATATATATATATAGAGAGAGAGAGAGAGAGAGAGAGAGAGAGAGAGTTCCGATTTTCATAGCATATTTTCGTCTTTTTCTTCACAGTAACTAATCATTGTACATTAGAACACCTCATCAAAAGCTAAATTAGTGTTTTCGATACGTTTCTTTAGAACCATGGAGTTCGCAATGGACATTAATAATTCTACTTGTTAGGTGAGGATTTTTCTTTTCGACTTACTTTTCAACATAATTGTTGAGTGTGGTAGTTGTCTGTTAAGGAGTTGTCAATAGATTTTTAAGACAGAATCGTGATCATAGATGGTAAGTTAGTCAAGAAATGTTTAAATAAGATTGGTGGTGGGTGGATTGGGGATTAGCTTCCCTTTTAGCACAGATGCTATATAAGAATCGAACTATAGTTTAAAGTCGAATCCGAACCTGTCATGTTTTCATGCTTTTAAGGCTTTCCTACTGGAAATCTAACATGCAACCGGAGCTAAACCAGTGGGAAGGGCTGCTTATTTAAGGGTCACCAATTTCAGTAACAAATATTATGCTATTTTGCTTATAACTACTTGTTGCTTTACGTACATTCCTAACCGTTTCTGTAAAGGAGCACTTGAATTGTGAATCAAAGAAGGCACCATATGTCAACGAAATGACATGAGTTCAACAATATTGCTCTCCTATTCAAGCAGAATTGGCATCTCTCCGTAGTGCACCTGATCAGATGTTACAACATTGCTGGGGTAATTGTACGCATTGATGTCGAAATTCGTTTACATAGGTGCGCAAAATCACCTTGTACTTTTGACTGTTGATGTGACCCCATTCAAAGAAGTCGCATATATATCATGAATAACTACACTGTCTTTACTTTTCAGCTCATTCATTTATTGTATATGGATAATCATTTTTCTCTTTTCCTTGAAATCAGTTACAACTTTTATTGTTCAATATTACTGATTTTATCCCTTCAAATCCTTTAAATGTTCCTTATTTTTGTAAAAGAAAGAAAAATACAGTGTACTCTCTCCTAACCGCACTCTCTTTAATTGTTCGTCGACTCATCAACTGCGCTCCGTGCTCTACAACGGTAAGTGTTTTCTTCGTTTAATAAATGTATTTACCAATATGAAGACGATAACTATACTTCATTCAGTATTGTAGGCTTAAATTGCGTTTTTTCCCTCAGTTTGTAGTTTTTCTTTGATCAATACACACATACACCATAAATAACTATGTAGTTTGAGTGATAGTCTATAATGTGCTTTATTCAGCGAACAACGTGCGCTCAACTAAAATTACAGGAGCAACTTGTGGTCAAAATTTCAGATTTTGAAAGATTACGGGGGTTTCTTTCAGGTGTTTTCAATACTACAAAACACTACGCTTATATAGTATTGGATGAGTATCATTCTGTACCCGGAACAACGATAAATAATTATTAAGTCCTGTCATATTGTTAATATATTTTTATATTTTAAAAAATGATAAAACTAGATTGTTTTTGTATAAAAGATAGAGTACAGATGAAGTGTAAAATTAAATCTTTAGGCTACATCAATCAGTTTTATCCTAGAGCTCCTCGGTGGCCAAGCGGTTAGCGTAAGGTAGCAGACCCGGGTTCGATTCCCGGCGAGAGCTCATGTGGTTCGGATTCCACGTTAATCAGTAGGTCCCGTCTCATATAGCCTCGCTGCTGAAATGGACGTTAAACTCAACATCAAATCAACTCATTTTTCTGCTAAACAAATATAGTTTTATTAATAAAGTGTACAAATGTTTATACGGGAGAGATCCGGAGCATGTAGAGCCCATGTGTGCTTGCCCCTGGTTGCAAACTGATCAAATGAATTGTAGTAATTACTTGTAAAACTAATGTCGAGGTTGTTAAAGTAAGCGGATTTGAACTTATACACAAGGTAGATAAAGTAACAGAATGTATTGCGTACAGGGGCGGATCCAGGACCGACTTGTGTGTGGGGGGGGGGCGGTGGGTTGTCATACTGCTACTTTTAAGGACTCCTAACTTTGGGATGGGTTTTATTTTTATATAAAATATGAAAGTTTCCTCTTCTTGGGGGGAGATCGCCCCGATCGCTCCCCTAGATCCGCCCCTGATGCGTATTAGGTGTTCTTAAATAAAAGCCAGTGATATGTTGTCAGATATACCCTACATGTATATAGGGAGCAAGACATTGTATTGCATGATTGCAGCGTCATCCTAGTGCTGAATGGAAATGAAATGAAATGAAATATCTGAGTTTTGCGTCCCACGATTATGCCGGCGAGGCTAAAGGAGACGGTGAAGATGAGAAATGAATGAAATGATGGAATGAAGAAAGTGAGAGGAAACGGGAGAACACCGAGAAACCCCACGCACACGGTGTTTGTCTACCACAAAGTTCACTTGGAGCGAGCTGGGATCTAGCCAGGGACACCAAGCACCAGAGATGAACGCTCTACTATTGAGGGCCCGCAGCCCCCTAATACTGAATGGGTTTGCTTCCCAACATGAAGCAGTTAAATGAGAGTAGCGAGAGACTGTGTGCCAATTAGAGAGCTACTATGTGCATTATAGTGGTGTTACACAAATCAACAATTGGATTACTTCAGATAGGAAAGAATCACTGGAAAATAACAAGACGGACGAAGTGTGATCAGTGTGGCCCAGGAGATTGATATTGCCTACAGTATTGATTCACGTGCATGGATAACGTTTCGAACCCACGGGCAATGCAATCTTTTTATCAAGGTCAGATGAGTATCATCGATCATGAACGATATATCTATACTGCCCTTGATTTGTTTAAAACCTACCAAATGAAGGATAAACACACACACACACACAGAAAGACACACTAGTTTAGGGACCATTATGAATTGAAGCAACTTTTTTTCACTATTATTTGTACTACGTGTTTTCTTAATATAAATGTTTGCTACAAATATCGAGATGACATAATTGTAATATACTGTTTAGATTAAATTTCTTTTTCTCACTCGAAATTCCGTATTTCGTCCTCTAGATAATAGTTTCTGACTTCCCTCATTCGACTGGCCCCACTTAACAACTACCTACATAAAATTTGTCGCAATATTTTGAGAATAGATCCCTTACATCAAAATAGGAAATATGTTAATATGGACCTGTGGTCGGAAGTGCATAGTTTCGTAGCAATAGTGTATAGGAAACGTGAAAAAAAAAATGAATTTAGAACGTCCATAGTTCCACTACTATAGGACCGATCGTAGTCGGTTCAAGACATCACTAACGAACTAGTATGTGAACTATCAATATATCCATCTTTCATAATCTCTGGTATTTGCATAATCATTTCTAGAGGGGCTGTTTGTTAGTGCTTGATCACTTTCCACCTACCTCTCTAAAAATTGGTATGCAAGTACTGGAGCATTCTTAAATATGGATATTTGGATAGTTCACATACCCTTTTCTCCGTGATGTCTTGGGTTCCATAATAGTGAAGCTATGAACTTTTAAAGCTTAAGTGTTTCATGTTCATGGAACCTTATAACTCCAAAACTATCCACTTTTGAGCACAGGTTCAACTTCTTTTTTTATTATTATTATTATTTTGATGTGAGGGATCTGTTCCCAAAATATTGTGACACATTTTTGTATATTCGTGTATATTCTAGGGATGGCCAGAACCGGTTCCTGGTGGAACCGGTTTTCGGGTCTGAACGGATCCGGTTCTAGAAGATCCAGGTCTGGAACCGGTTTTTTGGATCCAGGTCTGGAACCGGTTCTTCGGATCCAGGTCTGGAACCGGGTTTTCGGATTCAGGTCTGGAACCGGTTCCTAAAATCCTGTTCTGAAACCGGGTTTTCGGATCCATGTCTGGAACCGGTTCCTAAGATCCGGTTCTGGAACCGGGTTTTCGGATCCATGCTCGGAACCGGTTCTGAAAATCGGATCTCCGAGAACCGGTTCCTCACGAAACCGGTTCCGCCGGAACCGGAACTTTGTGGCCATCCCTAGTATATTCGGACCTTTTATAAAAGAGGTTTATAAAATATGCATATTTTCATTTACATTTGTACCAATATTATTGTGACTACGAGATGTTATTAAAGGTTTTTAATCTAGATCTTTTATTACAAAGAAGAGAACAATAACCGTTAAAATTTTTAGGGTTCATTCTGGAACATTACATTCTGGAACATAAATTGTACAGTGAGTACCTTGTAAGAAATATATATCATACTGAGCACCAACTCACAAAGTAAGGGAAACAAATTTATTGTGTAAGGACGGTACAAAGAACTCTGTATTAAGTACCTTACTTACTATGTTTGTACTGGGTGTTTCAAAACAACACCGACAACGTTTGGGAGATGGTTCCTAACATCAAGATAAGACAAAAAGTATAGACCAACCTGGGTGTACAAATGATTCCTTTCGGAGTTATAAGCTGCCGAAAACATAAAAAATTGAACTTTAAAGGCTTATAGCTCCAAAACTATGGAACCTACTGTAGTCGGACCAAGACTTCATTTAGGAACTAGTATGTGCCCTATCCAAATATCCATGTTTCGGAATACTGCGGCACTTTCACAACATCTTTTATGGAGGTAGTTGGTGAATACTTCCGATTATATGCCCGTAGCCAAAACTCCTTCTATAAAAATTGTTGCGGAAGTACCTTAGGACTATGAAACTTTTTTTTAAAAAATATATAATGCACATATTAGTTCCTAAATGAACTCTTGACCCGACTACGGTATGTGTTATAGTTTTGAAGCTATATAAAAGTTCATTTTGTATTTTTTTTTTTTTTTTTTGTATTTTCGGGAGCCTATAACTCCGAAAGGAAGAATTTGTGCAGCCAGGTTGATCTATACTTTTGTCTTATCTTGACGTCAGGAATCACCTCCCAACGTTGTCTTTGTTGTTTTGAAACACCCTGTATAATAAAAGATCGGACTCAAAAATCAGAGTTGTGTTAGATTTTTTAGTACTTTTATGTTTTATCCTGTTATAACAATTCACACATGATTCTCTCTTTTTTAAAATAGTTATATTTATATTTTCTTATTAGGTAATCTAATCATTAAGATTAGAACTATTTTGGTGGTTTTACTTTGTTATATTTTACTTTATATGGCTCAGTTTTAAACTATGAAATATTACAATTGTACTCTTATATGGTACTAACACTGAATTTTAAGCCCTTAAATTGCTTTATGCACAAAATATTCAATTAACCTTGTCCAGTGCTACATTTTGCTAACGCTATTCTTACCACTTTAAATATGTTATTGCATTTAATATTATTATTATTATTATTATTATTATTATTATTATTATTATTATTATTATTATTATTATTATTTTAAATAATATTTGCAACTAATATTTTGTTACATTAAAAGATTAACATTTAATGAAGAACAAGCAAAGTTAATAGCTAATTAATTAGTGTATAGAATCTGTAAAATTATCTCACATTACATTATATCTCACATTAAAATTATCTCACATTACATTACATCTCACGTTAAAATTATCTCACGTTACATCTCAAATTTATATATGTTCTCATATAATGCAATTTTGTTTAGAGACTGTAATTAACTTAGAATCTACAACTAATTTGCACTTAGTTATCGCTTAAGATTCTTAACAATCAAAACAATGTAACTTGAAATACAGACAAACAATATTCTGTTGACATTTTCGTGTTGGCCCAGCAGGCTACTTGTTGTTTGTTGCACATGCTCTGGCGGATAAATACCTGCTGGGATGTCTATAATTATTATATCTCACTTTCCTTAGGCTGGATACTATTGACTACTAATTACAAGATTATTACTATTATTATTATGTTAAGAAATTATTATGTTATGTTATTGTGAATATACACTTTATAATACAAGCTTTATATAATTTATTGTAATGTTGACGTCAAGGTATCTCTGCTGTTATTTCTATATTAAAATTTCATTGTTTATTATTCTAATTAAAACTAAACTATGCTGAATAATATGCTGAACATTTGATTCGAGACGAAAATAAAATGAAATATTTCAGCTTAACGTCTTACGTTATGTTCTTCCAAGTAAAGGATACGATTATTAAAGCAAGTGAATGATGATGGAATGATAATGTCGGTGGAAACTTTAGTACTCTGAGAAAACCCACGGACACGATGTTGTCCAATGCAAACTTACTTGGCCGGGCATTGAAGCAGGGACCCTGTCCAGCTGAGATAAGCATTCTACCACTGAGCCTTCGTGACCCCGTTAATTCGACACGAATGTTTTATTCTTATTGCATATTAATTGTACTAAACCAAACATTTTGTGTGATACTAATGATCATAGATATTCCAAGCGGATTTTTCATTATTATTTTTTCAACAAAGCATGTTTATTATTAGACAAAGAATATGTGTATGGTAAGAAAAAGAAATACAAAACAAAATTTTTAAAGATAGCTTGCATCAGTTTTACTAAGCTATGAAGTTCTCTGCTCCCTACCACTTGTTATGGTTGAGATCTTTCTTAAGCACTGGCTCAACTTATTTCGTTCTGTCAAAGATATTCTGTGATTTTACTCGCTCTAGTTGCGAGTAGCAAAATTTCATAGTTCCAGCAAGTTTTATATGTATATATATATATATATATATATATATATATATATATATATATATATATATATATATATATATATATATTGTCGCATTAGCAATTACAATCTCTGCAACTTAAAGAGGCCGGACGCAGGCCAGTAGCCAGCCTAAAAATGTAGGGGAGGGGGAGCGATCCAACCATATTATAGTTCATCACCATATTATAGTTCATTTGCAAGGCTAACGTGAAAAGTTATGGGGGGGTCAACAAACATTTAGGAGGGCCCTTCCCTCCTAGAACCCCGTTTATACAGGCCTGGCCGGACACTCTTTTATTTCTCATTTCTCCATTTGATGTCTTCTTGAGATTACGTTTCGATATCATTTGTAATATGTTGTTACATAATTCAAACAAATTATTTGAAATGTTCTGCAATCAGAGACAAAAAATTCTTTCCGTTTGATGAAATTAGTTTTCTATATAACTTCAGCATGAACGGACAATTTGAGTACAGTTTTCAGTAAATTAAAATAAATGTAATTTTCTGTGTCCCAGCCATTTCACCGCTGTAAATCCAGTCATATCACCGTTATTCTTAAAATAAATTTTATCAAACGGAAAGAATTTTTGTTGCTGACTGTATGTTAATCTCAAGAAAGAAGAATGAGCTAAAGAAAGAAAGAGGGAAAGAAGAAAGTACCGAGACCTACCTCAGAACAATATGTACAGGTAACGAATGAAAAGTAAAATTTGGTGTTTACTTGGTGAGAATTTCTTGATTAGTTCAAGAAGATTCCTTTTGATGGAATTTGTTGGAGATAAATTTCGACTTTGGGACCCCGAAAGTCATGTAGTAACTTGAAAACAATGTTTCAGCAAGCCGGCCTCGACCAAGCTCTGTGATTTGTTGGAGCACCAAAAATCCAAGTCTTAATGACAATAGACTAATGAAAATCGCAACACGCTAATTACATCGATGGAGTCTTCTCCCCTTCCCCCGACATATCCCAAGCAAAGCCTAAAATGACACTACAGCTACAGAGACTGTATATACTTATACTTAACTTGTTATACTTAACTTGATTGCTCCACTGATAAGCTTTCTTTATTAATCGTATTAAGTTTAAAAGGTTCTCTGTAGACTTTTCGCTAAAATTTCCACCAATAGTAGTAAGTTGTCTGCATTAATAGTGCAGCAATAGTGTCCGATACCGCTCTGAAGGGCCACTTCCAACATCAGAAGTCACGGCGCATATAATATTCTATTAAACCTTGCTTTTACAGTGGAATATCTAATAAATAAACCCCTTTTAACAAAAGAGCACACATGCATGCACAAAGCATTACACACATATATATACATACACTTAAAAAAAAAGACTATCTAGGAATACACATGCATGTACACACAAACGAGAAAAAAAAGTGGGCGTCCCTTTGAACACTGTGAAAGCCAAAAAACTTCTTCACTTTAGTTTAATCGACTGCCCTTCCCTTCTTCTGTGACACATACATACATACACAGTCCCATAAACACACCACCCATATGGTAACACACACACACATACTCATACACACACACAGGTGTCTAGTGAAGCTAAAGTGATATTTCGCGTGTCTCTCCGTCTGCTAGGCTTTTTGTGACCACATGAATAATGACCACAGCGTCCACTTTTGGGTGAGAGGAACAAAATTGAAGGCGACCACATTTTATTTAATTATCTCGGCTATGGTTACTCGTAATTTGGTTAACGTTCGTGCATAGAACGAAAAGTGTATTGTGTCAAACGACACTGGCGACCGAATACACTACAACAGGATTCGCTTAACGAGAAAAGGCCAACAGGCTATGTTCAGCGTAAGACAAGATTAAAGGTACCATGAATAAAACCAGGAGGAAAACACAAAAGCAACGCTTTTTTTGTTTTCAAAACAATAACAATAACAATGAATAAAATATGAAAAATTCGTCTAACAATGCCACCATATTGTGTGTTGACAGTGTTGCCAAAGATGGAGATATTACTTAGAAATTGAACGAGGGCTCTCTTCTCAACGAACTTAAAAGCTTGGTTACTGAATTATCTATGTCTGTCTGTCTCTGTGTGTCTGTTATTTGCCAATTTTTCAATTTTGAGGCCTTCATTTGCTGGAGCAACAGAAATTATCTTTAAGAAGTGATGGAATTTTTCGCGTCACTCTTACCGTTCCCGAGATATAGGCTAAAAAAAAAGTTCCGATTCCGGGAGATTTAAAGATCCATATCTCGGGAACCGTGAGTCATAGAGAGGTGATTTTGGTGGTGATGATTCCATTTTGAGCGCTCCATTCAATAAAGCATCAAAAACTATCTGAAGGAAATGATGGAACTTTTCGCGTCACTCTTATTGTTCCCGAGATATTGGCCAAAACGAGTTCCGATTTCGAGAGATTTAAGGAGCCATATCTCCTGAACCGTGAGTCGTAGAGAGATGATTTTGGTGATGATGATTCAATTTTGAGCCCTTCATTCAATAAAGCATCAAAAACTATCTTAAAGAAGTGATGGAATTTTTCGTGCCACTCTTAACGTTCACGAGATATTGGCCGAAAAAGTTCCGATATCGGGAAATTTAAGGAGCACTATGTCGAGAACCGTAAGTCATAGATTGATGATATTGATGTTGATCAATACCAATATTGATTCAATATCAAAACCAGTTATTAATTCTTGTGTCATTAGATAATCAAATAAATTTAATAAACAATTTCATATAAATTTCGAAAAAAAAAATCTTAGTGAGTTCGTTCTGGCAATGCTCTTGGAGCATTCTCAACTGGTTTTCCTTCTTCAACCTCCAAGCCATCAGAGGACTACCGCCTGAGATGACGAACATGGTGTAGGATGAAGTTGTTTATTGAACGTCGGCCTCCTTCTCTATCCGATATACAAACTCTTCCGTTCAATAATTACGAACTAACAAGTTTGACATCATGTCAATTGCAATTGAGGCTCCCACCAAGTATGAAGTCAGTTATATGTAACTCGATTGTT
This sequence comes from Thermobia domestica, assembly GCF_964235325.1. Classification (NCBI taxonomy): domain Eukaryota; kingdom Metazoa; phylum Arthropoda; class Insecta; order Zygentoma; family Lepismatidae; genus Thermobia; species Thermobia domestica. The sequence continues at coordinate 49,217,564 of NC_137464.1, forward strand.
TCAGGAGGAAGTCCATAATATAGCCTTACATCAAACATTAAATAAGTAAGAATTACGGCGAGCACTTTATAAATGACGACTGTGAGCATGACTGATGCAAAGAATTTCAAGAAGAAGTTAACCGATGTACACGACAAGGATGGTGCCTAAGACTGAAAAACAATGGCGGCACAGATGACCTTCGTCCACATGTGAATCGTGTGATGTTCATGACGATTTCTGAGCTGTTTCATTAGTTCCCTGAAATTTCAAGATCAGCAGTTGAAGAAATTACAAATAAATATTCATAAGTCCATAGATATTAATATTGAATGAAAAAAAAAAATCAAAATATCGCAGTACGTCGCCAGGATTCGACTGTCTTTGCAAAATACTCATATTTGAGTTGAGTAGTGTTCACGGATGTCCATATTGTATATGCTATATGCCACAAAATAACCTTGTACTGTCTCGATTCATTTAATTTTGCAAACTATTTGTCTTTATTAATGTTCACGGATGTCCAGATTGCATGGAATATATTCCAATACTAATCTGCGCTGTCCCTATTTCACTATTTTTGCAAGGAATTAGTATTAAGTAGTGTTCATGTATGCTCATTATAGCACAATACTGTCTTGTGCTGTGCTGATGTCATTGTTTTCGCAAGGAGCTTTATTAAGTAGTGTCCATGGAAGTCCATATTTCATGCGGGACCACGATGACTCAGTGGTAAAGTTCTTACCTTCAATGTGTGGGGTTCCTGGTTCGATCCGCGAACAAGTAAGTTTGTGATGGACAGCATCTTGTCCGTGGGTTTCCTCCGGGTACTTCCATTACCTCCCACATTCCTATTTCACCATTTTTTTTAAATTATAATTCACGTACCTTAATTATCTGTCTTCTTTAGTCTAAAAAGTATAATCGTTGGCACCTTTTAATAATAAGTGAAAGATTTCATTTTTTTTTAATATTGCATGAAATCTGTACAAATAATATATTGTGCTGTCCCGATTAACCTTTTTGTAAAACTATATATATTAAGTCCATATTACACGAAATGTATTCTAACAGTGTCTTGTGCTATCACAATTAAACTGTTTTAAAAGCTGTTTCATATTAAGCAGTGACCGCGGATATCCGTATTGCTACTATATGTCCTACTGCTGCTTGGTTCATATATGCTATTAATCCTCGGTTTCCATAAAATGGCCAGAATGCGTGCCTTTATTTCACAAGGTCACTTGTTCGGTTCCGATGAGAGAACATCTACGATACTAATTTACAGTGGTTCAGATTCCACTTTAAAACTGGAAGGCTTGTCCTATATAACCTGGTTGCAGATAGTGGACGTAATTGCAAATGAATCCACCTATTTATTAGCTTCCCAATATTCTTGAAAATTACCCGAGTAGTCAAAGAAATATGTATCGTGTAGACTATATTTTCAAACTAAAACGATGGACGCAAGTACTGCTTTGTGAGGTAGACGAATGACATGAAGACTATGACGTGACGTTGCCTTATCGTACAAAGATGTGGCAACACCGCAGATTTTTTATTCGCTAACAGCATTTAAAGGGAATTGGGAGCACCGCCTTCAAACATCATAAACGCTGTCTCTTAGTATAGGACTTAAACCCCTCAATACCTTAAAAGCCCACCTCCCGCGCTTAGAGTGCTGCTATTATTAATATTTCATGTTTTGGCTATCCTCGAACCTTACAAAATTTTGCCTCAGAAAACAAAAGTACTTATTACTTCATTACCAAAAGTGACAAGATTGAATATTTTTTCTCACTTATTTTGCAAGCAAGCAACACAAAAGAGAAAAGAAGAAGAGCAAAAAATAGTCTTTCTTTTGTCTAACATTAATTACTAACTTCCAGCGCTGTTCTGTTATTTAAGCAGAAAAGGGGAAAAGGGTAGAACTGCGTATATATGGGCAAAGAAGAGGGGAAAACGAGAGATTTACAACCAGTTTTAAATGTAATTAAATTGCTATGACTAATCAATAGGGTTGCACGAAAACGTATTTCACAGCTTTACTTACTTCACTAATTGGTAGTTGTTCACATAGAACACTCTACTGTGCTTTTCCCAAGTTTTTCCTTTCCTTTCAATACATTTATCTTCCTTTTATTTCAGTATAGAGGTAGAAAGTCACAACTATTATTTAAATTTCGACTTGTTTTTTAAAGATATTTTAATAACAAAAATCTTATATTATTGAATATGCTCTGAGATTATTTTACGAGAAAAGAAAAAAGAAATCTATCTATTCGTCAGTTTGTCTTCTTTAAAATAAGTAATTGGAAGATGATTTTCCATGTTGCACATTATTTCTTTCTTCTACCTGGGCAAGAACGCTCTCTCCGCTGGTCTAGTGGCTGGCACGTCCGCCATTGGTGTGCGAGGTCCCTGGTTGGATACCCGCTGGGGGAGTCTTTGGAATTTTAACTGTCGTGGATATGTATGTGTTCGTGTCACTGTCAAACTTGGTAAAAATTAAAGAAGCCTTGTATACGAGAAAACTCAGGTGCTCAGGAAAATGAGGTATGATCTGTTATTCTTTAAGAAAAAAACGATGGCTCAGTGTTAGAGCGTTCACCTCTGGTGCGTGGGGTCCCTGGTTCGATCCCAGCTCACGCCAAGTGGGCTTTGTGGTGAACATTTACCGTGTGCGTGGATTTCCTCAGAGTTCTTCCGTTTCCTCGCACTTTCTTCATTCCACCATTTCATTTATTTCTCATCATCACCTCTCGTTTAGCCAACATGGATTTTTTTTTTTTTTTTTGTAAATTGTGTTACTATCAGCGCGTTTTAAAGGAATACATGATAATATGACAATTTTAACTGATTAGAAAGAGACAAATATTTTGAATTTGCTACACGAATTTAAATCATATGTAATCATTCACATATGCTCATGCAATTAAGAAATCTCTCCGAGTGTGCATAGACTAGAATATTGCTTGTTGCTCGCTTAATATGGCTAGTTCACCACATTCGTTACTATTTTACAAATTCACATTAGAACTATAACTTGCTTGATAGATTTAAAGTTTAAGGATTCTTTTCGCCACCGGGCTTACATGAGACTGAACCTATTAATCAAAACAAAATCACAACCACTACTTGGACTTTCAGCTCCTCCACCGAGAATTGAATGCGGAACCATGCATGCAGGAAGAACACAGATTAGCCACTTTATTACGAGCGGGAATTATAATTAAAATAGTTATTTTGGTGTTAGAGGGTCCAGGTTTTCACGTCTCCGTAAGATCAGTAGGTTCCTGAAATATCCACTGTGTTTATTTGTTGCAATATCTCTGTAAAAGCTGGCTTCTCAAACTTACACTTTATATATGAGAATCGTGCGTAAGATGTTGGGGGATTCACATTAAAGGTGCATAAGGTTGTTTTCAAACCAGAAATCAAGGAATAGGAAAGGAAAGCTGAGAGATAGAAAACATGAAAGTAAAATTTTCACGAACGCAGATAAAGTACGTTAGCAACCGGTAGCTATAAGCCATTGAAAGCACTCTTCAGCAAGGCAATAAAAGTGCGTCTACGATATGAGAAAGTGCTTTTACTGTTATCAGAATGAGAATGAAAGTAAAATACGTTTTCTTTAATACTACCTTTTTTTTCCTTCGTCATACAGTAACGGAAGAACCAGGGAAAGATGTGATGTGCTTAATAATAATAATAACAATAATCTACCATCTCAGGGGGCGACAGTCTCTTTTTACCCTCATATACTGTAAAAATGGTATACACGTGCGAAGTCGTACTTAAATGAGATGAGCTTGTGCTCTATTCCTCACGCAATGCTTTAGAGGTATTGCTTCTTGGGTACAAGAATTACCTTCCACTTCCCGAAAAAAAAAAAAAAAACTGTCGCGTGTTGGTTTACATGCTTTCACTCTATACTTGGAAGCTAGTAAAAGAAAACTCGTAAACAGAAGAGAAATGAATCAGTACCTAGTTGTTACATACGTATGTTTAATGTTTTTTTTTTTCAAATAACACATGTAATGTACCGAGATCTGCCCACCTAAAGCATCTAACATAAATAAAATAAAGAGTTTGTTTGTTTGTCTGTCTCTCTGTGTAACTGTGTGTGGCCTGGGGACCAGACGAGTGGACCGCGAGTTACCAAATTTTGGTTACTGATACCTTGACCCAAGCTCCAGACCAAGACGAAGCACCTTTTTCAAAATTCGAACCAGGGGTCTCAGGGGGGGGGGAGAGGACGTTTACTAGGACATGTAAAAGTAGTATAAAAAGACAGATATTAGTGTTGAATTCATTGTTTCCGCGGTCATGATCAATGGTGAAACTCCGATCGTATTATCTTCCAAATTCATCCCATTCGGCTGCGGGCCGGGGTCACCTGCCGGAGGTGGGATACCGAGACATGTAAAAAATAATCCATAGTGACCGATATTAGTGCTTTCGCGGTCGCTGAGATTAATGGTGATACTCCCACAGGCGTTGATTTCCGAATACAGCCCCCATCGGCTGGCGACCAGAGGCGTTTTTTTTTCTAAATTCGAACCAGGTGGTCTCAAGGAGCGTTTATCGGGATTTGTAAAAGTAGTAGAAAATGATCAATATTTCTTTCTTTCGTTGTTCAGTTTGTTTACAAAGATATTTTATCTGACCTATGCGAAGAATGGGCAGTTCAGCTAGTATAATAATAAGTAAGTTTTGTCTCATATTTTAAAAGAACAATAGACTTACAAACTTAGAAGATTTAATACTGAAACTGTAGCAGTAATAAAGCAGTTTACTCACAGCTCCATTGACAAGGCCCCAGAAGGTAGACGTTGACCAATAGATATAAGACTAAGTACTTGTCCAGCCCTATCCAGTGATATTGTTATTTTGGCCCTAAAATCTCAGGAACTTGGTCCAAAAGCCAGCAAATGTAACGGGGTCATTGGTGATTTAACCTTTAAACTACGGAGGTAAATTCTTTAACCTTTAAACTACGGAGATAATTTACCTTTAACCTTTAAACTACATTTAAAGCGTTTTTGTAAGGGTTTACAAAGAAGTCCATTTCTTCACTCCTACTTACCGAAGACAAGTGAAACAAAACGTGTTACAAAAGGTATTGTAGTACCATTTCGAAATCAAAATATCCGTAGTTAAGACAAAAAAAAACAGAGTATTTTGAAAACAAAATATCCCGTAGTTTATAAGTTAAAGAAACTGAGAGGTTTTAGGAAAAAGGTCTACGTCTCATACGCGAGCCTCGCTGCTGAAAAGGTACGTTAACCCATCATCAATCAATCAATCAACGAAGGTGGAAATATGACTAGATTTTTGAAATGATCTGGTAGCAGTTTTCATATAGTGAAGAATGATCTCTCGCTAGTTTCATCCTGATCCTGAAGTTTCCTTGTAACTAATTGCATGTCATATGCAAGCTCTTGAAAGGCTCTATACTAGACATACCTTTTCTTTCGTCTACCTTTGTTTTCTTCCGAGATATATAGTTTTGAAAAAAATCTTCGAGTCACTACTTATGGCGATATCTCAGCTTAGCGCTATTCTCTATGGCTGTCTCTCACATATGCTAAATGCGATTGTATACTGATCTTATTCCTATATTGATTCCATTCCTAAAGCCTCTCAGTTTATCTAAATCACCAATGACCACCTTACCTTTGCTGCCCTTTTTGACCAACTTTCTGAGGCTTTAGGACCATAATAACAGTACCTCTAGATAGGGCTTCGAGAGTACTTCCTACTACACCTACTGGTTAACGTCTACCTTCTAGGGCCCTTAGCAATGAAACTATGAATATACTTCTTCCTACTTTTGGTTTTAATAGAAAAAGAGCGAAGATGAAATCTATCTTTGTTATACTAAATCTAATTCCAGAAACCGCTTCTTGTTATCAATTACTGTTTTCTTGTTCTATGATGATCAACATTGAAACCAGAAGTGGTTCATTTCTTTCACTTCCGGTTGCAGTAAAGGGTAAATAGAGAAGGTAAGACCTATTGTTGAAATATTAAATTCATATAAAATACCGGTACCGCATCTAGTTATCTATTACCGTTTTCCCTGTATTGCCACTAATGCTGACCACGAGACGAGACAAATAAGGTTTTCTCGTCTCGCTTTGTGAATTTTCTAGACGTCTAGTCTCTTCTCGATTTCTCGAATTCTTTCTAGTCTTTTTTTTTCGATTTTCGAAAAGCTTTCTTGCCTCCTCCTATTGTAAAGTATGTACAAAACTCTGGCTCTGATTTTCTTCTTACCCCTCAAGCCGAGAATTAAATACCCACTAGCCGCTGCAAGAGGCAGTAATTCTAAATAACAATAATAGCAATTTCAGCATAATGCCACGAAAATGAACGTAATTTCATGTAATTGTAAAGAACAAACCAACATATGACAGCACATTGTAGTCTAGTTTTCAGTGACATGCGCTTTCGTTCACGTGGGACAACAAAAGGTGGCAGAATATGCAGCATTTCGTCACTTCTACATGGGACGTATTTGTGTACGTCGAACCAAGTCTGGAAGCACTATAAAGGTCCATATACGTTTACGTCTAATCGGCTTGAGCAGATAATTTCATCTAAAAGCTATACGAGAGGATCATGAAAGATGTTGTATAATAACACTTTAACCATATTTATTATTGGAGTATATTTAAACATGAATTAAACATAACTTTCTTACAAGGCTGTCTATATTCTTTATTATAAATTAACGAGAAATGTTACAGTTTCGGAAGTATATCACTTCCTTCTTCAGACTACTGTTCCAACTAAGATAACGTAACATAATTTGTTATCTCTACCAATCAGGAATCATTTTTTTGTTATTTTTCATTAAAATTCAAAATATATGTCCATTGTTGTGACAATTTTAAACTCTTAACAGAAATAATACATTGTTAATTAATCTTTATATTTCTTTTAACATATATTAACTAAATTAAATACTAATTAACTATCTAAATATTGAAATTTTCTACCTAATATTGAATACTAAATTTTCTACCTGAATATTGATTACTAATTAACTACGTGAATATTGAAAACATATGAATAAAATTTAACCCTATATTGTCCTTATATTCTACTTTCCTTCTTTCTTCTTTCTTCCCTTTTCAAAATGTACTCCCATTCTTCATTAATACTCAAACCACTATTCAAGTTCATAGCTTTAACGTACACTTCTTTTATCCTCTTCGCTTCTTTCCACTTCCTAACCAGTTGTCTCCCTTCATATTCCAATATTTTCGCTCCTTCCCAGTTTACTTCGTGGCCTGATTCATCTACGTGCTTGTAAATGTAAGAAAGTTATGTTTAATTCATGTTTAAGATGGACACAAGACCTTTTTATAAAAATATCTATGGAGTATATTGTGTAATGACTTGCGTATCTTTAAACATATATAATTTTTTTTACTATAATCCTACAATCAATTTGTCAGCTTATACCTTTAACACTATGAACGCCTTAACAGTGAAGCAGTGTTTTAGCGCTAAAACTTAGAGGAACTAACGTTGCCCATGTGACTCGACAGCAAGTTCTCGTCTCGTCTCGTCGAGAAAACGAGAGAGCATTGTAAATTTTGTCTCGCCCATCTCGTTTTCGAGACGAGATGACAAACTTCTCGTCTCATGATACAACACTTATTCCGATCAGTGTTGAAACCTATAGTCGTAAATTTTTGCCAATTTCGGTTCGGATAGAGGAATAGAAATAGAGATTAAAGCTATTCTTTGGACTCAGAATTTATTTCGAAAAGCTATTTCTCCTTACATCTTGCCATTTAAGCTCTATGGAGATCAACTGTGAAACAAAATGGTACGATTTCTTCCACTTTTGGCTTGAAACAGGTGTTATGAAAGAAAATAGAACATATTAATGCGACACTGAATTCCATATATTACTTATGCATAGCATAATTTGAAAGTATCAGCGGAGATTTAAGTACTTTATTTTCAAAGATCTATTTTGTTCGCACAATTGTGCACTTTTCTTCTTTTTGCTGGGAATGAGTCTTGCTTGGAATGAGGCTGTTAAGATATGGATTGTTTGTGTTAGGAAATAATTGGCACATGCTTATATTTTGATTATGCATTGTTAGGATATATATATATATATATATATATATATATGGCGCGGATCCAAGGAGGTGGCTATAGGGGCTATAGCCTCCTCTTGACGCTCAGGTATATACTGAACAAAATGGTCTTGAATCCAGCTTTACACTGGATAAAGCTGCAAACTGTGGTTTAGCCTCTCCCTTGATCATATCCTGGATCTTCCACGGTATATATATATATATATATATATATATATATATATATATATATATATATATATATATATAGGGTGTTAATGAAATATATCGACAAACTGTAAGAGGTGATTCCTCACATCAAAATAAGAAAAAAAGTTCATATGGATCTATCGCGAAAAGTGCATAGTTTCAGAGCTAGGGCTGTCCAAAATCGCGAAAAAGCTATTCAATAGGCCCTATTCCAGGAACTGTGGATGGTTTTCCTTATCAGCGTAAAGGAAGTCACGCATACACAATCCAAAAGTGCATATTTAATCAGTTTTCAATAAGTGTACAGGGTGTAATTCTCAGATATGCTCTCAATAGAATTTTCAGATATACCCTGATTTCAAGTAGGGTCCAAAGTGTGCAGGAGCTAAGCTTTGACTACAATGGACATCCAAAGCTTCGGAGGGGAGTCGGAAGTGTGAAGAACCGGCAGCTCCATGTCTTTTTTGTGTGTTCGGAATAACGTGTGATGCGATGTGTTTCGTCATGGTATAATTCACTTTTTTCCACTTATAAGCGTGAAATACAACATCCCAGTATGCGTTTTCTCAAGTACGAAAGATCGTGCTGCTGACGATCCTTAACACTTCGGACATTTCACCAAATGATTTCGTGTTCACTGCTATCAAGACGTGGCGTTTACCTACTTTGGACCAATTATAAAGTTAGAGCATATCTTGAAATTCGGATGATGGCATATCTGGGAATTTCACTCTACAGGGAACTTTGTACACCAATTGAACATTAATGAAATATGGATTTTTGGATTGGGTATGCGGACTTGCTTTACGCTGATAAGGACCGCCATCCACACTCTCTCAAATTCGAAATAGGGCCCCTTGAGATTTGGGTTTTTCGCAATTTTGGACAGCCCTAGCTCTGAAACTATGCACTTTTCCCCACTGGTCCACATGAACTTTTTCTTTTATTTTGATGTAAGGTATCACCTCTTACAGTTTGTCGGTGTAATTCATTAACACTCTGTATATAGTGCAAACAAGTTAAGTTTAAATTGATTCTGTAACAAAATAGTTGGTAAATTCCGATTATATATGGAAAGGGTATCACAAATCACAAATTAGTTAATATGCATGCGTGAAGTAGTTAATGTATTATTGAAATGAAAACTGATATTTAGGAAACTTGGAAGCTAACCGCAATAAATATATCTGGAACAAAATAGGTGATTGTGCCTGGCTTTGCACTATTGCTTAGGACTAATTAAGAGTAAGGTACATACTCTTGGAGATGTGGAGCGACTCTATTATGAATAATATCGTAATGGATATGGTAGGTACAAATGGAGAGTACACAAACCTACAGTCATACATATTCACTTACTCACATGGTAACCCATATATTTATTTAATTTATTTTCATACACTTTTTAACTTTGAACATTTTCGAAATGGTAGTTACTGGAAAATGAACTTTTAGTGCCTAGATCTTGTTTAGACAAGAGTCTTTCTACTGCTCTTTCATATTCCTTCACTTCTATTATTTGTCTGTCCCCTTTAACCTAAAGGGCTTAAAATTTAACTGCCACACTATCTATTATTGTTTGTAATGCGGACTACCAAAGGGGAGTTATTTGGTTCCCACTTGTTAAGATTAAATATATCTCGCAAAAGAAAAAAATTAGAAACTCTTACAATAATCTACAGTATCTGAAGTGAATAGTACACGGGAAATTTCAGCGAACAGTACACGGAACAGTACACCAGAAATTTCTAACTGCCAAATTGAGAAAAGGCGGAAAACAGCTACTTATTATGATGCTATTTAGGAGTGACACATCTAAATGTCATTCACATCTCCTACCAATGGGAAGGGGGTACTCTGTGCCCAGCAAATTTATGAGATACACTAACATTCAATTTGCAGTTCCACAAGGTATACGCTTTAGGGAAATGTTTTGAGCAATAACATAGTTTATTTCTTTTTTATTTTAAAGAATCGTTTACAAGAGTAATTACAAAAAGCATACTGTGATGGGCACAAAGTACTACTCAATCAATTTCAATCCTCTCTCATCAGGAATCGAACTCAGGACACAGTACACCGAAGGAGCGCGTGCTAGTTAATAGAAAAAGATCCTTTGGTAGATCAAAATTTAAAGGAGGTACGCATTAATAATCTTGACTGAACTAGATTATCACAAGTTGGATCCAGCGTTTCTGCAGCGTTCAACTTCGGGTATGGAATTAGTTAGTCATAAGCTTGTGTAATATTGTGAAGGCTTTTTAGGCTCATTCCATTATGATGCAGAATTTTCTCCCACTTTTGTGTTTTTATCTATTATTATTTGTATATTTAACAATTTTCCTTCTACAGTAGTTTTTGCCTACTTACGCCTGCAGAGAGCCACTATTTCTGTAAACCATCACAAAATGTACTCGGTTCGTTGTGTAAACAGTTGTAAATGGGAATGTTGTTAGATTTCGTTTACTTTGTTCGTCATCTTCGTAATAACAGCAGAGATAGTGTCAACAGTCAGAAAATGTGAACATGAAAATGTTGAATATTAAATTTCAAAATAACATGTGTGTTTGTAAAGCATTAGAAGAGACTTGTTATAATGATTACACAAACTATACCAAAGCTTTTAAGCATCTCTCAACCTAAATCTGACTTCTCGGGCAAAGTTTAGAGGTTTTTATACACTTTTTTTTGTCTTGCTCGGTTATATGAGATTGATTGTATGCCTAGATAAGTTTCATTATAGCTTAATTCGTAAGATCTGATTTTAGATATACGTTTGCTGTGAATTATTTCAACAAGAAAATCAAACTGTTTAAGTTGCCGACATATTTTGATGTATTAAACTAAGCTCCACTAACCAAACGTTGTCCTGTCGCGAAGCGTACTAATAGTATCCCGGTAAGTCACAACTACAAATCCTAAGTTAGAAAGATGCCAGTACTATTGCTACATTAGGAAGCATATTTTGTGCAATCACGTGTTATTTAATCAAAAAACAAATCAAGTGTTCGGCTGAAAATAAATTTTTTTCCTCAGCACAAGGCAATATTGATGCATCTCTCAAAAATCGCATGGAAAACAAAGGAATATGAATGGAACGAATATGAAAACGAAGGAAACGAAAGGAATAATTGAAAGGGACACAGTTTTGTGCCCCTTTCAATCGTGAGGCTATGAGAGATGTAGACCTACAGAATATAGTGGATCTGAAGCCATAGGCTTCCGCCGGGGATCGAAGCTGGATCTCCCACGCGAAAAACGCTTACGTTAACCGCTTAGTCACGAACGAGCTCACAAAAGAGTAAGAACAGTTTACATTGTAGCTACGTAAACGCTGCAACCATATCATGTAACATTGTGTATATGACAGAGGTCTTCCTTAACATGAACAAGCATATTTCTGTATAACTGCATCACTTTTATTTTCTCGTGTTGTAGAAAAATGATTACAGCCACCTTATTCTGTTTTCATATTAATTACGAATTTCTTCACTTAGCAGAGCTTGTAGTCTCTTGGGAGCAAACGACGGAGAAGTGGGAAAAAAAGAAGAATGAATAGTAGACAATTGGAAAGAAAGATAAAAACACACTTTGCCAATAAATAAATAAATAAATAAATAAATAAATAAATAAATAAATAAATAAATAAACATGACAATGCTAATGGTGGAAATAGTTGAGCTCGAGTTATTTGCAGTTGTTCTAAATTATGCAAGTCTGTTTTTAATCCTTCAATAAATGGTCAAGTAATCTGCATTATTGTCTTCGTTTATTTCAAAGGTGCCTAGAAAATGATGTTTGTTTCTGTTTTTAATACCAGAAATGAAATGTGGAACGTACATCATGTTTTACAATATAAGCTACATGTCATTTAACTAGGGTGTGGCTCTACGTACCATAGTTGCAACAATCTTCCTATTGGTTGCGAGAGGTCCCAGGATCGATTTCCGGTGGGAATATTTGGTCGAAAAGGTATAAAAGCTCTTTCAGGACAGCCAACCTGAATGATGTCTTTCCTGAGCCTTCTTTATTAACACCAGAAAAGCACCAGGATGATATCTAACATACAGTTCCTAGGCCGTTACCTTTCTTCCCTTGTTCTCCGGATAGAGTGCTTGCCGAGGAATGTCATTCCTCATACGTGTCAGTCTTAAGGCAATCTATGCCAATGCTGCCCAGAAATATGTAAAAATAAACTAAAAATAATAATTTAAGTAGTATTTAACAAGATCGATGTAGAAATTCTGTATAGAAATAACGTTTAAACTTCCATTGAGCAATAACTGTTTATTACTTTTTTAAAGTACATAGAAAATGAGTGTACCAATGCAATAACAGCAAGTGTAAACTTAAATCAATAACTATGAAAATAGAGAAGATATTTTCTTGTGAGTTTATTTTATTTTATTTTATTTTATTTTTAAAATGTATTAATCCTCGCGAGTATAGCGCACATGCCTTTAATATTGCAACCGCTGGTTTTACAGACCACGAACCACTACTGAAAGGATTTTAGAAACGTTTGTATGTACCGATTGAAAGTCGCAGCCGAAAAGTGCAATGATGTTGCTGACAAACTGGTTGGAGATAGCTCTCATGAGCAATGTATGAGCACATAAATTTGATATTGCAACCATTGCTTTTACACACTAACAAACACTACTGAAAGAAAGATGCAGCAAAGAGAGTAATGGCTAGCAATTGTTGACAATCTGGTTGTCTTACAAGGAGAAGGCAGACTTTGGTAAGTGAACTTCGGGGCCATTTTTTGCGAGTTGCTAGTGCACATTAAAAGAATTAATATTGCAGACTGGCCAAAAATAACGGAGAAAAACCGTTTTAAAGTTTTCTACTCGCTGCATATATTGTACGACGCACACAGTTACCAAGTGTCGGCGTGGCAAAGTAAGCAAATTCTTTGACTCATGAGTAAAGGGGTTCGGGTTCAATTCCTATTTAAGTCATACATTTTTTCTTACTTTAACCAATAAAGTACCGGTAGCCATTAGTAACTAGAAGTAAAATATATTCTAGTTTACTATATGTTTATAATGAATAAATAAAAAACAATAGAAATTTCCAAATCACTTGTAAAACCTTTCAATGTTCCATGTTAACTACGGTAGGAACAAAATTTAATCTATTCCGTAAATGTTATTGTTACCGCAGTCGTTGTGTAAAAAATGTTCTTGACGCTTCGTGTCTACATCTGTAGACAGTGTGCGAATTACAAGGGGAATGAGGAGGAAATCTCCTTTGGTTATAGCAACATCCAGTATTAGCAAAGGGGATTTCCCCCTCAACTCCTATGTAATTCACAAACTGTCAACACATGTAGACGCAAAGCGTCAAGAACATTTATTACACAACGACTGTCGTAACCAATGGCGTATTTAAGGGGGGCGCTTTCGGGCTTCATCCCCCCGAAATGTTATTTACTATAAAAAAGTAAATGAAATATCTTGGAGAATTTTCACATTTCCAGGACTAAACATGGCAAAGCCCCCCCCCGAAATAAAATCGTAAGTACGCCACTGGTCGTAACCATAATATAATTCGTGGTATCAGTACATTTACGGAATAGATTAAATTTTGTTTGCAAGTTAACATGGAACATTGAAAGTTTTTACAAGTGATTTGAAAATTTCTATTGTTTTATTCATTATAAACATGCGGTGAATTAATATTTTACTTATAGTTACAAATGCCTACTTTATTGCTTGAAGCAAAAAAAAAAAAAAAAAAAAAAAAAAGATGTATGACTCGAAAAGGGATCGAACTCGGGACACTTTACTCATAAGTTATATATTTTACTCACTCTGCGACACAGCCACTTAGTAAATTCTTGCGTCGTACGACATATGCGGCGAGTAGAAAACTTTAAGACGGGTTTTCTCCGTTATTTTTGGCCATTGCACTCTCCCAGTTTGTAATATTAATTCTTTAAATGTGCACTACCACCTCCCAAAAAATGGCCCTGAAGTTCACTTACCAAACTCTGCGTTGTCGTTGTTAGTTCGTCTTCCAGAATTCCTGGTTTAAAATCGTGAGTCATAATGTCTTAGTTCTCGAAATCTCTTTAATTACTTTGATAGGCACAATCATATATCAAAATTAACCTTTAAATTCAGAAAAAAAATATTAAGGTGAACAAAAAGAACTGTAAAAACTAAATCATCTTCTGAATTGAGAAAATATATTCTTATGCTGATGTCGGTTCATTTCACGAAGCTTGGTCGGCTAATCTACGTAAACAAATAATTAAAGCATATTTCATTGGCATTTCCGTGTATAAATTAATGGATTAAGATCTCTTGGTTGAAAATCTCTAATGATGATGAATCTTCTTTTGCTTTATAGTTGACAGTGCGTGCCCTTTAGAGACCACTCGTTCTGATTTCATGATCTTCTTTCGAAGTTTATTTACCTTTGAAGTAAACTTTGCTCGTGCAATACAGCCAGAAACAAAAATTATTCAGAATAAGTTTTACAATCTGATAGAATTATTGAATTATATGATAATTATTGTTATATTAAGAAACGAAGCTTAATTTCAGAAGTAGCAGCAGGGTGGCTCAGTGGTAAATGGCTCATTTCTGGTGCTAGGCTTCCTTGGTCTGATCTCAAACCAAGTGAGTTTGTGCTGGACAACATTGTTACCTTGGATTTTCTCGAGGTTCTCCCGTTTCCTTCTACATTCTCCTTCAACAGTTTTTCATTAATAATTAACTTTCATTCATGATTTATCTCCTTTCGCCTTCAGGACATAAAATCTGGAACGTCAAATTAATACTTTTTTTTTTTAATAAATGGTAAGACAAATTTAAAATAAGTGTGTACGCAGTTAGTTAGAATAAAAGGAAAGCACAAATTATAGTACTCAATGTGGTTTTTATAGTTATACTTATTGGATAGCCCTATGGCCAGCCTTTGCGCTCGGTGGTGTAATCTAAATGTATTTTATTTCAACCTTCCTAATTCAGTGTATCGTATTCCGATTTCTCTGGAATTATTTTTTTTTTACAACTATCTAGCGCTGTCAATGATACTTTTGTGTGTGGCCCCGTGTATCGTACTCGCTAATGCTCTCATCTATAGTGTTGGCGGTCCCCAGTGCGGACACTCGGTCGAAAAAGTGTTAAAGCTTTTTCAATCCTAGCCATCCTTTTCCTGAGTTTTCCTCATTCACACCAGGCAAATTCCGGGATAGTACCTAACATACAGATCCCAGACAACTGCCCTTTCCCGCCGATAGTGTGATCACCGAGGGACGTCATATCTCGTACATGACGGGCTAACATGCCTATAGATGCCAAAAGCCTATTTCCTAATCCCTGATCCTGATCTTTTTGTGCTGAAATGTACGCTGAAGCTTATTGTTGATCTTACCTGTTTTATTTCCATTAAAATTGTGTACACATATATTTCAATGAATACTGGTATTTCTTAGTCTTATTATTATCTCTCGGAGCATTCAAACCATTAGTACTAACATTTTAATATCAAGCAATTTTACTGTGTTTGAACATGAATATTTATATTAATTGACACTTGAAGTTTACCGTTTATCAAGAATAATAAACTTCAACAAACATTTTCACTGTTGCTGGAAAGGGATGCTAAAACTTCAACAAACAAATATTTTCCACATCGTTGAAAAGGAGAAACTGTACTTCAATAAATAAACAAATAAAACGTTGCTGAAAAAGGACAATAAAGTTAAACAACAAAAAAAACATTTTCGACGTTGCTGAAAAGAGACACTGAACTACAACAAAAATACAAACATCTTCTACGTTGGTGAAAAGGGTCATTAAATTTAAAGAAACTAATAAAAATATAAACATTTTCCACGTTGCTGGAAAGGGACACTAAACTTCAACAAACAAACAAACTAACTAACTAATTATTTCTTGTGACTTTTATCATAATAAAGAACACATATAGATTGGTAGCTTGGTTCTCTATTCATTAGAGTGAAAATGTCAATGATCTTAGCAAATCTAAAGCTGTCATTGATGAGAGTATTTTTGAGTTAATACTGTAGATTTAAAATTCTCAAACTTATTGTTCACTTTAAGTTTTCTGATCATTTGTCCATAAATGTACAGTAAAGAAAGGTGTAGACAGTAACGTTCTTTCTTGTTGTGCCTCACGATTTTCTCACAGTTCTGTGCAAGTATTCTTGAGGTGTTATTAGGAAACACGATTTCTTTAAGTACGGTCACGCTTCAATTTCTTAAATACTATAGCGTCAAGAATGATTATGGATGAATCATATTTATTATCGCATTACCACGTTATCTTGAAAACTTATTTTCATCACGATCATCAACGAAATCTCTTGAAAAAAAAAAGAAGCAAAAAAAAGTTAAAAAGGGGTTAAAAATACGGATGACGAAGAAGAGACAGAAATGAATTAAGAGGAAAAGGTATGATAGAAAAGGCACGAGAAGTTTGTATATAGTCTTAGGCACGATTTGGATAGCTAGATTGTTTCTCGCAGAAACGTTAACAGTAACTGACAACTAAAGTGGACTATTACATGGATCATACTTACCGTAAGATTATTAATTTCAAATTTGCTTAGTAATTACATGAAAAGGCTGTTATCTATGTTATGTGAAAGAGATATTTAAAAAGTTTGATTATAGAAAGTTCACGAGTTTATCAACAATTAGCTTACTATTAACAACATATCCATTGTATTTGTGATACACTAGAAGGCATAATAGCTCAGTGCTGCTAGTGTGCTGTAGTCGATCAGTCTAAAGCATTTTGGGTTCAAGCCCCTGCAAAGAGCATTAACACATTTAACCGTCCTCAAATTTCTATGTTTATGTCCCTGTTATAGTGGATCAAGTAGAAAATTGAATAAAATTAATTAGAACATAATCGAGACAAGCCTCCCGATTTAGATTATTTTTTTAAAAGTAGTAGAACGCGCACTTCCAGTGCAAGGGGTACGTGGTTCGATTTCAGATCATCAGCAACGCAAATACGCTAGTTGTCGCCCGGGGCAAGAACTTGCCTTAGCGCCCCCTTGACTAACCAAACCAAAAGGCTCCCCCAAATATTTGCCCAATTTTACGCTCTCCCAATCCGGCACCCGGGACAAGCCCAATTTGGCCCCTAGTTTCGTTACTGGCTATATGAGTGTGTGGTGAACAACATTGTGTTCCTGTATTTTCTCGGGATTCTCTCTTTTCTCCCCCATTCCATTATTTTTAATAATCATTGTCTTCAATAAATCATCAGTCTCCTCTAGTCTAAAGTGCATAAGCATGGTACGTCTGTAGTCTAAAGTGCATAAGCATGGTACGTCAAATTTAAGATTTAATTCTATTTCATGTTGTAGTACATTATCTTGATAGCTACTTAGTAACAATTATGCAAGGAAATTTTGGCATAATTGTCATTATTTATTCTCCTATATTAT
Organism: Thermobia domestica; assembly: GCF_964235325.1. Lineage (NCBI taxonomy): Eukaryota > Metazoa > Arthropoda > Insecta > Zygentoma > Lepismatidae > Thermobia > Thermobia domestica. Next base: position 49,235,297 of record NC_137464.1, read on the forward strand.
ATAGCTCCCAATAATATTTTTCAATAATCTATGTTACCTGATTGTGTTACCAATTTGTGTATTTCGCAAACTTTTCAGATACACTCTGCGTGATCATACTCGAGCCATTTTGTTATTCAAAAATCTATATTATCTGCTCGTTCCTAATTTACGTATTTCCCAAACTTCCAAATACACCCTATGAAACCAAATTGTACCCGAATCATTAACAATCAATAACAACACCTAAAAGGGAAAAGATTGGAAAATGCTTGTCCATGTATTTAAACCCCGGCATTCGAATGACAACACTAAGAACAATCCTGGAAAAATTCAAACTATAAATACTGCATTCAAATGTAGGGATAAAACAAAAGCTCTAATAGCTATCCTCAAGAAATAGAAACAGAGTAACGTATCACGCCAACTCTGAGCATAATTTGTCCAATTATCTCATGGTGACATGTAAAAATAATCGAAAACGATCGATATTAGTATTCAGTCTATAGCCCTCGAAGTCGTTGAGATGAATAGTGACATTCTCCATGACGTTTAAGTTCAAATTTATCTCTCATCGGCGGGAGTGAAAGTAGAAAGCCAGGTGACATTAGAGATTTCTATCATTACACTTTCCTTGTAAAATGTGTATCCTAAGGTGGAGAGGAAGTTCAAATAATTTTCCATGAATTTATTCCCTCAGTTCGAAAGGTAACATATTATATACGTAAAATCAATAGTTCTCAACGACAATAATAATATTACTAACATTAGTATTAATAGTACATGGTTTTATGTACAAATAAATAAGAACCCATTTAAAAAATAACAAATAATATTAATGTAAAACATATGTACTTGTTGTCATTGATTCTTGTACGTAACATATTATTTTCCACTATATTAGCTCGCCTCTTCAAAACCACTGGACACACCATAAGCCATGACGTCAGGCTTTGGGTACGAGAAATAATTTACTGAGAATCAAATTAATTTTGGCTGTATCGTCATTTCAAGCCATATCGTAAATTTTGAATTTGTAATCTGTGTATATATAGCTGAGTAAAGTAAAATAATACACTCTCCTTCGTGCGTTATTTTGTTAATAAATTTGACACAAGTTAAGAGAGTGGCTCAGTGGTAGAGCGTTCATTTCTAATGCATGGTGTCCTTGCTTCGATTCCAGCTCGCTCCAAGTGCACATTGTGGTATACAATTACCGTGTGCATGGGTTTTCTCGCGTTTCCTACCACTTTCTTCATTCTACCAATTGACATCATCACCGTCTCCAAAATCCTATCATGCTTAAACGTGGGACATAAAAGTTCAAAATTTCATTTCATCTTGTTTTACTTCAGATATGAGATATAACAGAGAATCAGAATCAGCTTGAGTTTGTCAGAAGTATAAGTAATTTTCGTAACACCATTAGGAATTTTTTTATTAGTAAAACAAGAAAGCTTGAAATTAAAGAGAAAGGGCAGTTATTGCTTCAAACCACGCTGGTTTTGATTTCGATAAAGCTTTCGATCACTCGGGACTTCTTTGTCATAATGTGTGTGAGTGTGATGGTGTAAGAAGAAAGATGAGAAGAAGACGGGAGAAAGATATCACCTCCTTTATAGAAAAGACCAAGCTATTAATTCAAGCAATAAGAAGAAAAAAAATTGAAAAACGAGAAGACCTTCCGTATATAGATAGATGATTGTGTCCAAGCTGTGGACATACACACACACACACAACTACATAAGAGGAAGAAAAAGAGTGTAAGTGGTACCCGGAAGGCCTGGACGCTAGATTGTGGAATTCTCTGGCCGGAAGAAGAATCAACCGCCTGGAAAATTGATCCTCCAATCTGCGGAGGTTTCGCAGAATAGAGGGAAAGAGGAAAAGCTGGAGGATGAGGAATAAGAAGGAAAGGCTGGGGGAGAAGAAATGAGAACAAAACGATGTCCTCTGAGGTGACCCAAACACTGCAGAAAACCGAAAGACATTTTTTTAACGAAAAAAGCCCCTTTAAAAATATGCGTGTATATACACAATAGAATTGTACTAACGTTTTATAATAATTTTTCATTAAATTTCTCTGTATTACTCTGAACCACGCTAATGACCATAGGGCTAGAGGGTAATATGCTGCTGTAGTAATTAAAACGTTGCAGTCGTGGCGCTCTCAACGGCTTGTGTTTACAGAAACAAACGATCTGGATGTGGCAAGCCATGCGAGTGTTTAGCGCAGTCGAAGCGGGCTAGAAGTGTATGTGCATAGTGGTTAAGCTAGAAAACACCTTTCCCCATTGAATATGAAAGGATAAAAGTGAAACAAATAGAGAGAGAGAGAGAGAGAGAGAGAGAGAGAGAGAGAAGTTACTAACGTCATTGGGATACGACTAAGTGATACAGAAATTTAATCGGTTTCTTCCGCGAGATATTTAAATTCATATTCCTAACGCCTTTACAACTGGAGTGATATTATATTCTTCATTTAACACTAACACTCATTTAATTCAATTTCTTTTCTTTTTTTAATTAAACTGCTTAAGAACAGTATTATCCAAGCATAGCATTGAAATAATTATATATTATATTTTATACGTTGTTACACACTTATGCATAGTTAATATTAATTATAAAAAGTAAATTTGTTTTGACATTTTGAAACTACGGAGACATTTTGCAGGGCGAATTCATTTCAAGAAAAACAATTTCTCGCTATTACAGTCTTTACATTATGGAGTACTGATGGAGCAGGTCACTAAGTTCGTTAGTCATGATTCAAAAGAAACAGAGGCATTTGGACCCATGTCCCGGTCTGATCTGGTGACCCAGACATATCTATGTCCTCGTTTGACCTGATGACTCGGACAGACTTACCATTTCTTACGGTTTGAGCCGGATTTACCCAATACTTGTAGTGATCTGATGAGACGCAAAGACGACGTAATATCGTCATATACTTAGGGGGTTTGTGGGAGGGGCTGCTAATAAAATTCTAATAAGCACAATTCTCTTCTCTCTTTCTCTCTCTCTCTTTCTCTCTCTCTCTCTCTCTTTCTGTGTGTGTGTGTGTGTGTGTGTGTGTGTTTGTGTGTTTCCCACGAAAAGTGTAATTTTCTTTCTCGCTTGTTGTTAGCGTCTGCGTGTCTATGTGTGTCAAAGCATTTCACTGAAAGATAACTACAAGACTTATCTGAGAATAAATACAACAGACACAGGAAATACGAGGAGTGATCAGAAAGTAAGGTTGCAAAGCCTGCAGTGTTACCTACATATATTATTTCATACAACCAATACAGGCAACATATAGTACATACATTGGGTTAGTTTTCGACATAAATTTCATTTCGGTTGAGGCACTTGCCGGATCATGGGATGAATTTGGAGATTCCTTCCTGGTAAAAGTTCTATCCTTGCATGTTCAGACTCGCTGTCACGAAGTGTTTCATCTCGTCATCTGAAGCTAAGCGACTGCCTCTTAGGTGCTCTTTCAAATGCGGGAACAGGTGAAAGTCGCTTGGAGCGAGGTTGGGTTTTTTGAAGGTTGGTTGATGATATCTCAGCGAAACTTCTTCAACAGTTCAACGAAACTGCGCTCCTCGTCGGTGAGATTTTTCTGTACCAGCCAGAAACTTTCGATACTAATTCTCCGACATACTGACAAGACAATACAGTCTTTCCGTAAACCTCTACTAGCTGCCGGTACATTTCAGCCACAATTCATATTTTGCCCAGAGAAATCGAATAACTGAGGGGATTTCTTCGCGAGACCAGTTTTTATTTTTACATACAACTAGCACCGAAGGAGGTGGATAGCAAGGAAAGTTGCCAACTCCAGGTATTAAAATTACCGCATACGCCACAATCCTCTCGTAACATAGACGTATTTAGTATAACAGACGAAACTCAGGAAATATCGGTCTTGTGACATTTGATTCTGATCCTTCCTCATATAAAGCTATATTCTTTTTTTTTTTTTCCTTATGAGGAGTTCGTCAAGGTTTAATCGAGAGAATCTTTATTACTTGTAATTTGAAAGTAAACGATACTGCTGAACTCAAAAGCACGTCTTGAGAAATCTTTTTATATAGTCTATGTTCAAAAAATCACTTTATTGTTTTTCAGCATAAAAATTAGACTTGAAATATTGAAGACAAATAGAATGAAACAAATAGATGTTTCACCTCGAGAATGAACGTAATGAATGAACCATAAAATTTTTCAGTAATGCTTTATAGTTAATACTTCGGCTTCTTCTTGGTCACTGGATCTGTCCGGGTGGATCTATCTGAATCTCTGGATTTGACTAAACTTGTTTGGACCTCCAAGTTTGCTGGAGTCGCCAGGTCACACTGGATTTGAAAATCGAGAACCATGACCCATTACATCATTCCTGATGACATCAAAAAAGAACACCAAAGTGATAGTAGACTTCTAGCACTTTTGGTAGTAGAGAAACAAAAGTAGATGTTGAACGTAATAGAGCTTAATCTATTTTGAAAATCAATTCTGCCAAACATGATCGTTAGGAATTATACTGTAATTCTACTGAAACTGCGATATCGTTGGCTCAAGTTTTAATTACAATGTGTTAGTATAATGTGTTAAATAATTGATGCGCAAAGTTATGAGTTTAATTACTCTAATAATATCAGTCGATGTTGTAAAACAGAATATATATAGGGTGTTCCAGAGCAACCCACACACTACCTTTTTCTCGGTACCTGCTTATCAAGGTGAAATGAAAAATTGCATCACAAACGTGGGTCCAAAGAATCCGTAGAAATTATTTACAAAATTCCGAAAGCCCCCCTTCGTGGTGTAATGGGGCACACATGCCCCGTCCTTGCGACAATCGATGAGTGAAAATGGCATCTTTCTATAGCTTTTGGTTTACGAGATAGCATTGTCGAAAGAATTGATCATGAACATATAAACGTCTACTAGCATATACACTTTTCTTGAACACAAATATCGTGTGGTCAAAAAAAAAAAAAAAAAAAAAGAGAGACAAAGTTTAATGGGTGGCAACACTGGTATATGGAACAGGGTGGTGGGCGTAGCAACGCCTACGTGTACAGTGATATCTTGACAAGTAAACAGGAAAGACTCAGAAGGAAACAGACACGTGCAGAGCCATGGCTGCGTCGGAACAAGAGGAAAGGCGGGAAAAAGTTGAATTGTTTCTTGAACTTCACCCTGACGTTCCAGTTGCGGAAGTGGTGAAGAAGTTCATAGGGCTTGGATATGCCAGGTCGTGGGTTTATAAAACAATAGGAAGGGTCAAGAGTGGACAAGGGTCAAAAAGGAATGCGGGAAGTGGACGCCCAAGGATTATTTTGTATAAAAACCAAAGGCGGTCCCTTGCACGCAGAATGTCATCAAGGCCTGGTTTATCGTACAGGTGGATGAGACGGAAGTATGGTCATCACCATACAACGATGAAAAAAGTAGTGCAGAGCATGGGGTACATACAAAGGAAGCAGCGAAATGCCCCCAAAGTCAACGAGGGCCAAGCAAAGAGACAACGACAAAGGCTCGCCACTCTTTTCAAAGGAACCAGAGAACGTCCATTTGCACTTGATGTCATCGTCGATGATGAGAGTTACTATCCGTTCAAATGCAACAGGCCGTTGAAGTACTTCACGAAGAACGGAAAAGATACAAATCCGGATATCAAATATAACAGGAAGGCAAACTGTGGCCCAAAACTGATGGCATGGCTCGCTGCTGGACCCAAAGGGGCTTCGGAGCCATTTTTCATGACCTCTGGGGGTGCCATCAACGCGAATACATACATAACGGAGTGTATCGAGGCCCGACTGGTACCATACATACAGGAACATTACCCAAATAATGAGGGATACGTGTTTTGGCCTGATTTGGCATCAGCTCATTATGCGAGGGCAACTGTCGCAAAACTTGACGAGTTGGGAATTCGGTACGTTCGCAAAGAAGACAACCCCCCAAGTGTCCCTATTGAGGATTTCTGGGCAACTCACAAGGCTTTGGTCTATGCCAATGGATGGGAAGCAAACTCCAAGGAAACCCTGATCAAGAGGTGGAAGAAAACCTTCTCCGAACTTCCTTCCCAGTATTGGCAAAACTCTTTCTCAGGCATACATAGGAAGGTGCGCTCAGCTGCTAAACATGGACCGGATAGTGCAATCCATTGATGTCTATGTCTGCAGTACATGTCCAGCATTTACATGCTTTCACTGACACATTATTGTAAGTGTATAATAAAGAGTTACTTGCTGAAACCTTTGTCTCTGTTTTTTTTTTTTTTTTTGACCACACGTTATATAAAACTAGCATTTTAATTCATAGACAATTGTAAATTTATTCTGTTAAAATTTTCGTTATTTATTTTTATCATTAGTATCATTCGTCATGCTATAAATGACTTAAAATAATAATTTGAAATTAAGGTGAAAATTCTGTGATCCTAAAAGAGTTAATTATATAGAGATTGTCGAAATAGACGCTAGACATAACATCATTTTTTCTATGTTGGCAATTATTTTACATTACAATTGTTTATATATATATATATATATATATATGTATAACGGTCTCTCTCGACCACACATTGGAATAACATATTCAGCAACTCAAGCTTTAATATACGTATGTAACTACAAAATCGTGAACAGAGGAAGCGAAAACAAAAGGGCCATCAGATCAAAAATTAGTTTCAAGTTAATATCTTCTCTGAAACTATCCTCTTCATTGTAGAATTTCAGTTACAATTGACACTTTCACGAGATCATAGTAGTGAGATATGTGTAAAGCTGTTAACATTAAGTACAAGCAACCAAGCATAGGCTGTGCAAATTGGTAGCCCGTTCCGCAAAAGTACTGTGTACATATAGTATGTGCATGTATATATTTACAATATTCATGTCACTTAACATAAAATTTTGAATACATGACTGAAGTTAACTCAATATTCCAAGACCATAATAATTAAACCTACAAGGAAAAAAGAGAATTAAAAAAAATAGTTTTGTGCGGATAACTTCATGCAATATTAAACACAAACAGTAGTGGTGAAAAAAAATATCTAAAGAATCATACCAATAAAAAGTCGAAAGTTGGTTGAGTTTCTACAACAGAAAGGACATACATACATATTTTTTTTACCCTTGTATCATAGCACATTTCACGACGTATTAATAACAACTGACCCGATAAAGTTTATACACACACATAACACATCGAAGAGATTGCATTTGAGTTGATGAAGTGGCGTACAGCAGAAACGATGTATGCATAAATGGGTTGACCGCATTATGGGTCCCAGAGAGTGGATGAAATCATCATCACACTAGTCAGATGTGAAAATGTCCGTTATATGAAATCACTCGTTTTGAACATTATTTTTTTCCTCAATAGAAATAACTTTTTTTTTGAGTGGGAGAATGAGGCAGGAAGTTTCGAGAACAGAATTTCAGTTATGTTATTTCTCCCATTTACACGACGGATACGATAAAAAAAAAGCCTGTCCCATAAAGGATTTCTTTCTGCTGCCGTAGATTACTAAATGAATTTTTGAAACGGTTTTCCACATTTGTCTGAACTAGGATGAGTATGTAACCTCCCCTGCTCTATATTTTTTTATTTCCCGTCCACCATGCAAAAAGGTAAAAGAAATCATCAAACCGTTGATATACTGAGTGAAAACAGTTGCAGTAAAAACAAAATGGAACGCATGGTAAAAAAAAAAGAACAACGTATATATGTAGTCCTATATTAACAATATTACTGCAAGGTCATTTCAGACAATGATCGAGGTAAATTCTAACTTTTTCTATGTAAAATGCCGTCTCTCCCTCTCTCTCTTCCTCTCTCTCTCTCTCTCTCTCCATATATATATATATATGAATTAAAATATTTTATTGTCGTTTGATTAGCTTCAAATAAATTTTTCAGCCATATGAGAAGAGGAATTTTAGGTGATATCTGTATCAATTCATTCTCTCGCTTCGAGGGAAAAAATCTGATCGATAACACACACCTGTGTTGTATATGGATCACCCTATATATGAATATTTATATACACTCTATGATCCTCTTGTGTATGTGTGTACGCTAATGTTTCTTTTTTAAAATGCTATGAGAAAACGTATTTGAATTTTCTATATTTTTGTTTATTTTTACAGAAGTTAAATATTTTATTAAATGACATCCGATAAAAAAATAACCTACACTACGTTAGGTAATATATTTTATTTACATACCCGTACATTGTTTCCTACTTTATCTATGCAGATATGTACATAGTTTATATGGACTAAAATATGTGTCATTTTTTGTATAAAAAAGGTTTAATTTGAATCTCTACATACAAAGAAAAGGAATGTATTTTCTATTATTGAGTAAATACAAATTTAATCATAAAGCATGCCCACACCACTCGCAAACGTTGTACTCCAAAAGCAAACTAGTTGCATCAGATTAATTTGATCTATATATATAGGGTGTTCAGAAAGTAACTATGCAGTTCATGACCTGGATCACAATGATGTCACACAAGACGTTGGTCTTCAATCAAACCGGACCTGTGAACAAATACAAATACCTGATCAAATAGGGTTCAAATATGGTTCAAATATGTTAAACAATGGAAATGTTGTATTACTAATTGACAATCATATCAGTCATTACTTAGCACACAACAACATGACACTGTATAGTTACTTTCTGAACACCCGTATGGTTGGTTGGAGTGAATAACCGGCTAAGTCGGGAAAAGTACATTTTACAGGAGAGCAGTTTAAAGGTAAATTTTACTACAGTTACCTGGTTAGTTTTGACATAACTGGTTAATCAAAATGCTGTAACTTTCTCAATTTTAAGAATTCGTCTTAGCCGCTCTTACACAATGTAGAACTCACCAAAAGATGCTTATACCTGTAAAATCTCAATTTTCAAAAAAAAAAAAAAAAAAAAGTAGACTTAGCGGATTACTCACTGCAACCAGCCTTATGTATATATAATGATTATATAATTATCATTCAACAATATTACCGTACATGTGTGCACTAAACGTCCAGGAATTTCCAAATGTATGTTACAATTTCTGTATATAAAAAATAAAGTTCGTTTTACGATGTGAAATTACGATGGACTTCCAAACTGTGTGAAATCAATCCTGAAACCGATTGTAATAGAACTGTAACTTGCGGCTGCAATACAGAAATAAGATCAGATGGAACCAGTTCTTTGGATCCTGAATCTACATCAAAAAAAGAGAACAAGATCATAGATAGAACTGTTCTTCCGATCCTGAATCTATATAAAACAGATGATAAGATCAGAGATGGAACCTGTTGTTCGGATTCTGAATCCACATTAGCAAAAAGGATAAGATTGGAAATAGAACTTGTTCTTCGGATTCTGAATCTACATCAGAAAGAGAATAAGATCACATACCAAACCTTTTACCGGATCCTGAATCAACATCAGAAATAGGGTAAGATCAGAGGTGGAACTTGTTCTTCAGATCCTGAATCTACTCCGGAAAGAGAACAGGATCAAAGATGGAACCTGTTCATCGGATCCTCAATCTACACCAGAAAGAGGAAAAGGTAAGAGATTTAACCTGTTTTTCGGATTTTGAATCTACAATAAAAAGAGTTACTCACTTTCTCTTAGAACTATCACTGTCAAGGAATCGATATTGAAACTCGAAACTATACTAGTTATTACTATTTCCAGGTTCGATACAAGAATAAACCGGAAACTGGAAATTTATCACATCAAAAATTCATTATCTGGTTCTTATCAATGCATTTGTTCTATGTTATCCCATTTTATAACCGTAAGTGGTAGTAGTTTCTACAACTTTTGTTTTAAAAAGATGAAATGAAATCTTTCAATTTAATATCTCACGATTATACACTTTTGGCTGAGATAGGCGGATGATTAAGGGAAGCAAGTAATGATGGAAGATATTGGTGGAATGAGAATGTGCGAAGAAATTGCCGTACCCCGAGAAACCCATGGACAACGAATGCTGTCCACCACAAACTTGCTTGACTGAAGATCGAAGAAGGGGCCTCACTTTACCACTAAGTCGCCGTGTTCCCCAACTTTTGCTTGCAGTAAAGAAATAAAGTTAGAGGTGAAACCTATTCTGTCGATTCTGATTCGTTTTTTTAAAATACTGATCTCACCATCCATTACCAATTTTTTACTGTGGATTCATGACAGATATTGATACTTGAAACTAAATATTTTATCTACTTTCGGTTTGAATAAAGGGTTTAAGGTAAAAATTACATTTATACTTGTGATGCTGGAAAGCAATATCTCGCTATCTATTATCGTTTTTTGCTCTGTGGAGATCAATATGGAGAGCAGAAATGGTAATGGGTTTGTACCACTTCCGGTTCTAGAAGAGAGAAATAAGGGTGACGATGAAATTGATTCCACTATACTGTTTTCCGGAATCCGATTCAGTCTTTTCTCTAAGATAATGATTTTCAACACCGGAAGTTATTGACTTTTACCTCTTTCGGTTTGAATAAAGGGTTCGGAGAGCTGATGGAATGTATTCTTGAGACTCTGAATTGATTCCAGAAATATTGTTCTCGCTTTGGAAGTGTAGATATGATACGAAACCAAATATTTTTGATTTGACTTATTATCTAAGTTATATTAAACGATAATTTCATTGACTTACAACATCCCTATCATCATCATTGTCTTTCCTTTACTTGCTAGAAACTGAGAATCTTTTATTCAGCATCTCAATATATATATATATATATATATATATATATATATATATATATATATATATATATATATATATATATATATATATATGTGTGTGTGTGTGTGTGTGTGTGTGTGTGTGTGTTCTAATATATGTAGTGTTGTAAAAATGGTACCCACAGACAACAGCGCTATTATTCAGGTCAAAATATAGAGAAAATGCCTTATAATGATATATCCTCCGGAGCCTTCTTCAGCCACTTTGGAGAATGAAAATTTCAGTATGTAGTGGCAATGTCACACATTAACTTAGAACCATTAGCATTGCTCCTCGAATCCATCAAATAGTTAAACCGATTGCTACATTAAATAAATGGTGCTAATGTCAACGTCTATCGACTTCAGCTGCCATCTGGAAAAAATCGATGTAACTATTTGATGGATTGGTAGATCTTCTCTGAGGTTCTTTGTCTGTGACGTTGTCACATAGCGCAATTGGCGTCTCCAGACGAGAAACGAAAGGTATAACATTTTACATATATAACATTTTATATATATATATATCGCTTCAGTTTGACTTGTAGAATAATGGTCTAAAGTCCATGTTCACAAGTGTACTGTGTGCTACATCTATCGTGAATAAAAAGTAAGTCGAAGAGTCGAATCACTATAATGGCTTCCGATTTTCGTCTAAAACATCACACGCGCAAGTCAATTTTACTATTTTAATGTTAAAAAACGTAATTTAGGTAGAAAAATTGGAGTTGTCACAATATAACATTGTATTATTCATATGTGCATTGAATGTGAAGCACATATATACACTTCAATATAGACAATATTCAGAATTTAGGTAATAACTCTGGTTACATACTTCAGAGTTTATGTAACATGTTCTTGAAATTTATATCAGTTTCTCGTGTAATAAATCGCAAATGTAAAATTGTATTTTATAGATTGAATACATACTCCTAAGGTTATGTGAAAATAAGAATGCACTTATTTCAACTTTCAATTTTTCAGTTTCTGTAAACACAAAGATCAAATTGACTCCATATAATGTTTTCTGTGTAATTTATTTCTCGGCTAAGACAGGACTAACGTTCATAAAATCATATCATAGCTTTACAAAAGTCTGGACAGCTTTTCCGATTCATATCAGAAATACACTGTATGAAAAATAATGAGATGTACAATAAAATAAATTGAAAAGTAATTAAGAAATGTAAAAAATAAACTAAAAGCAACATGTAGAGCTTCCTCGTCATTATACAGGGTCGCTCGAAAGTAGGTATACATTTTCGTACTGACCGGCTCATGGCATTTCATATAATTTACTTATTGCTATCCATACAAGCAATGACTTACAGTTTCTTTATTATTTGTTCTTAATCTCTCTTCACTCATACCTTAAGCTTGGAACAAACAGAAGCAAATAAAGCAATTATCTTAATAAACTAAGATGTCATACTTTGTAGGACTGTATACCTACTTTTGGGCCACCCTGTATTGTTAAGGTACTGGTATTTCACGTTGTAAACCTGCATTAGATTTCGGCGGGAGCTCATGTGGTTCGTTTGGATCGTACGTTAAGCTGTAGACAATGTAGGCTGCTTGCTAAAAGAAAAACTAAACTCCAATCCAACCACAAACACACCTAATGATCGTGACAACAATAAGGATTTAAAAAAAAAATCTGATAGACTTTCTGGATTAATGCTTGCGCTCGGGCAGCTTGGTGTAAATTGAGTGCCACCTCGATTGAATGGTAATTTTATGTATGCGTTATGCAACCAACATTTTATCTTCCTACTGCGGGTTGCCTGTTTTTCATATATTAAATATTTAAATATAACAGTACAACAAATTTGTGGGTAATTATCGCAACTCGTGATAATTATCTCGTCAACGTTAAATGATACATACTTTCCCCGGATTGAATATGCTGTTTTGTAAAATTTAATCAAAATTGGTTCAGTCGTTTCTGGTAGTGAAGCGAATGAAACAAAAAAGATTTGATTGATTGGTTGAAATTTAATGGGAACATAACCATCAACAAAAGGATTGCACCCGTCAACAAAAGGATTTAATTTAACGTTACATAATTATGCTTTCTACGAATACTGATGGCGATTACAAAAGAATTGGTGAAATTATAGTGTGGAGGAAACCTGAGGAAACCTACAAATCGCAAAAGTAAAGGTTTATTTTATAGAATTAATATATGTGTTTCTAAAGTTATCTAAAAATAAGAACACATTCATTTTAGTTGTCAATTTTAGATTCTACAAACACAAGGATCAAATTGATCCCACATGATAGTTTTTGTATAATGTATTTCTCGATTAAGATAGGATTAAAGTTCTTACCGTTATATCACAGCTATATATAAGTCTGCACAAGTATTCAGGAACACACTGTAGGAAAAAGAATAAGATGGTCAATAGAATAAGTTAAAAAGTTGTTAAGAAATGGATGTTAAGAGAGCCCTGAGGAAACCTACAAACATAATGCTGTCAATCACAATCACATACGATCCTTGGTGTGATAATGTAACATAAAGTTATATTTGATTTTATTAATGCAAATTGTGTATAAAAGGTGCCATAAACTCTTACATAAATAAGAAAACAATGTATTAATCAGAAAATCCATAATTATCATTTGAAGATGCATAGAATATTCCAAATTATCTGTACGGACCATTTCAGATAAGTATATATGCATAGTTCAGATGTAATATCCTCGTATCAAAATTTTTGAGAGTACTTTGAAATATCTAACCTCTTTCAGTAACCCTAAGTATTATATAAAAGCTTTTTGTAAAACTAAAGAGGTTGTACCTTGAAATCTCCTCGCGCTTCCTACAATACAATATTTTACCTTGATTGAAATAAATTTTAAACTTTTCTTAGTTATCCTTTTAGTATGAAAAGTACTATTAATAATGCTTATACCGTGGTACCCATAAATGGTAAGTTATAAAGAAAACGTAAGAATGTAAGAATGTAAATTTGGAACTACTTTTTCCTTAGTGTGCATTAATATTATCTCTATGTGTGATGTTCAGCTTTACCACTGGTTATTTTGAACCAAAAAGGATAATAGAAAAAATATTTTATGTATCTAAATCTGAAGATATGTTTGTTTTTTGTGCAGAAAAATATGTTAAAGCATATAGTTGCTACAATTCCCGTTATATACTTAAATTCTTAAATATATACATATCTAAACGCAAGATAGCTGCTTTTATGCATATAAATCATTTGATTTACTACAGCTGAACGTTAATGATTTCCTTTCCCGCTACAGTCTTGCACACAGACATACGTCGTGTTACCTTAGTTGGTAAACCACGCTGGATAGCTTCCAAAAACCAATAGTTCCGCAAACGTCGAGCAAGAAAATGATTGTGATACATCTCTGAGGGCGATATGCTTTTTTTTTTCCTTTTACTTGGCTTCATCAGCAGTAGCGTATGGAATAAACGGCTTGAATTTTAACTATGTTTTTCTGACGAATTTGTCTTTCAAGCCGAAAAAAGAAAAGCTTAAAGAGAGATAGAGATGTTCAATGCCACTCTAAGGAAGAGGAAGAAGAAGAAGAAGGTATAGATAGCCAAACTCCAAATTAAAACAAAAAAACGGAAAGAAAGTCATCAAGGATTCAGAGATGTCACATAAAAAGGACAACAAACCGCTGCAGCTCCCAGTGTTTCAGTCGCTTTGTGCCATACTTCATGAAGATTATGTCAAAAACAGAAGCGCTTAGAATGTTGATTCTTAACGAAGGAGTTGATGAAAGGTATACCAAGCCATCTCCATCCAGTAACTCCCAGAAGAACACGAAGAGAGAGAGAGAGGAAAAAATAGGAAACAGAAGAAATATAATCGGTTGCAGTCCTCAACAGACTCATGTTTATCTCTCTCTCTCTCTCTCTCTCTCTTTCTCTCTTCCGTAATTAGCATCTGCACAATATTACCCAACTCGATTCTTTCTTTCTTTCTTTATTCCTCCATCTTCCATTGTTTTTTGTCCTTCCACCTGAACGTAAGAAGTGTATCCGCCCGTGTACTTTGTCATTGCTACCACAGCCCAATAGGAAAACCAAAAGCTTCTTATGCAAACGGAGGCACTAGAGAGTCTTTTAGCTCCCACGCTGCGGACGAAGACAGATGGAAAGACGACGACAAGAGACAAAGACCAAATCATCTGCTCTGTTTTGGAAAAGCTCTTTAAATAGCTTATGTTAGTTGGTTGGTAGCATGTTCTTGAAAGATTAGAGACCCATTGGAAACAGAGATGTTTCTTGTACATATAAGAATTGGAGTTTGCGCAGATCTCTTCAAGTATTGGACTTCACTTAGTGTTGTTAAAAGTTATGCAATAACAATACGTTGGTAGAACAATTATTAGAATAAAAGAATCATTGATTGAATAATGAAAGATTCGAATATAATATTTTGAATAACCTTAATTTAATTTTACACACCTCATACGACATAAATAGTTCAACTATCATGAGAATCAATACTATCATAATAATTATCCCAGAGTTGATACAGAACTAACTTTTATGGACCATAAACAATATCACTAAGTAATTGAGTTGTCTTCTGGGACTTCTGTACAGATTAACAGGAATACGGAACTCCTCTTACTTAGCAACGTTCTACAAGGCAATAGTTTCTCCTAAAATGGAATATTGAATTGAGTTGATATTGAGTTTAAAGTCCCGTTCAGCAGCAAGGCTATATGAGACGGAACCTTCTGATTAAAGTGGAATCCGAACCACAATAGCTCCCGTCGGGAATCGATCCCGGGTCTCCCACGACAAAGGCGCATACGCTAACCATTTAGCCACGAAGGAGCTCTAAAATAGAACATTGTTCATCTATCTGAACAATGGTAACTCCTACAAACATATCCCGGCTAAACTCAATTCTAAACTTCTTTCTGGCAATAATACGTTTCAGAGTACCTCGCAAACATGTAATGACAAAACACGAGCTGTTGTAAACGCTAAATATTCAACTATTTGACACTTGCCATAAAATCAGTAATCTCAGATATCTGTACAATGTCACACATGGCCAACTCAGGCTCGAAACGCAACTCTCAGAATTATATATCCGAATTCCATTCTGACAGACACGTAACACACATTTTTTTCATATAACACGACCTAGATTGTCAGTAGTGCAATGTTTTCTGTTCTACAGGCTTTCTAAGTTATACAACGAAGTGTCACTTATACAACGAAGTGTCACATACATCCATAGATTTGTTTAATTCTGAAGTTTGATATAACTCTGCACTACGACGTCATTTTAATGGATAAATTCTAGTCAGTTTTTGTCAACCTTTCTTCTATCTATCCATCTATCTCCGTATAGATAGATACGTACATACATACATATTTATATATAGATATACCGAGATAATGTTATATCTAAATTGTATTTTCTAGATACGATATGGCTTTGGAATATCATTATTTTAAAAGAAAGTGAACTATTTCTTTATAATATTTCAACAGCATTCCTGAGATCATTCAGGAATGTTGAATTACTCAACATTAAATAAGCGCTTTAATTTAGAAGCCAAAGTGCTTTTGAAACTATTGTTCCCAACTTTCAATGATCTTTTATAACTCTGAAAATATGCATCTTTTGATCCATGTTGCCCTTTCAGTTTTCGGGGAGTAGGATGGGAAGGAAAGATAAGATGCAAAGACAGTATTCATTGTACGAGATTTACCGAGCTTATTCTATCTTGTCCGAAGTTGCCATGAAGGAAAATGTTGATTTGTTTAGTACTCATATGAAATAGTTTTCTGTTTATCTCTTTGGGTCTTATGTTATGGATCTTCAAATTTGAGTTTTTGACTTATGGTTGTTATGGCGTCACTTCGAGTTATCGCTTTTTTGCTTTTTTTCGACATATTCTCGTCTAGTCATAGCGCCGAAAGGTAGCATTTCTACACCAGGTTGGTCTATACTTTTTGTCTTCTTTTTCTTCTTCTTTTTATTATTATTATTATTATTATTATTATTATTATTATTATTATTATTATTATTATTATTATTATTATGTCAGGAATCAATTCCCAAACCTTGTCGTTGCTGTTTCGAAACACCCTATATGATGATATCTATAAGGCAAAATTATGTTCATGTTGTAAATATCAGTAAGAAAAGAGAAGTACTCCCCTGCGGTCATTATCTTACCCCCAAGATTACCAAAAGATACGTGCAGTAAGTAACAAGGCAATTCTACATACCTCAAAGTCTTACTTATGGTATTTAGAATATACCTAGGTAAATTTATTTTAAGTAGAATAAATACAGAATTTTTATTTTATTTTTAAAAACTGTTACAATATTAGCATCGAAGGAATCAATATTAATAGCTTTTCAATAAGAAGCAATGGACTTGAATTTTGTCATTCGTTATCCGTTGACAGAGATATATTGTATAAATCAACCATAGATTTATAGCTACACTTGGAATATGTCTAATTATTAGGTAACAATGTTCACGCTATATACTTTTAATCTCTCGTCAAATTTCAACTGTTTTCTTCTTTATTATTGTCTCTTACCGTTGACATATACTGGGCACAGCTTGCTCTACTAAAATCGAGACTCAAACTTATGGTGGCTCATATCTCATCGCATTTTTCTTCTTTTCAAATGTATCTCTTTAATTAGTTCTTAATTGGTGTGTATTGCCAATTCTAATGGCATCTGCTCTCTAAAGTCAGTTTTCAACCCTAAATGTTATTCATACCAGTTAAGTGTCTTCAAATTGTGTGAGTAAGATTGCTTGATTGTATCAGTTTTTAGACATCACTTTTTATCACTCAATATTGCTTCACTGCTGTCCAAAGGCAAAAGGCGTATCTGCAGATCTGGCCAAAATTGAATTATTAACAGCAGGCAATTCATGTGATCATAGGGGAATCAACTTACAAAAGCAGAAGGCAGTATCAATACTATTGATGTCATTATCATAGTTGTAAACCGTACTATATTCCTAAGTTTACTGGTTTTAGCTAAACTTAGTGTTGCCTATGAAACGAAAAGTATTTTTATAAATTTTAGACTATAGTGACCGCCAGGATTTGTGAAACCTGGGCTCTGCACCAATCATACGTAGAACGTCTTTGCCTCATATATGATGGAACGGAAGAATTCGGCACGAGTCACGGGGCTGCATTTCGAACGCACATTGAGAAAACATGAAACAACAGAAGTGCTCCAACAACGTTGCCAAACTTAGAAAACATGGCAAACGATCGACAAAAAAAGAACTAACACAGAAAACGTAAAGAACTAATACAAATTCTAATAATTATTTGATATGAACGATAACAATAATAATAGCAAAAATATAAAAGAACGAAATAACACAAATAAATAAATTGGAATACGATAACACTGTACCCTCGGGGGATGTTCTCCGTATAGCGCGAGAGACAACACTGGAAAAGTTTCATGGATGGGGTTGACAACCGGGACACACCCTCGCGTTCTATTGGATACTGAAATTGACCAAGCTTCGTGACTTCTCGCGATCACTATAGACGAGAAACGTGAAGCTTCTATTCTTGTCTCTCTAGACGAGAAAATTTTACTCTTGCGAGCAACACTAATTCAACCAAGTTTTAGGTCTCAAACACTATTTTAATCTTACAAAACAGTAAAATAGTAGAGTGATTGTACCGACATAATAAAGATAATTTATCAACTTTGAAAGGTACTGAAGTCATCACTGAATGTGTAGTTCCAATACACTTGCAACTAAGGTTACAGAAAAGGATGCCTTCCATTCTACGGATAATTTTTGTAGCTAATACAGCTCATAGTCAGATTTAACTTGATGAGTCAGTTACCGATTAAATAGAAAAGAATAACAGGAACTCAAAACAAAAATAACATTATAACATTACATTTAAAGAAAATATAGCCTCCTCTTTATTATTGAGTTGAGTAAAGGAGAGGTGAGAATTTATCACCGAACTCCATTCATTCTCGACAACCAAGTGTTGACCAATCACACAACATCGCAACGTTTCTCACCAGTCAATTTCAAAACTCTTCCTTTTATTCAGTCTGTAAAATTAACATTTGTCTCTTACCAAGAATATTAACCTGTATCATGCACTTAGTTTCAATTAACCATAAACCTCAGACTATCTCCTACTCAGCCTCATACAACTTTTTTGCTCCTCACTTACCCTTAACCTTACATGCTTTTTGTGATGAGAAGTGATGTTAAGGTTAGACTTGATGAAGATCAGTCTCATTTGAGTAACCACATCTGGTCAAGAGTTCAGCAATGTATTATAACACACTTGCAGGAACGCTTCTTATTAGAATCTGGCTAATCTTACAGTAGAACACGTAATCTTTATTCACCTGACAATCCTCTATTTAAACCATGACATTGTACTAATTAAATATAGGTTATAGCAATACTAATAACAACAATAATGAGAAAGTTGACCAGAATTTGTGTATATTTAAAGGTACTACTATCTCGGAGGTCCTATGTTGTGAGTGAAAAAAAAAGACAGGTAAAACATTCAATTCGGATGATTAGAAACGGAGTTAAACTCCAAACATTTTGGTTGTGAAGCAACAATGATGAACGCCTAATCGACTTTAATCACATTGTTTTCCATTAACATTTATAGCTTTCAATCAAATAGAAGCTTAAATTCAAAACATATGATCCATTAGTACTGCAATATTGCAGATTCTATCCTAATGACATATTCAAGAGCAGTTATAAATACTTAATTCCATAATTACTATTAACGGTCCACAACTACCCAGTTCTCTCTGTATGTGTGTTGAAAGTTTTACTGATGGTTGGTATGACCATTTTACTCAAAAAGTTCTGAAACTATCTTGTTTATAAGAGCTTTCGTTATTGACACTCTCGGAAACAAACTGTGTGAACTTTGCCTTTGGGATTTAACTCCTAATCATCCTTCACACACTTGGTGGTGCGTCAGAAGCTAGTTGATTTCTACAACTAGTAGTGTTGCCAAGTTACTCTAGTTGGAACTAAGCCTCTATACTATTTTCAATACTAACTTCTTTCTATTCGTTTTGATATATGTAGTAGCGATGTACGGATATGTCAACTTGGGAAAATCGTAGTGCATGGACATAATCATTTCAATATTTCCTGCAGATAAGTGTATAGGTAGGGTTTGGCAATTTAAGGTATACCTGGTTGGTTGGTTGGAATTTAACATTTATTCACTTTTGTTCTTACTTCATTTCCTCTTTAAAAAAGAAAAAAAGTCAATCACAAAGTGTAGCAGATGATCAATGAAAGTCATCCGATCTTTGACCAAACTTAGCATGGTGGTATACCTTGAAGGATTTAGTGGGTACATGAGGGTATGTAGGGGAAGCCGGGGTATTCGCGGAAACTGGGTAACGCCGAACACCCAAGTTTACGCCCAAGGAAACTTGTTAAAAAACAGACGATTTCGCTGCACGCTAGCCGAGAGACCTGGAAAAGTGTAGCTTAAATTTGGTGACAGTCAGTTGAACGGATTGCTAGGAAGAAGACGTTTTGTTATCTTTGTCGATTCACTTATAACGTTGATTCAACAACCTGGGCAAGCTAAGTTGGTTCTTACCTATATTGTTATAGATAAGGTTATAAATTCCCCTACATTTGAGTATTACTACTTTGTAATCTTGCTACCCTGTATACACTCAACAATTAGTTTCAACTTGAGCAATAAAATGAGGTCTCATGGGGAAATACCAGATAGAATGTTTGTCATTACCCTTGAGTATTCGGGATTGCTCCATGGTGTGAAATAAATTATCAAAAAATTTTGAATAAGTTTCTTTTTATTGAAAAGTAAGTAATAAGTAATGAAATTGGTTTGGGAGTTAGATCATGTCTTAGTAATAAGCGTTATTAGCTTTATTAATTAGAATAATTTGCTATATTTATTATTTGCTATATTTATTAGTTATGTTTGTAATTGCAATTGTTATTAAAGATTTGAATATTAAATTACGGTATATTTTTAATGTATTTAAATGTATTTCACTTCTTTCGTAAAGGAAAGTTTAAAGTAAACAGTATATTCGGCATTACCCCGACCACTGAGGCAACCCTCAACATAGGAACATTTTTAAAACATATCACTGATTTGTTGAAGAAATGTTACTTTTGATTTTTCTCTCCACTTTAATAAAGAGCAAAATCTATAAGCTTTCTATACACAAGGAAACTTAATTGTATCTGTAAAAACAAAAGATTTATTTATAATCAAAGCTTAGTGTTCGTGAATATCCCGGTCTCCCCTATACTTGTGGTTCCCGAGATATGGGTCATCGGTTTGGACTTAAAATGCCATTTAGAACAACAAGAACTCAACATCAAGAACAAATATATTTAAGCGTATCTAAGATTTAAGACAGTAAATTATAAGATGGTTAATTAGCAATATTGTAAATATAGTGTCTACTTATAACAAAGATTTATTTTAAAAAATAAATGAAAGGCGAACTAGTTTCTAAATAGAGAAATTAACTAATGTGTAGCACACAATTTATGACTTGTGGACTAGGGCAAATGAATGCAAGTCTGTATATGTTCTGATAAAAGGGTATGGTTTAATAGAGGCAGCACAGTGCAAGCAGGTGACAAATACATCTCGTTGTGTTGTGAAGGTCCAGAAGGTCCGAAATTTCGAATATCGTAAGATCGACTATATATATATATATATATATATAATGAAGAGGAGAGCAAGTACTGAAAATATCAAAGTGTAAAAAAGTATCGAATACCGAAAATATTAAAATAAGGTTGAAATTTCGAAATGTTACATATCAAAATATAGAAGGAATGATATACTAAAGGTTATTAAATATAGAAATACGAAGAGTATCAAAATACCAATATATCGACCAGTAATATATGTTCTTCTTCTTTGTCTTAAATACCATAACATTGGATTTAAGCTAAAAGATTTGATTTGTCTTTTTGTTATTTCTATTTTTTTAAAAAATGTGATTTAGTTTACTATTTTATTATGTTATACTTAAGGGGTACGGTGGCTCAAGTGCGTGGAATCTCAGGTTCAATTACGGAAAAGTGGTCGTAATCGACATCGTGGACGAAATCGTGTCCTAGTTGGTCGTGGTCAACATCGTATCCGTGGGTTTTCTCGGGGTACTCCCGTTTCTCCCACATTCTTATTCCACCAATTCATCCATCACCATTTACTTGCCTCAATCATTCGTCTCGCTTAGCCTAAATAAACTATGAGACGTAAAACTGAAATATTTCACTTAATTTTCATTGTGCTATACTTTGACCTCTCGTAAATCTTCCCAGTTTACTTTGGTTTATTAATCTCCCAGACAGCACAATGCACGTACAGTATCCGTATAGTACATGTACAATTGCACGGATGCAACATGTGCATCATCTGTATAAAGGCACGCCTGTACATGTGATGCACACATACATGCCAGGTCCTATTCAACATCTTCACGTGCACAAAACATGTGCAATGCATACGTACACGTCCTGCACAAGTGATTTACACCTACCGCGCAGGTGATTTACAAGTAGCACGTATTCGATTTACATGTAGTTCACAGGTGATTTATATGTAGGACAGCGGTGATTTACACGTGGCACACAAGTGATTTACATGTAGCACACAGGTGATTTACACGCAGTAACCAGGTGATTTACATGTAGAACAGAGGTGATTTACACGCAGTACCCAGATGATTTACATGTACGATAGAGGTGATTTGAAGCAGTACCCAGATGACTTACATGTAGTGCACAGGTGATTTTCTCGTAGTACAGAGGTGATGTAAAAGCAAATTCGAGATGCAACGAAAAAAGAGAGTTTATATATTTGGTGTCTTACGCAGTAAAATTATCTATAACTGCAACGATTTTTTTATCATGCAAAACCCGTAGAAGGGAATATCTTCTCTTGGAAGTAACTGCAACGACATCACCTTCAAAGTATATAAC
This sequence comes from Thermobia domestica, assembly GCF_964235325.1. Classification (NCBI taxonomy): domain Eukaryota; kingdom Metazoa; phylum Arthropoda; class Insecta; order Zygentoma; family Lepismatidae; genus Thermobia; species Thermobia domestica. The sequence goes on from NC_137464.1 coordinate 49,258,037, forward strand.
AAGTAACTAATAATTGTCGGTGAGAATTTTAGTTTTGGAGTTTATTATTTGCAACGAGCAAAGCTTTAGGTAGTATCTTTGACATGTTTGCCAAGTAACAAATAACGCAACATATTCTGCTGTAATCGGTTACGAAAATAATTTTGTAAACCTATGAACTGTCTGACTGTAGTTACATCAGTACAATGCTGCCACCTGTTGATCTTGTATCCTAGCTCAGTGGACGTTATGGAGTTTTTACAATCATTTAGCTGTTATTCGTCGAAAAGTCTCTATAACACCGCCTGGAGGAAAAACGACATCTACCAAAAATGGAGGTTACTTTCTGTTGATGAGAATGAGAGTAAAAGAATGAAAGTAAAAGTATACACTTGTACGGTATTATGGACGTCTCATACACACGTGTAGTAGCCGTGCAAATACCCATGTGCACACAACGGCTTAAGCATCGGTAATTTAAATGTGCTTCATCCACGAAAATGCAAATGTGCACATGCACGGCTCAAGCAAAGATTATGTACATGCGCTGCATCCACGCAAAAGCACATGTGTACATAACGGCTACAGCACGGGTTATATAAATGTGTGCTTCATCCATGCAAATGCACATGTGCACATAACGGCTTAAGCACGGGTTACGTACGTGCGATGCATCCATGCAAATGCACATGCGTACATAACGGCTTAAGCACCGGTAATTTAAATGTGCTTCATCCACGAAAATGCAAATGTGCACATACACGGCTCAAGCAAAGATTATGTACATGCGCTGCATCCACGCAAAAGCACATGTGTACATAACGGCTACAGCACGGGTTATATAAATGTGTGCTTCATCCATTCAAATGCACACATGCACATAACGGCTTAAGTACGGGTTCTGTACGTGCGCTGCATCCACGCAAATGCACATGTGTACATAACGGCTTAAGCACGGGTTACGTGCGTGCGCTGCATCCACACAAATGCACATGTGTATATAACGGCTACAGCACGGGTTATATAAATGTGTACTTCATCCATGCAAATGCACATGTGCACATAGCGGCTTTAAGCACGGGTTCTGTACTTGTGCTTCATCCACGCAAATGCACATGTGTATGTAACGGCTTAGGCACGGGTTATGTAAATGTGTACTTTATCCATGCAAATGCACATGTGCACATGCACGACTTAGTCACTGGTTATGTACGTGTGCATAACCCACGTAAATGCACATGTGCACATATATGGGTTATGTATGTGTGCTTCATCCACGCAAATTCACGTGTACGGCTTATGCACGAGTTATGTATGTGTTCATCATCCACACAAATGCACATGTGCAAATGTACAGCTTATGCATAGATAGTGCATATGTGTCGTACACGTACATGTTGTCTGGGCTGTAACTAAGATTATTACCAGTATTATTTATTTTGAGTATGTTTGATATTCTGTGAGACATATACATATGTGCCATACTTCATGAACATTATGTCAGAAACAGAAGCGCTTAGAATGTTGATTCTTAACGAAGGAGTTGATGAAAGGTGTTTCTTTCCAACAACTCTCAGAGGAACACGAAGAGAGAGAAAAATAAGAAACAAAAGAAATATAATCGGTTGCAGTTCTCAACAGACATACTTTAGTTTCTCTAGCGTTATTATTTGCACAATGTTACCCAATCTGTGTAGCAAGACTTGAATGTCGCTCGGAGCAAGTTCCAGATTATATGGTAAGTGATCAAATATGTCACAATGGAACATCTACAGAAGATTGGCTGTACACTGAGAAAAATCCGTTCACCGGACAGCGGCATATTGTACAAATATACAGAATCATCTTGCTTACTATAGAAATCAGTACGGAACATACGTTATCCGTTTGCTACATAGGCACTGCCCTTAGATGTTACATCATGCCCTTGCAGGATATTTAATATCTAACAGTCTTTCTTATATTATACACAGCTTACCTTAATGTATGTTACCTTAATCAGCTTTATGTTATATGCGTCCATTTGTATGTGAGATCCTGACCGCCTATATTGTTTCCTGCGGAAAGTACGTATAGATGAAACACTTATACAGAAATTATTATAAAACGTGCGTTTTCAGTTATACGTTTGTTGTACGTTAAGTCCAAAAACTACAGGATTTACAAATGTAACATACGATTTTAAGTGCGCCACATACAATTTTTTCTCAGTGTAGTCCGGATCTGCTCTGAGCGCTTTTCGTGTATTCTTTCACCTCATAAGATTCATGTCTAGTAAATATGTTGATAATGATGAACAATTCTAGACAATTGTCGTATACTGGTTCCACTTCCAGGTGGCTGACTTTTTCTTTTTTTACAACATCGAATACAGAAGTTGATTCTACAGTATGGCAGATACCTCAATTCCGGTGGTGAATGTGTTTTAAAGTAGTATCATCTGTACTGTATCTGCGACAATAGAAGTTTCAAGGTCATTCTCTCTTCTTTCCTTTGCCTTCCTTAGGGAAACTTAAATCTCTTGATGCGCCTCGTAGTTTACATGTAATGTAATTGATTGTGAAAATGTAAGTAATATTTAATTAGTCTTGAAGAAGGAAGTAAACGCAAATTGCATTATTAAAATTCCAGGGAAAACAGAAGAATCGTTTCTCTTATAAATTGATGCGCTAAAGTAAAAGATATAAGAAGTATAGGTACCCAATAGCATTAATAAATAGAAGGTTTCATATTTGAAAGAGATATATTCATTCTCATAGTTTGCAACGGTGCTTTGTTGCATTTAGGATAGACTAAAATCTCATATATATACATATACATATACAGTCAAGCTCACTCCTCACACACACACACACACACTCACACACATATCGTGTTGTGTTGAACTCATTACGACCTCCTGTACGTCGCTACTTCTCCATGGTATCTTAGTTTACACCCCGTGCGCACACTGCTGAAGGGAGGATTGGAGTGAGAAGCTGATGCTGCTGTTGGTTGGTACTAGAGGGTCTTGGGGACTCATTCATAATCCAAGTGCTAACACGGCGCTATGAAACTTCATCTTTCCAGGGTAGAAAGATGAAACAATGGGCGCTGAGAACCTCTGGCTGCTAGTAATGAGCTTCATATCGTGCGTGAAATATGAATCACCTTCCATTTACTATAGTTTTTCCTGCCGTTACCCTTCCTTTCTTTCTTATACAACTATACCATTCATTATGTTCATCTTTTGTTTTCTTTTCTACGCCTCTTTCAAGCATTTTCCTTTTTTCTTTGCGTACTTTCTTTTTTTCGTGATAATGTGAAGGTGAGAATGAGAAAAGATAGGTAACAATATGAGTAAAATACTTCATAAGCGTAAAATGTTTTTCTTTCTCTATGTGCGTGTGTATGTGTGAAATAGAGAGGAAAAGAGGGAGAGAAAGAAGTAAACTCATTTCTCACCTTCTAAAATACATATAACCGTCACCTGCATGAAAGTGTTCTTAAAATATGCACTGGTGATTATGTAATTTTAGGGTTAATTTTAACGGGCGTCTTTTTCTTCCATTTTTACCTGCTGATCTGTTTCTTTTTTCCTTTCATAAAAGCGACAAGAGAAAGAGAGAGAGAGAGAGAGAGGGAGAGATGTACTTAGAACATTATAAATGAAAGTATGGAGAATATTAGAGAAAACAAACTGCGGGGAAAGTATATAGTAACAATTTGGAAGTGTTAACAAAAGAATAGTAATATTGGACATAAATTTGAAACATAAATAAATAAATAAATAAAAATTGACGATATTATGTCAAACTTTTCATTCAATCTATTTTTCATCGATATTTTAGTTTATTTACTCAGTATTAATTTCATGTCATCATCATCATCATAAGTACTTTGGCGCTTCAACAAGTAGCAAGAACTGGTTTCCAGTAGTCGATTACGTGTCACAAGAATACTTCTTTTTTTTCTTCTTAACTATCTTCTAAACCGGAAGAGGTAGTCACTGTAATTTATGCTTTGAACATGGGTTCAATGTTGGTTCAATTCGAGTTTAGCATCCCTTTTAGCACAGATGCTATATGAGGCATGCATCTACTGCTTAACGAGGGATCAGAACCACATGAGTTCCCACCCGAAATTGAATCCAAGTCGCTCACAAAAATAATTACGCTAATCATATAGCTGCAATGAAATTATTCGTTTCAATATTGCTCTACGTAGAGTAAGAACGGTAAGTGCGCTTATAGATACCTTCTCTTTTAACGCTCTATTCAAACCGAAAGAATCATCAAATAATATTCTTCATTTCCACTGTAATATCTCTACTATAAACAAAAATGTTCCAGTATCAATTGAGAAACTATCACGCCATAGAAACCATGCTCCTTGATAAGCTGTACACGCGACACTGCTATTTACTATCTTTTTCATACAGTCTTTGCTTTTATATCTATATAATACCACAATTCATACTTATGCTTTATCAGCCTTGTGCCTTGTGTGTGTGTTCTATTCACATTTTGTTGCTTTGTAATTGACAGGCATTAACCTTATAGCTCGGTATGAAAGATTTTGGAAACAAATATTATTTCGCGTAGTGCATCTTATCAGTAATATCAACATTGTGAAATTACTTTATAATGTAACGTGCTATGAAGGTCGTTCAATAATAATAATTAAAAAAAAAACTAACTGTGATGTAAGTGTCTTCAGTCACTACCGTTCTGGAAATTTCAATACCCAATGGGTGGCCAATCAGAGAAAATTATGTTATTCCAGGAAAAGTCTACCAAGATCGGCATGTAATCAATCATGAATCGCCAATGACCCAAGACCCATCATCAAACAGTGTTAAACCATTTGGGGAAAGATGGGCTACAAAAAGGGTTATTGACCCCTTTGCAGTATACAACCCATCTTACTTTGTTACTTATCTGGTTGCTGCATATATTAGAATACGCTTTTCAATTAAGCATTGCAAAAGCTATTTAAATTTTAGTTATTTTTTTTTCAAATATTTTATATGTAAAAATTTCCTTTGAGAATAGCTTATTCAGTTAGTGATTACCATTTCGAAATATGACCAACGATTCCTTATATAATCTCTGAGGTCCTTTTTAAATGAAATCGGCTGAAAGTATGTAGTATTTTGCACTGTATACCAGGCAAGACTACTATACTTGAAATCATTTTTAAAAGAAGTAGAAGTTAACCCTCTTTGATCAATTTCATAATTACTTTATCCATTTTCCAAGAAAATAAGTGAATGTTAAACCTTGAAACATGTTAGAATATCAGTATCTTGTAAAACGTTCTCCGTTGTTATCCAGTACAATTTTACGTTCATTGTTATGCTGTACGTTGTTATGATTACTTATTAACAATATGGGACTTTTTGGAAGTACTAATTTTCCTTATTAGTATAATACTTTTAAGTTCTAAAATGTTACGTAGTAAACTTTTAATGTTATATTTTCAAAAATATAAAATTGTAAACAGTTAAGATTTGACCTTAAACCGATTATGTTTAAACCATGATGATAATATTTCAATATATTTTAAATCTTTTTTTTTAATGTACAAAAGAAATTTTCTTGCAAATTGGTGAAAATTTCAGACATTTCTCATATCGGCAATTAAACGCTAAAGCTCAGACACACAAACAAAATTACGCCCTGTAACAAGGATTGTCACTTTCACATTATTAGAATTGAAAGTATTGTTGTATCAAATGGAAATTAGATTCTATTTTAAACTATAGATCCTCATAAGCCTAGGTCGTTCTCTCATTGAGCTTCGGTGCTGGAAAAGACGCTACACTTCAGTCAACAAATAGAAGAATAATAACAGATTTCCTCATGTGATTATGCAATGTAACGAAGGCATAATGACCCAGTTCTCATTTACGTAGTACTTCAATTCTAATATCCTCAACAGTTGTTTTAAGACAAAATTTCCAAAAGATTTTTGGACTACATCTTCCAGTTAATATTTACTCTCGCCAATTATTTTCTACAATAAATGGGAAATTTATAATTTATTCATAATCGTTTATTGCAGGTAAACCTCTTCCAAGAGTAAGATGGTACCGAGATGAGCAGCTGGTACATGCACTAGACGGGAAAAGTGAGCACCGCACATCAGATGACTTACCGGTAATGCAAAACAGACTCGTCATTCCACGTCTTCGGAGGTCAGATCTTCACGCTGAATACGTCTGCGAGGCCAGAAACAGTAACATCAGCATGCCAGTTTCTACCAAGATCCGCGTAAACATGTACTGTAAGTATTTGCTATGAAATATTTTACTCTTATTTTTAAAAAATAACTATTGTATTTGAATAAAAGTATATTCCTACATACAACGAAATTTTCTTAAAGGTTTTTTCACTAGGTTCTTACTAAAGGAAGATATCTGAATATTCATGAAACAGTAAAGAAAGCTAATTGCTGTCTACAAAATGCTATTGTATAAATTAATGATCTTTCATATTTTATTGGCGAAAATTTTGGGACACATTTAAGGATGCTTTAATTGTCCTGGACTCAAAATTCCTAACAATGTGAAATGTCTCCACAGCAAGTACTAGTTCAAAACTTAAATAACCTAAAAGGGTGGTAAAAATTGTATTAAAACTGTGTTTTATGTTTATTATAGTGCATTTGAAGGGCATAGACCTAAATACCTATACAATACTATTGAATATTTCAATAATATCTAGATTAAAGGGCAAATACAGTACAGTATTTTTAACCGTCACAAAATAATACTATAGTTGACTTCTAGTCACATTTAAGAACTTGCATTCTGTTATTTTATTTTGTTTTTGCAGCCTGAATTAAGCAAAGTCCAACTTACTGGTTTTCAGATTAAGGAGGTTTTATGTATTTGAACATCGAAGAACTGTTCCAAATATTGTTCAAACTACGAACGTATAATTAACGACGAATCCATATAACTAAGCTACTCACTGTCAGAATTACTAATCCAATACTGTGTCACATTTGCATATAAACTATTCAATACTTTATTCCAAATAACGGGTAAATATTTGATAAACAGTTGTTCTATTAGTTAGTATTAAAAAAACAGTATATGTATATGTTTCATATTTGTGCCATATTATATGTAAAGCTACAAGTGAATCAGGAAAATATATGAAACCTTAGACTTTGAGCAGATATGGATATACCTAGGTAATATTCTATATCAAAATCTTTACATGGCTTGAAATAATTTTAAAACAAGCGAGTTTTGTTTCACATTGCGGATCTATAGTAGGTTCCAAAACTATGGGAATCCATTATTGAAAGCGGAAATGATAAATCTATCACTACAGTAGAACTATAGGAATAAGGTTGGAAATGAAAGCTATCCTTGGAACATTGAATCCATATATATAACCTTTTTCGGTATCTCTTTAGTTCATGGTCTATGAACCAATGTAGCAACCGGAAACAAAAGATTTCCTTCACTTCATGTTACAAAAAATAAATAAAAGAAAGTGCTAAAATTGAAACTATAGCATATGTTCTGAGAACGCTGAATCCAAATAAGAAAATTAATTTCTATCTATATGGCAGTCAAGAATGAACAGGAAATTGTCTACCACTTCCGGTGGCAATAAAGGGGTGAAAATGGAGAATGATTCTATTTTGGGAACACTGAGTCCACACATACACACACACACACAAAAAACCTTTCTCGCAATCCGTTATCGTTTTTGCTTTATTTCGATCAACAATGAAACAATGAATAACGTATTTCTACCATTACTGGTTGCGACAGAGGTATAAGGACGGAGAAGAAACTAACTCTTGGAGTGTGAAATCCACATAAAAAAACTTTCTCGCTATCCGTCACAGTTTTTCGTGTATAGCGATCAACGAAGAAACAGGAAATGTTATATTTCTATCCCTTCTGGCTGCGATAAAGGTGTTAGAACGGAGAAGAAACGTACTCTTGAAACGCTAAATCTATATTCACAAGCCGTTTTTCGTTATAAATGATCATATATGCTCTATAGAGGTCAACAATGAAACAGAAAATACTATATTTATACTACTTCTGGTTGCTACAGAAGTATTAGAAAGGAAAAGGAACGTAGTATTGGAATGCTAAATTTATAATGTCAGAAGCCGTTTTTCGTTACAAATTACCGCTTTTTGTTTATGGAGGTTAACAATGAGACAGAAAATGGTATATTTATACTATTTCCGGTTGAAATAGATGTATTACAACAGACAAGGATTGTATGGTTCGAACGCTAAATCTATATTCTTAAGCCGTTTTTCGTTATATATCTCCTTTTTCGCTCAACAAAAATCAATAATGAAGCGGAAAATGGTATATTTGTACCACTTCCCCTTGCGATAGAGGTATTAGAACGGAGAAGGAACGTATTCTTGGAACGCTAAATTTATAATGTCAGAAGTCGTTTTTCGTTATAAATTATCGTCTTTTGTCTATGGAGGTCGACAATAAAACACAAAATGGTGTATTTCTACTACTTCCGGTTACAATAGAGATAGGAGAACGGGGAAGGAACGTATTCTTGGAACATTAAATCTATATTCAGGAGCCGTTTTTCGTTATAAATGACCATATTTGCTCTATGAACAATGATACAGAGTTTCTATATTTCTACTACTTCCGGTTGCAATAGAGATAGGAGAACGGGGAAGGAACGTATTCTTGGAACATTAAATCTATATTCAGGAGCCGTTTTTCGTTATAAATGACCATATTTGCTCTATGAACAATGATACAGAGTTTCTATATTTCTACTACTTCCGGTTGCAATAGAGATAGGAGAACGGGGAAGGAACGTATTCTTGGAACATTAAATCTATATTCAGGAGCTGTTTTTCGTTATAAATGACCATATTTGCTCTATGAACAATGAAACAGAGTTTCTATATTTCTACTACTTCCGGTTGCAATAGAGATAGGAGAACGGGGAAGGAACGTATTCTTGGAACATTAAATCTATATTCAGGAGCCGTTTTTCGTTATAAATGACCATATTTGCTCTATGAACAATGAAACAGAGTTTCTATATTTCTACTACTTCCGGTTGCAATAGAGATAGAAGAACGGGGAAGGAACGTATTCTTGGAACATTAAATCTATATTCAGGAGCCGTTTTTCGTTATAAATGACCATATTTGCTCTATGAACAATGAAACAGAGTTTCTATATTTCTACTACTTCCGGTTGCAATAGAGATAGGAGAACGGGGAAGGAGCGTATTCTTGTAACATTAAATCTATTCAGAAGCCGTTTTTCGTTATAAATGACCATATTTGCTCTATGAACAATGAAACAGAAAATGGTATATTTCTACTACTTCCGGTTGCAATAGAGATAGGAGAACGGAGAAGGAACATATTCTTGGAACCCTAAATATGTATTCAGGAGCCGTTTTTCGTTATAAATGACCATATGTTCTCTAAAAAGTTCAACAATGAAACAGAAAATGGTATAGTTCTACTACTTCCGGTTGCGATAGAGATAGGAGAACGGAGAAGGAACATATTCTTGGAACGCTGAATCAATATCAGAAAAGTCGTTCCTCGATATCTGTTACCGTTTTTACTCTATGGCGGTCAATAATGAAACAGGAAAATATTATACTATTTCCGGTTGCAACAAAGGGATAAGAATGGAAAAGGAACTTGTTCTGAATACGCGTAAAAAAAAAAAAAACGTTTCTCGCTAGTTATTACCGTTTTTCTGCTTTGATATCAGAAAATAGCCAGACAAACGGAAATGTCTGTTTTGTAAGACTGAACATCTTGTACCTACGCATAACATAATTTGGAAATTTATATTAGAAAAGCTGTATCATATTTTCTTCTTTTTCTGCATTTCTTATATATATATATATATATATATATATATATATATATATATATATATATATATAAATGTTATTTAGATAGAACGTACCTTCCGTTTCGTCAACAAGGTTTATTAAACCGTTATTTATTATTTATTTCAAATTTTATACAACGAAACTCCTGAAATTATTTTCAGTGTAAGATTGAAACTGGGGGTTTAATATCAGAGAGTGAACATACTACCAGTAAATCACTGTTCCTCAGAAAATAGTAACTCTTGTTAGGAAAATGAATGTACAATTATCGGAGAAGTTTTTCAAGCAACATTAAAGCAATTAATTAGAATATTTTAATAGCACCAATTCATTCATTAAGTCAACATGTTGCATGGTAGCGAGGAACTTCCCTAATAATGGATAGAAATGTTTTATGGCTCTTTAAGATGATTTGAAAGGAAACCTTGAATATCTGTACACTTTTGCAAAAACATTTAATTTCGTTCTAAGCGTAGAAAAAGGGTTCATTATACTCAAAAGATACATTGTATTTTGTGGGCCATGCTTTCTGGATCTATTTTCTCAGGAAATCCGTGCGTAGGAGGTTTTCTGTGAGTGCTGGCTCAATATCGATTTTGTGTGTTTTTAGTTGATGGAATGAACGTGTTCATCAGATGTGACAGCTTTTAAAGTCCATAAAAATAAAAGCTAACAACCGCAGGCAGGCTTCGAAATTAACTAAATCAGATTCTGAAATTTAATACATTGCCTGGAGTCTGACATTCTTGTTTTGCGTTTTCTTATATTTGAGCAGATATTTTTATTTTAATTAAACTAATTAACTCCCTCTTGCTTGCTTATGAAGGTCTGTGGCTGACCAGATGGCGCACACAACTGAGTAATATGGTAATCACAACTGCTTTAGTATTGCTATCATGGTTTATTAAACCAGGATTCCCACCTTCTTAATTCAAGTTACTCAGCATTTGGTTAACACTACTCAGTCAACGCTGAAAAAATGTATAAGTGCAGTTACACCTACATCTAGATGCTGAATTGGGTTTAACTGTTTTTTTTTCTTTTATATAACTTCAGAATATTGGCTAAAACGATCTATTATTTTCTTTGCAAGAGCTCCTTACTGGCTGAGCGGTTAGCACACACGTCTTTAACGTGGGAGATGCAGGTTCAATTCCCGGCAGGAGCTCATGGGGTTCGGATTCCACGTTAATCAGTAGATCCACGATTCATAAAGAAAGAAAATCGTAATGGTTTAATTATTGACGGCTAAAATTCTTGTGGATGATTTCGTCACTAGAGTACCTAATTGTATTCCAACTTTAGATATTTCTATCCCTCTTAATTTGATTTGATTTGATTTTTTTTTTTTAAGTTTAGCGTTCCTTTTAGCAACGAGGCTATACGAGATGTGGACCTACAGCTTAACGTGGAATCCATCCGGAAATTGCACCTGCATCTCCCACGCCAAAGGTGCGTACGCTAACCGCTTAGTTCTATCCCACTTCAATTTATAGTTGGAGGACGAGGGGTTAAGAGCAAGGACAGTAATATATGCTATTAAAAGATCTACTCAGTTTTGGTTTCTTCCCAACTTATTTCTTAAAAGGAACACTCAGTTACGGTACCTTCTCAAACTTTTTTGTTAAAAAGGGTAACCAAAAGCGCTAAAACCTTCACTGCGAATCAAGAAAAGAAAATCTGGCTAAAATGTTTGCTAGTGTTTTCTGAACAAGTGATCTCAACAACTTACCGGAAGGCAGTTCTTTGTAGCAGCAGAGATCTCTCTTGTCAACAACCAAAATGAATAGACACCTTTCGTTATTATCAATATATTTATCTGTAACATCAGTTCATCTACAGTGAAGAAGGAAAAAAGTGAAAGCAATTTTATATTTTAGTCTGATCTAAGAAAATTGGCATGTTAGAAAAAGTCACCTGCAGTTTTACTGTATAAGCCAAGAATTACCAAAGTAGGGTATGTGTAACATATGCTGGCAATTTCTAAGTGGCACGCATAAAATGACCAGCCTCTGTTTAATGAACAAAAATGGAACATATTCGTAAATAAGAGATGTATAGTATAGAGAGTTACACAAATTCAGGCTAGTCACAATTCATGCCGATACTGTATATAGTATAATTATATTAGTTATAAATGTAAATACAGAATAATATAGACATACTGTACTCGGTGTTTCAATTATTGGTTAATGAAGGGAAAATTCTCCTCTGTAAAAAGTGCATCTGTGACAGATCCACTGCAAAATATTTTGCATAAATAGTAATTTTCTTTCTCAAGTATACGCCATCCCCTTGTAAAAATTCCTTAATTCAAATTCTGATTGAACTGAACTACAAGGGAAGTAATTAGTTGAAGATTCTCTAGGATTTCTCACCACTTCCACCTCAACGCAACAATGCGACTCCCCATAAAGCAGTCACCACACGATACCCTGCTGAGATTTGAGTGCCATGAGATGATTTGATTCCAGTCTCCAGCGCATAGCTTGGAGCTCATTCCAAATGATTATCATTTCTTTGATCCACTCAAAAGATATAAGCTTTATTTGGACAAGAATATACAGTATGAAGTGATGTCTCAGTTTCGACAACACGTACCCAGTTTCTCTGATATGTGTGCCATGAGCCTTACGAGGTGCTAGAATACGTCTAAAACCTAAAGTAGACTATATTGAGAAATGATGTGTGAAGTACTTATTTGATAAACATCTACTGGAATTTACAGGTTTTTCCAATCACACTCCGAGAAAATTAGGTGATGTATTTTAATAATTAAAGTGTACCTTACATACACAAATGTTATGAAGTTGTTCACAAATAGATTATGAAAGAAAAGAGCAGTTAATTAAAACAGTGAAATTATATTATTACAAAGATGAGCATGTTTCAATAAGCAAACAGACTATAAATTAAATAGTTAGTAAACGAGATAGTGATTTGAAATTAAAAAAAAAAAAAAAAACACCTACAGCGTTCGCAATAATAATAGTAATAATAGCATACATGTGAAAAAACATAATAGAGGACATTACTTGCATCAGTTACATATATATACGCATTTGTAGTTCATATATGTGAATAAACTCCATTACACACACATATACGTATTCATGATAAACTGTATTACGTTCAGTAATCACCGTATCATTTTTTCCGCTAAATTGTGTTTTTCACCCATATATGGTGGAAAATTCACTAAAGCCACGCGGTTAGTTTTCTGCCTTACATATTATATATACGGACACGAAAATTGTGTTGAAAATAATGTAACGGACAAACATATTACGGTTTCTGGGATTTTATTAAGGTTTTAAATGCGAGACCAGTTCAGGCTTCTGTAAATAATCGTCTCTGTATCTCTCTTTCTGTATTTCTAGCTTTATTTCTCGTCCAGAATTGTCCCCTCTCAGCCCCTCCGCATCTGCCCACAGGACTCTCCTGTCCCTTTCCCCGCACTCCCCTTGCGATGCCACAGTATCAACACAATTTCCCGTCATTTATTTACAAGTTTCAGGCTCAACAGCATTTTAAACTCATTATCTGCTTTGGGCGTCCTACACAGGCGTGTTTGCACCATATGGCTTATGGGTGAAAAAAATATATATACATATATTTTAATAATAATTCCTCCCTAGAACGTATGATCTGGTTTTCTGTTCTAATATGGAGTACTATCTTTCTTTCCCAATCTTGCTTTGTTCATTTCTCAATTTGCTAATCCATTTCCTATAGATCAGTGAAGTAAAGTTTAAAAAAAGGGTAAAGAGATGACAATATATAAGAATAGTATCTCTGAATAACAAGTAATATACTGCACTTCTTTTAAGACTTTGTGGTAATTAACATTAAAAATGATAAAATGATAGCATTGCAGGAATTGTGTTGCAATCTCTCTGTTTCAGAGACTAGTTTAAAACAAAATTAAGGAACCTAACAAGCTGAAAACTTGGCCAATGTTTCTTTTTAGAAGAAATATCTCACATCAGATAGGTTAATTATTTTAATTTATTCTTTCCCCAGTATATCTTTTCTCCAAACCTTAGTCCAAAATAACTAAATGTAACGGCATTTCCTTCTCAAGAATGTTACTGCTATGGTGTAGTCTCACTTGTTATAAGTACGATTTACTTACATTTGGCAGTGACATTATACCATTATTTGTATTTGTTGAGTCTTACATCAAACTGTTTCGTCAATAATCCAATGGCGATCACAGTTAAAGCCTGAACTTACACCCCTTAAAGTGGAACACATTGAACAATAGCTAACTGAAGTATATGGTGGGTTGTCACTGGCTTGAATTATATCACTAACCTGAATTATAAATCTATATACTGTATCATTTTCAATGTAAATTTGTTAATTAAAATTTATATATATATACACCGTTAATTCACATAAAACGGACAATATACTGTAATTCAATCTATTGTTTATTCAATTTAGTATTTCGTATTTCAGGTCAATGAATGAATTTGAAAACAAACAAATGCTAATATCATACTCCTATTTGTAATTGTTTTTGACTTCCCAACTTGCAATGCGTCAGAGAATGAACGCACGTGCCTAATTATGTCAGACCTATTAAAATCTAACGCCACTAAATAAAATGTAGCCATGTCCAGCTACGTGTAAATTGGCAAAGCAGTAGGATTGTAGCACTGAAACAAAACCACTCATTCATTTTTCGCATTTCTTGATGCAATGTTGTTACTATAAAAGTAACCAAGAATATCCTGTAGCTTTTTCATCCACCATCTTCGAACATCGGTGTCACCTAAGAGGTACCTAAAACATCAAAATTAGTCCCCATCAGCATCGATGACCTTCTGCCAACGTTCTCAAAGGCCACGGGTTCCATCGCGGTAGAGTTTGGTGGCCCGTGAGGCCAAGAAGGTATCAACTGCATTTTGTACCTCTACTAGAGACTTGAACTGGTGTTCTGTAAGGTGATTATCCAAGGAATTGAACAGGTGATAATTGGGCGGTGCAATATTCTGGGAGTATGACGGATGTAATAGTGCTTCCCATCCAAGGTGTAGAATGGTATCCTAGCCACGTGGTGTTTAGCATTGTCCTGTAACAGGAGGACCCCTTCGCGATTCGGAAGTGCTGGTTCCAGAATTTTGAGTTTTTCTTGAACCTAGTACGTAGATCTATTGATGCTCTGACCAGCTGGTAGCACTTGCCAATGCACGATGTCATGAGCAGTCCACCAAACACACAGGAGGACCTCCTTCTAGTGCAGTGCTGTATTGGAACCTTTTCATGGGATGCTCTTCAATGATGACCGCATCATGGAGCTTCATACAGGACCCACTTCTCATCACATGCAACATCCTGTTCAGAAGTGGCCCCTTCATCAGACGAGACAGCAAAGAAACACAGATGTCTGCTCACGTTGCCTTCTGGCCCGGAGTCAAATCATGTGGGACCTATCCACCGAACTTTTAGTACTTCTCTAGTTGATGAAGGTGCTGCCAAATGGTTCCTCCACTTACATTGAATTGTAGTCCCAGTTTCTCACATGTGTGGCAACTGTTCGCGTCAATTGTTGCCTGAAGATCTTCATTTTGAACATGTGTTGTTCTTCCGGCACGTGGTGGGTCTTCGAGTATTTCAACACCGACCTTAAACTTGTTAAACCAGCGTTACACTGTCCGCGTAGTCACCACACCCTCACCAAGGCCTGGCATATCTTCCGTCTTGCTGCAGCGACGTTTGACTAAAGTTTGAAGTCGTACAGCATATGGCTCCTATGACGATGTGTGGAAGTCCGATGTTCACTTAAGCAAGTTCACGGTGTAACTGAACTACCACACACCAGGTAGTATGTTAGATATGCCGGCACCAATAACTGACCTTCGCCTTATCTCCATTCACATTCAACTGACGGTGTGAGGGACAATTGAACACAGACCTCCACAAAAAGCGGAAGAACTTTCTTAGTTACCTTTGCTATTGCAAAGTTTCGTTTACGTAATATTTGTATAGCGGAAATTGTAACTTCGCATGTGTTAAAGGCTTGGATTCTTTAGAGAAGCTGGAGCTATTAAGATTGAGTGGATATTTAAACTGGTACCTTGCATTCCTTAAGGAATTGAATTCTTTAGAGAAAAGGATGCTGTTACAATTGATACATTTTCAAACTATGGTTTGTGTATTTTTGGTTTCGTCAAAGAATTGGATAATTTTTAGAGAAGCTGGAACTGTTCATGTTGAATAAATATTTGGACGGTGAGATTTGTATTCCTTAATAGATTGAATTATTTAGAGAAAAGTGTGCTGTCAACATTTGTGTGCATATTTAAACTGTGGAATTTATAGCTTTCCCTTCGTTAACTCTTTCACAGAGGAAGTCGACTTTTGTCGACAGAACCAAATTTCCTTAACATGCGCATGTCGACTATAGTCGACGTGTTAAAATTTGTTTGTCCGTATCTTGGCTTTGTCGAGAGTAGTCGCCAAAGTTGTACCGTTCATTTTTGTTTGTGTTCTATTGTTTTCGATTAACAATAGAAATCACACAGAAAACCTTTGGCAACTACAATCGACAAACCCAAGATACAGACCAATTTTAACACGTCGACTATAATCGACATTCGCAGGTTAGGGAAATTTTTTTCCGTCGCCTTCCACAGTGAAAGGGTTAAAGAATTGGATAGTTTTAGAGAGGCTAGAGCTGTTAAGGTTGAGTTCATATTTCAACTGTGGAATTTGTAGCTTTGTATTTCTTACTGGATTTTTTTTTTTTTTAGAGAAAAGAGAGCTGACAAAAGTTGTGTGCATATTTAAACTGTGGAATTTGTAGCTTTTTATTCTCTAATACATTGAATTCTTTAGAGAAAAAGGTGCTGTTACAATTGTTTGCATGTCTAAATTGCGGTGTTTGTAGCTCTATCTTCGTTAAAGAATTAGATAGTTTTAGAGAAGATGAAGTTGTTAAGAATGAGTACATATTTAAACTGTGGAGTTTGTGATTTTACATTCCTTAATAGATTGAATTCTTTAGGGAAAAGCGAGCTGTCAAGAGTTGTGTCCATATTTAAACTGTGGAGTTTGTTACTGTTACATTTTTTTTAAACTGTTACAATTAGGTGCATTTTTAAACTATAGGGTTTGTTGCTTTGTGTTTGTTAACTGCAAAGCTACAAGGAATTCCACTCTAATTACTGGTTATAGGGACGAACTATACTGTCTTTTACTTTCTTTGAGAGTAGGAACTTGAAAAAAATATTCGGAGAAAACAAACAAATAATTTTAAGTTAAGTTTCGATTGAAATTTAGGAAAGTTAGTTTTTTCAGTCCCTAAGAGATTGCACCAGAAATTGTCTGTATTTCTTAGAATCTTTACCTGTCAAACATTCTCTAAAACGAACTATTTCTCTAAAACATTCTCTAAGGTCAGGAACATAAGAATTTAGATTCAAATTAAACAAGGTTTGGGTCCAAATTAAATCAGGATAAATTACATTAATTTTGTAAAATTACCCCTAAAATTAGACTAAACTTACAGTAAAGTCGGGATTTCGGGAAGGTCCGGACCCACCCCTTGCGTACGACTCTGGTCTATTCCAAAATCCAAGAAATTTATTGCGAAATTTAATCAAAACCAAATAATGTTATCCTATTTCGCGCGCCAATATAGTGTCGCGTTGAAGAATTTCCAAGAATATTTTCGGCAGTGTTACAGTAATTTAGGGACGTGCATCATTTCATGAGTCGAACGCACGCGACAATAGACACTACGATATAGATAAGCATATAATTTCATTTTGTAACCAATTTCAGATGTGTCGCACCTCTCACGTATAAAATAAATTAATAAATAAAATATTAATTCTGGTTATAAGCTCCTTCGAATTGGTTCTACTTTAAATATATACGTAAATAATCTCAATTTATATTTTAACTGCATGTGCCAGTTATAAATTGTATACTACTCCAACATGTAAATATAGTATTACATACACTAGATATTTTTCAATACAGGGACCATTTCTGTTTGTATTCTATATATTGTTAACAATTTTCAGCAACATAAAATTGATTATAATCATTTTGACATATCTCTTGAAATGAAAACTGGTTAAAACAATTTTATTATGCCTGAAGTCAAATTGGCAATATGGGTAACGCAGTCATCATAACTGGGAGACAGGCAGTCGAATGGAGAAAATATTTCCCAGAAGTTGGAAAAAAAGCTGAAAACGAGAAATAATTTTATGGCACCCATACATACTAATTAAGTTCAAGAAATCATCTGCCAACTGGTGTGAAAGTAATATGTAGCACATCGGGTTATTTTTAGTACAATTTCCATTGAGGCACAAATGTAACATATGAATTCAATGAGATTGAGGAAGAGGGTAGAAGTGCGGGTGGGGTGGGGGTAATTTACTATCGTTTCTCATTACGAATGGTAACCTTCATCTTCCAATTCTCGCCCTCCCCCCAGGAAAGCTATTAAAGTTTCGACTGTTCTGATAGCTATAAAACCGACGTCAACAATGCGTGTTGATCGCGAGATGTTTATTAACAGAGACGCGGTAGTAATACTGAAGATAAATGAGAGGTCAAAAGGGAGGGAGCAAATTCGGGAACAGGGGGGGGATTATACTTGGGATCGGTTTCTGGTATCAGTGTGTATATGGATGTATGTGTGTGTGTTTGCTGTCGACAAGAGAAGGGTGACCTCAGTCG
Organism: Thermobia domestica; assembly: GCF_964235325.1. Taxonomy (NCBI): domain Eukaryota; kingdom Metazoa; phylum Arthropoda; class Insecta; order Zygentoma; family Lepismatidae; genus Thermobia; species Thermobia domestica. The sequence continues at coordinate 49,276,585 of NC_137464.1, forward strand.
AACTAATTTCACGGCAAGTCGAACCGAGGCGAGCCACATCATTAAAACAAACATGAAATTTCGCTCTATAGAACTCGTTCCATTTTCTCCCCCATTTAAACCAGGAACAATTTTAAATTTTCCTCCCTCATCACTAGAATATTCAACTAAAAATCATTTAATTAAAACAATAATATTCATATTTTTAAAATTACCAAGGAAAATGATACCAGTAAACGTGCTTTATTATTATTATTATTATTATTATTATTATTATTATTATTATTATTATTATTATTATTATTATTATTATTATTATTATTATACAGTACTCATTAATCAAATAGTTTCGGGTTCGATTTCAGATGAAGACTACATGTTCATGCTGGCTCAATGTAGTGAGGTAGTAGAATCTTAAGAGTTAGTAAAACGTACGTACTTAGACAGTTGACGCTGAGAGCCAATTCTCTGAAGAAGCATAACAAAAGTGAACGTGTGCTACATTCCAGTGTAATCTGTCGTAAACTTTATTATTAAGGTCTTTAGTTATATATATGTACAAGTATCTAAAACTTAAGCATAATCACTGTTCGAGTACATAGGACAAGAAATCACACGTAAAAAAATCACACCACATTTAATAGCCATACCAACATAACACATGTAAAGACCACATTAACACAGAACAGACTAAATTTGAAACAAAGAATGGTACAAGGGGTCACACAACACAAACTCAAACTTTAGTACCAAAATACCACAGAAATACTGTGATACGCACTGGCGGCATCGAAAGAATATTGATATAGGATATGGTCGCCTCGAACAGCCATACATATCTGGCAACGATGTTCCATGCTCAAGATCAGGTTGTTGAAGAGCTCTTGGGGTAGCTGATTCCACTCCTCATGCAGAGCAGTACAGACCTCCTGGTGTGTCATAGGAGGCTGCTGGTGGGTCCACAACATGTCTTCCTAATGTTTATCAAGCAGATTCAATCTGGTTTTAGTCAAGTGATCACGCTGGACACTCGATAGTTTGGATATCTTCCGTCTCTAGGTATTCTTCCACCAGTTTGGTTTGATGGAAACGGAAATTCTCATCCATGAGCAGAAATTGTGGACCATCTGCGTCCCTGAAAAGCCACACATGGGCATACAGAACCTCATTTCTGTATCTCTGGCCATTGATGGACCCAACATCGAAAATGTACAAGTCAGTAATATCATTCATCATAATGCCTGCCCAGACCAGGACATCATTTCCACCATACCGATTCCTTTCCACAATGTTTTTGGGATGTAAGCGAGTTCCCTGTTTGCGCCAGATCAGAGTACGATGGGAATCGCTCTAGGAACTGTACCGAGATTCATCCGTTATCTGTACGCGGACCCATTCGTTGGGGGTCCACTGGTGATGTTCTCGACACTACTGTAAACGGGCCCTTTTGTGTGCCTGAATCAGTAATACGCATGTTGCTGGTTGTCAAGCACACAGGCCAGTGGTTCTCAGTTTCCCGTATATAGTCTGGCGTGCAAGCTCCCCTGACAGTTGTCTTGCAGGCATGGTCCGTTTCCGACGCGCAGTTACGGATAAGTATCGGTCCTGTTGTAGAGTTGTCACTCGTGGAAGACCTCCATCGGGCTATGGCTGATGTCTTCAGTGTCAATAAACTGTTTCTACAACCTAGACACGATACTTTGAGGCACATTGATGGCTCGTGCTACTGCTGTCTGTGTGTCACATTTTTCCGAGTGCCCGATGATCCGTCATTTGGTAAGCGCGTCCAAATGACGTCTTTGTGCAATATTCCACTAATCTATTGCCACAATCAACTCATCAGTACCCTCCGCTCACTACAACACTCCATTCACTGCACACGGAATGCGCCTATTTCGAATCCAAACACTAGTATTCGATTTTTTCACATAGGAGGCCAGGCGAATGTTTGTCACAGCCGATTCAATGTTCCTCACAAGCAATACATACCATCCATCACAATTTCTGTGCTCCCGTTGCCCTTCCCGGACCTTACATGCAACTTCTTGGATTATTCTTCAGTTTTGGACACTAGTATATAGATAGATAGCTAGATAGGTAGATAGATAGACAGTGTACAGGGTGTAACGAAAGCACCTTGACAGCAAAGTTACTTAAAGTGATAGATTTTCAATCTAAAGTTATCTGTTCGGAAAATTACTTCCTTCAGCATACTCCATATGTAGGCATCTGGAGCCGTGAGATCAGGGGTGTGGGCAGGATATAGAAAATCCCTTTCACAGGAAATCACGCGATGTCCAAACTTTCGTGGGCAGGAGGACAAGTAACTTATTTGGAGTGTGAGCAGTAGCTCCGTCTTGCTCCATCCATTGTTGTAACGACAGAGTTTTGCTGCGGCAAAAATCACCCAAATCATGCAAGAATGGGTCAATAATCAACTCACGACTGGTGTAGCAATCAAGGTACACATGACTTTCATCACTGAAACATATGTTGTCATGAAATCTTCATCTTTATATTTAGTAGCTCTATAGCAATACAGCTGACATGCTCTCTCATATCCTGCAGTAAGATGCTGTCCCACTTCATATGTACGGAAATAGTGCTCGACAATAAACACCTTCTCCTCTGAGAGTAACATTATCTTTGCGCCAACAGCACACTACGCTAGTCCACACACAACTAAGCACACATATAGTGCTCACAGTTCATACCACATTGCACCTGGGCACAATCTATAGGTAAATTTCAGCACTATTTGTTTTGCCGTATACTGTACCACAAAATGTGCAAAGAAGTTGTTTTTGACTCCATAGCACTGTCAAATGATGATTACGATAATCGCTCAAAAGCACTACTTTGGGCAAGGAGTTGTCTGTGGGCGTGTGCTCGTTTTTTATCGCCGGCTATTATTCATAAGCTGAGGGTGAAAATAGCTACAGAACTTGTTTCCAAACCGAATTAATTGCAAACCGATAAGTTTGTAAAAGTGAGTCCACTGTATATTCAAGGTAGTAACACAATACACCGAGAAATTGGAGGACAATTAAGTACACGTGTGAATTTTACCTCTGTCCGTAGAAATTTCCGTATCACGGCAATCGCTCCGCTCCCATCTGTACATCATTGCATTTGTGCTTTCTGGGTAATCTCTTGATACGACAGCGATATGTTTCCATGTTTTATGAGATATTCAGCATTATAATTATCAGCGCCTCTCACGTGTAAACGACCGCCAAAGTTCACTAGATATTTATTATTTAATTTCATATTTGTTTTCAACCTTCATTTTGCTTGTGTATTATCTATCTTCCCTCTATAACGGCAAATCATTATCGAACAACATATACTTTAGTAGTCTACAATGCTTTAAACGTACTGAAATTTGAATAGTTTAGCATTTTTTATGGCACATTTCTTTCCAAAGTAAATTTTTTGTACAGAGTTGTTCATCAATTTTATTTTATGTTTAAACTAACACACTTATTTTCTTTTAATAGTAATGTGAGAATTAATGCGTTTGATTGCCTAAACAAAATCAGAAAGTTTACTCTATGTGAATTATGTGGACTTATTTGATCGCTTTTAGTTCGCGTGTCCATCCTTTCAAGATCTACTGTAGAAGGTGTCACGATATATTGCAATGTGATTGAACGATCACGCCTACCAATTTATCCTTTCTTTCTCATTCTTTCGTTTCTTTTCTTTTCCCGCTGCAGCAGGCCTTTCTGAATGCTCGATGGCTTGTCCATAGCTTCAAGTCAGCCGATCAATATGATTGAATTTCTTCCCGTAAGGAAGGTATCGCAAGAACAATTTTCACTTTTGCACCAACGCTACTAGCTGGTTGGTTCTGTCTGCTTTTTGTTCCAAGAACACAGCTGGTGAGATATATAGACCGCAGTCGTAGTCGCTGATTTATACATATACACAGTATATATAAAATTTGTTTAGGTTTATTTCCATGGATGAGTTTATCACCAAATTTTTGTCCTTTCTCTACTTCAACTTTTGCTTGTTTACGTATAACATTATAAAGACACCCGTGTCTTTTCATTCTAAAAGCTATTCTATGTATAAGCATGGAGAATATTTTATAGACGGCTATTTCCATTCTCTGTCTATCGTCATACATTTTAGCAAAAGCGGTAAGAAATAGCGAGAAACCTACTTTTTGTATCAATTTAATGTCTCATAAAATGGATTCAATCTTCGATTAAATTCCATATTGCAACTGAAAAAGGTAATGATCTATTATTTTTGGTTTCAATGCTAATCGAAATACAATCTCTGTCTACACAAGCTTTTTTGACACTTCATTTATTACCGACCTAAATTTTCTCGATCTTCTCCATACCCACAATACGATATTAATCACTATATATATATATATATATATATAATATGGTCTCAAGAGCATATTAAATCTCGGTCCTAATGCCTCTATTGAAACCAGCAGTAGTTGATATTTACTATCGCTTTTGGCTTCGATATTGATCCTACCTAATTTTCCTGATTCCTCCCCACATCCACAGCTCAAATACTTTCAATCCTTAAAATTAATATCGGAGAATTTATGTGCAATTTGAAATGTCCTACATTCATGATCGTTGAGTTAAGGAACAAGTCGATCTCTCTTCTTTGTTCTAGCTCTCGTCAGTTAGGTGATGGTGACCAATTTCACACTAGCCCGAATTTAGAGTGAATTGAAAATTTTTAGTTTTCATTGTCCAACACCTCTTGAGTACTCCATTTAACTTTAAAAAAATGGGCCCAATTGCTCACGTTGGATATTGCAATCTTATTTTACTTGATTCAGTTGAGAATATTCCCTAAATTTTTCTATTTAGTGGGAACTATTTGGTTTTGGTTTAATTTACTTTCAGCCAGCTCAATTTGACGCAAACATCTAGTATCTCAACGGAATATTTTTAAAAAAAAAAAAAAAAAGTTTTGTCCTACAATTACTCCGGCTAGCTAAAGGAGACGATTATGACAAAAAAATAAATGAAATGGTAGAATGAAGAAGGCTGGAGGAAACGGGTGAATCCCGAGAAAACCAACGTACACGGTGTTTCCCCACCACAAAGCTAACTTGGGGCGAGGTGGGATCAAACCATGGACCCCATGCACCAAAGGCGAATCCTCCACCACTGAGCCACCGCGACCCCCAACAGAACAGTTTGATCTAACGTTTAATCCTATTGGATAGGAAGATTCCGTTCGTTGATAGAATGCTGGATTCGATTCCCTGTTAGGCTTCTATAGTTTTTGAGGTTGACAGTGTGTCGTAATGGCAAGTAAGGGTTTTCTTGAATAGAAAGAGACATTGTGTGTTCCAAGGGTTAGTCATAGAATGCTCAACTATACGTTCGGCTAAGATCGTGAGAACTCATGGTGGACAAAATGATGTTTATGTTGTTTTTTTTAATGTCTTTTCCCGTTTCCTCCTACTTTGCTTCTTTCACTAGCCCACTCAGTATTACTCACTTATAATATTTATCCGTTACTTTCTTTGACTACAAGACAGAAACACGAGATAATAAGCTAAAAGCGTCAACTCATTTACGAAAAATATGGTTAATATTTTGTTGGAGAGACACGGTGGCTCATTGAAGACCTCCCTGTTAGTCTAGTAGCTAGCACGTCCACCTTTGGTATACTAGATCTCCCGATATGAGAACCTTTTGAATTTTAGCTGTCCTGGATATGTATGTGTTCGTGTCCCTGTCTAATTTGGTAAAGTTTAAAGAATCCTTGTATACGAGGAAAGTCGGGTGCTCAGGAAACTGGTGTATGATCGGTTGGTCATTTAATGAAAAAAGAAAGAAAAAGAAAAGAAAGTAGAGCGCTTACTTCTGGTGCATGAGGTCTCTTGTTCGATCCTCGGGAAAGTAAGTTTGTGGTGGACAAGATCGTATCCGTGGGTTTTCCCGGGGTACTCCCCTTTCCTCACACTTTCTTATTCCATCAATTCTTCCATCATCGTTCATTTGCTTTAATCATCGTCTCCCTTAGCCTAAAGAGGTAAGCATGGGACGTTAAGCTGAAATATTTCATTTCATTTCATTTTGATGGAATGACTAAATAAACACAAAATTTTGTAAAAGGTAAAGGTACTATTACAGCATACGTAAACTTCATTAGAAATAAAATACTTGTTACCGCAAAGTGAGCTTTGTGATGGACGAATACTGTGTGTGTGTATAGGTTTTCCCGTTTCCCCCACTTTCATCATTCTACTATTAAAATCCATGCCATTATCATCGTTTCCCTTATCCCTTTGCGTTATCGTGGAACGTGGAAGTTAAAAAGAATAAAGTACTTGTTCAAATTTTATGTTTGACAATGGATTTTGTACTATGAGAAAGAAGTGCGTGATAAAATCTAAGAGTATCGCATCATTGACAAGCATTGTTTCGTAGAGTTGAGTTAAGCATCATTGGCTGAGAGTTTGACATTGATTGAGTGGATTTGTCCGGATTAGCTTATTGAGCGGATAACCAGGATTAAACTACCTAAAAGGATAAAAGTGTTTGTGTGCATACGAGGACCATGTATGTCTGTGATTGTGTGAATTCAAACGAGTCCATTAAACAGCTTGGACAGATTGGGTAATCAGGGTTTGGTGTAATGCTCTTAACTTTTTAACTCTCAAAATACAACTACAAGTATCTACAAGAGAGATAGTGATAGGGGTTATTCTCTCTTTCATCTCTAAAACTAGATTAGGTATTATGTGTGGGGTCAATACTCAATAGAGCTTTTCTGCGCATAGATGGAAAGTACTATCACTCATGTCATAGGGAATTTGTAAGGGTTCTGGTTTCCATTACTATATGAAAATAGGATTTTGCATCCATTATCTATAAGAAGGATATGTTGAAATTGATTTTCAGTATGTGGGATAACATAGAATAAGACAGACCATTGCTAAGGTTTCTTGATTCATTGTCTTTCTGTTACACTATTTGAAGATTAATTATCTACCTGTAGATAGTTATTACTTTCTTCGTGTCTTCTTGAACGAAGGTTTCTGAGCTACAGAGGGAAATAAAATATAGCATCTATTTCAGTTGTTTCAAGCTGTCCGATGTATAATGCAGAAGCACATTTTTACAATTAGAAAAATAGAGAGAAAAGGGAAGGTGGACTAAATAGGAAAGTGGAGCAAGTAAATGGGAACAGTGTGCAAGTAGTCATGAGTAATGTGTCTGCAAAAGCGTCGACTAAGCTATTGTGTTTTTGTTCGCCCGTGTCCAATGTTCCTCCAAGCCGCTAGAATCTTTGTCTGTTCCTTGTTCTTTCCGTGTGATATACTGCAAAAAGGAGCAGAAAACTACGAGTATCACGGAGCATCTAGTAGGGAATGAATGGTCCCTTCTGTATTTATTGCTCCAAATAAGGGATACCCAAAAGGAAGTGATATTTTTGCAGTATCATCGTAACTAGCTAAACAGAATTTTGTGTTTGTGCCACTAGATGTGTTATAAAGTAGCTTAATGCTGCTGACGGTGCTTTTGTACTATTTGTACATAGTAAAGCAGTTGGTAAGTATAGTTCTGCAACCATTCACCCAAACATGCCCGGTGAGTAGGTATTCGATTTGTGATAATTAATGAAAGATGGATCCTAAATTTATCTACCCTTGCGAATGTGACTATGTTTATGAGAATGAGTGTATGTCGACAATTTCCCCATAAGTCTAGGATCTCTTTAAGGAAGACCCTTAAGCAACATACAGATAATTGTTATCGTCCCTGAGGTCTGTGGTTCAGTGATTTTGTATGAACTGAAGAAGAACTAAATTTATAACTAACATAATCTTAATTTAATTTAAACTTAGGCGAGTCAAATTTGCTGGAATAGAAGAGGTTCATCACACTGGCGAATGAGTGCCTTGCACGAGTGCTTGTGGTACTTAAGACGTAATCTGTGTTAGTTGGGGCTGGAATCCACTCCCAAATGCATGCCTTGCACAAGTGATTGTTTTCGGTAGTGTTTGTGGTACTTTAGATATGAAAACTCTTCAACTAGCTAACAAGTTTTTGTGCAACATCAAGTACTTATCGGTGAAAGTAAGTGGTTAACGTTTTGAACTTCGGGATGCCTGGGTTCGAATCTAGTTTGGTCCAAACTTTTTACAATGCTTCAATTTCAATTTCAATCTTTACTCAGTATGATATGCGAGATATTCTCCAGTGTAGATGAGAGATGTTAGAATAGCTAGAATGACGAAGAATTGGAGCAGGACCATAAATGGAGACAAAAAATTACGAACTTAGTTCCTTCAATTGTTCCAGATTTAGTATTTTCAGTTAATTTCTGCCATTTTATAACTCGTATATGATCAGTACTTTTTCTTTCTTTTCATATTCAGTATGTTCTGAAACAATACCTTATTCACACAAGTTATAATGCCATTGCTATATGGCACTCGCTGGACAACACGCTTCAAACAGTATATATTAATCTTAAAAGTAAAATATTTTCCTTGCACCAATTGCGCAGCAAACGTATTTTTCAATATTTTACAAGCTCATCAACCGTCGTCGGGTGAAGTGGGTGTAAGTTTGGTTGCATCTGTCCAGGCGTTCGTGACCCTATCTAACAGAGTTATACTACTCAGGAGGGGAATTACTTTTGCTGGTGTCTGTACAGTATAATTATACCAGATCTCAGTTTCTCAATTTACGAGTTAAGAATAAAGGATCGTTCAAAGCCCTAAAAAAATCCATTAGTAACGATTATCCGTAGACGCATTTAATATAATCACACCATTTTTTTCAAGGTAATCTATGTTGTGTGAAAAAAAAGTGTCATTGTGTATACATTTTGTTAATTACAGGTTTTACTCTACATGTATACAGTATAGTCTTTATCAGGATATTGATTGTAAGAAAGCAAATACGTCTCATTTTTAAAAGCAATACTGGTGCATATATACGTATACAGAGAGAGAGAGAGGGGGGGGGACAGAGAGAGAACATCTCATTAACTGTGACTTACCAGTTTTCCACTCTCTACTTCTTTTTCATATTTTTTTGTTTCTTCTTTCCTAAATACTTTTCCACGTGTAAGAGTCTTTTGTTTTGTTAACATCACTTCGAAGAAAAGAAACAACAAACACATTACATGAAAACAGACGTTGGCATACTAACGAAGTTAATTAAGCCCCTAAGAATGAGACTCACAACCACACACACACACCCACGATACTCCTTACATCATCAATGGACTTTCTTTGGCATTCTTCCGATGTAACTTCTTAAAAGTTGTTTCATCTTAACTTTAATTTTTCTTTCTGTAACCAGTACTACCAAAAATCTGAAATTAAATTTCCTAATATATATTCATTTTAATACTTTTAAATGAGGAATCTATGTTGATAAGTTTAAATATTTGCATATGTTTTCATGGAAATAAAGTTCGTTATAGCTATAATAGTCTTATTAAAACAAAACCATACAAGATTAGTGTATTCTTCTGCATGTCCACGAAAATTGATGCTTCTCTTTGCTAGTATTGCGAGCACCTTTGGTGTACGTGGTCACAGGTTTGATTCCCGGTGGGAGAACATTGAAATTTAAAAGCATTCGGCATTCCATCTTAACCACTTGACTACCACTACACGTATGTAGTCGAGCTTGTATTCTTCCCTACCACTACGTAGCTGGTTCCAACGGCTTAAGAGATATTCTTGCATGGTAATGGCCACGAAAACGTTCAAATTATTTTGGTCGGAGCGAAGTCTGCGTGTTGGTGTGACATCATTAGAGCACGTGACCTTTGTAAGCAATGACCAAAGAAGAATCGTTATGCCATCTGTTACTGAGAGTACAAACCCCTACTATTTTATGAGACGTGCGTTTTTTCTTGTTCATTTTGTATCACAAAAGCAGTAGAATATGGAGGAAGAGGAGGATTATAGTACGTCAGATTATGTTGCGGAGGAAGAGGAAAGTCAATGTAGTGACTTTGAATATTCCGATGTATCAATTGTTGAAGATGGTGCTAAGTCTGTCGGATTGGACATATATGATCAATCTATTCAGTGATACACGTGAGAATCCGTGTTACAAATTTGGAAATGATTACGATTTTCATTCAGACATCGTAACTGAAGAACTCTCCACACCTGACAAGTGTTTTGAAGCTTTCTTTTCACATATATGTGTGCATGAACTAATAAAAGAGCGGACATGGAGTATGCTAAATCGGATCATCCAATATTGACAGTAGTCACAGTTGCAGAAATGTACGTGTTGTTTTGTTTGATGTTTCTCATGGAGGTAGCACATTACCCTAAAATTAGTGATTACGAGTCTACAAATGTTTTGTGTAGTGGCCCTAAGTATTTTACTTCCCAGATTTTGAGCCGAAGTAGTTTCCAATCTATTCTCAAATCTGCCCTAACCTCTAGCCTATAGGAGACCCAAATGTTAATTGCAAAACTTTAAAAACAATTATGGTATTAATATCCAATGTGGTTGATGATTTGTTTGCAATATTTGTTTCCTAATGCTCAGCATGATCGTGAGGTTCTGCACTCTATCTACAAGGCTGGAATTCAAGATTCCACGGCCCATATAGAATCGGTGCTGAAAGATGAGTTAAACTTCAACAAACAAGCAAAGGAATATCGAATGTCTAATATTATATGAATCGTGATTCATCGCAATCTTCTGTACTTCTCTTGGCTTACTGGGTAGTGTGCATATATTTAATATTCGAGGTCCCAGATGCGACTTTGTAAAGAACCATTTTCGTAATTGTTGCAAATTAGGGATGGGCACGAGCGAGTTCGAGCGAGTTTTCACTGAAACTCGACTCGACTCGAAATAAACATCTTTGAGCTCGATTCGAGAACTCGGCTCGAAAAAATTCCTCCAACTCGACTCGAATTTAACTCGAGTTTCGAGTCGAGTCTAGAAAAGACGAGCCAAATCGAGCCACATACTGTGTGTAGTTTCAAGTACATTTTTCAACGATCGTTCATAGACAATATAATTATTATCAATGATACGTGCTACTACTACTACTACTACTACTACTACTACTACTACTTATAATAATAATAATAATAATAATAATAATAATAATAATAATAATAATAATAATAATAATAATAATAATAATTATTATTATTATTATTATTATTATTATTATTAGTAGTAGTAGTAGTAGTAGTAGTAGTAGTAGTAGTAGTAGTAGTAGTAGTATAACAACACAATGTATAAACATGAAGGATAGGCGATTTGTAGCTGAATACCAAAAACTAGTTGATTGCTCACCTCGGTAGTGTAGGAGACAAGGACGTCATTCATGAGGTTCTGGGTTTGAGTTCTTGAGAAGCAAGTATTCGGGCTCGAGCCAAAAATTGTTAAAAGTTATAGGGCGCCGGTCAAACATATTCAAAACTACTCGGACCGAGTTTAGGGTTGTCAACGGCTCGAGTGGATCGGCTCACAGCTCATTCACTATCGATCCGAGCCAACAGCTCACCCAACAGAGCCGGCTTGAGCCGAAACTAACCGAGCTGATGGCTTGCCTCAACAGAGCCGGCTCAAGTCGATGGCTCACCTAAACCGAGTCGGTAGCTCATCCCAAACGCGCCGGCTCTAGCTGTTCTCTCAGGTGAACTGAGCTGAGCCGGTTGACATCACTAACCGGGTTGGGTTTCTGTTTGGACTCAAAATTTCGACCGCGCAGGTCTCAGCCTTGATGGTAAGAAGTACAATATATACTTATATTTGACATGACATTTGAGGCTTTCTAGTTATAAAAATCCGTTATAAAAATCCAATTTGTCGCCTCGTTAATTTATGTAAGAAAAACAAATCAAAAACCCTTCTCCTTTTTTCTAATGTTTGAAAATTAAAATTCGTTACTAAGTCTTTATAAGGGACATACTTTGAAACCAGTTTTCTTGTAAGCAAGCATTTTTAAAAATTTAAACTGTATATTTTCTATTACATCAGAGTATTTAGTGACATTTGATGTCCAAGCAGTACAAAAAATTATAATTTTGACCCCACCTACGAAAAATATAACCTTATAAATGTTGATTCTTTGTAGAAATCGTGTCGTTCTATCATACAAATTAAACCTAGGTTTCTACATGCAGTACTCGTTATCGCGTCAATTGTTTAGGAAAAGTTAATTTGCTATCAAATATAACTTCTAGATCTTTGATAGTATTTGGGGTAGACAAGGAAGTGCCACTTATTGAGCCACTTATTGTATAGGTAAAGCTAATTGCATTTTTTCTCCTCGTGAAAGATACAGATTTACATTTGGATACATTCAGAACTAATTTATTCTTATCACACCATATTTGAACTCTGTCTAGATCCTGTTGAAGCTTCACCTTAGCCATCAATTGAACTTACTTTGGAGTGTAATTTGATATCATCGGCAAAAAGAAGAACCTGAGAAATTTTAATACACAGAGGAATATCATTAATAACAAAAAGAAAAGAACAAGGGACCTAGATTAGATCCCTGAGGGACTCCCAATAGAGTATTAACTTTTCAGTAACATCCTTTATATGAAACATCTTGTTTTCGGTTACGCAAGTATAATACAAGATACTCTATTGCTTGTTTCGAAAAATTCAGAGATGACTACTTTTAGTAGCAAGATATCATGATCAACGACGTCAAATGCCTTGCTAAAATCAGTATAAACGACATCTACTTGACCGCTTACATCTACTTCTGTTGGCATAAAATGTATGCAGTGGACTAGAACCTGCAACGGATTTTGCCTCGCGGTCGTCAATCACACACTTTAGACCGCTCGAGTACGCCATAGTAATAGGCTACCACTGAGCGACCATGATTCATTACTCCTATAAACATAAACATAAATTTCTAATTGTTACTTAAACTTACTTTTGTCTTGAAAGAGCTCTCTCGTGGCTAAGTGGTTAGCGTACGCACCTTTGGCGTAGGAGATCCGGGTTTGATTCCCAGTGGGAGGTTATGTTGTTCTAATCCCACATTAACCTGTAGTTTCACATCACATATAGCATTGCTGCTGAAAGAGACGCTGAACTAAATATGAAATCAAATCAAAATAATTTGTTTAGAGATCAGAAAATTAAAAATATACAGGGTGTAACATAAATTCATGGCCAAAAGTGACGAGGTAATTGCGGACATCCAAATAAGTAAAAATGTACCTATAAAAATGGGTATCATGACGCTTTGTTTCCGAGATACAAGGTGTTCAAATGTCGAGTCTCTCCAATGGCTCACTATGGGAAGGTGAATGGAAATGTTCAATATGAAAGGAATAATACATTCAAGTGAAATTTTGCCTGTGCAAATACATTTACACTGACATAGAGAATGAAACTAATCAACATTTAAGGTTATTGAGTTGTCAGTATTGCCAACCTGGTAGAAGTGTTGTTTACAAATAGCACTAGACGTTCACATGAAGTGGGCAACATTGCTAAACAATAACATTACGTTGTGGCTTCATATGTAAGTTATTCTCCTGTGCATTCATTTATAACGACACAATAACACTTTCATACAAGAACTGTGATCTATGAATCGTTGTTTCCTATTGTACACCGTTAATTGACTTCACACTTGGACGCCTTATCTATCCAAAATGAAGTGGAATCTGCCCCATGTTTAGGAACATTTTGACATCAGCAATCATATGCTAAATGTGGACGTCTAGTGCTATTGCAAACATAACGCTTTGTACCAGGCTGCCAACACTGACAACCCAATAATCCCAATTGTCGATTAGTTTCATTCTCTATGTTAGTATAAATGTATTAGCACATGCACAATTTCACTTGATTGTATTTTTCCTGTAACATTGAATATTTCTATTCACTTTCCCACAGTGAGCCATTAGAGCGACTCGACATTTGAACACCCTGTATCTTGGAAACGAAGCGGCGTCGAACCATGTTTATAAGAACAGTTTTACTTATTTCATGTTCGCAATCACCTCGTCACTTTTCGCCATGCATTTATGTTATACCCTAAATACGTATAGTGTTGAAATACACTAAATTTTAAAATAAAAATATAATGATAAAAAGGAATTCTGCTAACTACTAAAACAAAGCTGCTACTGAAATAATAAAAATAATAAAGTACTTAGAAAAGCTATACTTTATTTTTTTAAGGTGGAAGAACGAAACATTTTGAACACGCAGGGTGAGTTAATGGTCAATTCGTCATTCACGAAAAGAAACACGCGGCATTAGATCATATCGTGTCATCTATATGGCCCCTGAATAACCCCTACGATTCCTTGACTTCAGAGTCAAAACAATCTCAGCTCGTCATTATTCCAAATACACTAAGAGCAGTACGCTTAGTTATTACTTAAAACAAAAGAAAATAATAATAAAAAAGAGAAGGCAACAAAAGTGGACATGGCATTCTTTTTTTTTTTTTTTTTAAGTCTCCCACAACTTTTCATCTCGTGTCTATAATCCATAACCAGGCCAGAGATCAGATAAAGATAACTTAATGCAAATAATCCAGTGTGTGTGTGTGTGGTTGATTAAAGTTATGTCACTATCTATCTTTGGATCTTAAGTACGATAAAGTGCTGGAAATTTCTTCATCAAAGGTTCTATGCAATAGACAGTCATACAGAAAAAAAAGTAAAAAAATTAATAAAAGGTACTCGCACAAAATGTTTTTTATGTTACTTTTCTCAAACGTTTGCACGGTATATGTGTTGTCAATTTTTATTGTCACTTAGAACATTATAAACTCTGGAGGTTAGCTTTTACCTACTTTATCGAAAAATAAGTTTGACGTGGCAATACAAAATGGCGAATTATAACATGCGGTGCTTTAGAATTTTTAGATTGATCTAAAATACAGCCCTAAGAACTACAAGAGCTACTTCAGAAATTTTCTGTATAAGATTTTGGTAGGAAACCTATACTATAGGATACCGGGCCAAAAAGAAGCGTAATACCCTCCTTACTGGTCTAGTGGATAGCTTTGGTGCATGGAATCCAGGGTTCAATTCTCGGTGAGAGAATGTTGAACGCATTACAATAGTTTGGATGTCACTTTAAACTGTAGTCCACGTCTTACATAGCTTCGGGTCTAAAAAGAGACGTTAAATATTAACAACTCACCAACTAGAAGCAAATCTATTCTTTCTCAATATACATCCCATTCAACATACGTATACAACATATTTTACCACACTTACGAGGTAGTAGTTTTGAATTTTTATACTTTCCGCTTCATTTTCCGAATTTTTTACAATTATAGAAAATTAAACTTTGACATAAATAAGCCATCGGTACTTTTAACTTCTTTCGCACTTTGGAATAATGTACAAAAATGAATTATTTTCCGTATATATATGTATTACTTTCGCTTTTATTACGAGCACTGTTGCTCTCAGCACGGATTCGCAATAAAGCTGCCTTGGTTAGGAGAAAATATATTGCTTAAATGACTCTGTCTGTCAGGGATTTTAGACTTCAATGCATTTGTACAGGGACTAGACGTGCGAAAGGAGGCTGGGGACTCCTTAGAATAAAAGATGAGAGGAGGAAAGCCATGCAGGAAAACAGATGAAGGACTGGTGGGTTTTAGAGTCTGCTTTTTTTTTTTTTTTTTTTTTTGACTCACCCATTTCTAGGTTGTGTTTCATATTACTGCTCGTTCAATTTATTTCTTGTGTGTGTGTGTGACCCAATATTCATAGATTGATTCGACACTGTTTGCATATACGATGACACTTTTCTAATTGGAACGTTCCTCTACAATCCTGAAGGTGCATATTTTCAAGAAAATATTCATGTAAAATAGTATCGAATGTGTTTTGAAAAGTGTAACGTGGATCTTCTCAATCAGCAAAGATATTGTTGAAGTAAGGTTGTTTGCTGGGTTAAAATATGACTACTTTGATGTAGTAACACTATCTATAAGCTGTTAATCGTATCTAGGAAGACTATCTTTAGGTGGGTAATCTCTGTCAACGGATTAATGGTTTCTAGATTTTGGCACCCAAGTTGGTTAATAATTAATTATTGTAGGATTCTAGGCCAGTTGAGACATATAAAGTTTTATATAAATACAAGAGAATTTACAATTTTAGTATGTACTCGTTATATGAATTCAAGAAAGGTTTGAAAACTTAACTGGAAACCTTACCTTAGCAACGTGTATCTGAAGTGTTTTAGTGGTGCAGGAAAACATATACCTTATATCTGGTATGTGGAAACAGAAGGCTATCTTTCGATCAAGTTTAGCTTTATAATCACTGTTATGTTACCTGAAATACTTAGATGACGATTGTAAGCTCTATAAGCTCTGGAATTGCACTAAGTAAAGGTTACAACAATAATTTATTTTTATATACTAAACACTCTTAATATACACTTTCATTCTAAAATTTGTACAACACATAGATGCTTGATATATATTTAACTTATAAAAAGTGAATCCCCTATTCTGTGTCTATTACGTAGATATGATTTTCTACTGTGTTGACAAACATAGTTCTGTATTTCTTTTCTAGTTTAACGTTCCACGTTTTGTCAATTAGGCTGAAGTTGATGATGATGAATGAATGATGATATTCAAATGAATGGTGCTGGAGCAATACATAACTCCCATGACTTCAGCGAGGTGACTTTATCTGAAAAAGATAACTCTTGCCGCTGTTGGCCTAATTTCTTAAATGGTTCTACTGTGTAATCCAGTAGGCACTGCGAAAATGAAATATAAATAATCATGGTTAAAATTCCTGAAGAGGCAAATTTTAGTGTAGGCTTCATTATAGGCGTGGTTCGAGCTGTTTTCAATCAAATACATTGATTTAAAATTATTTGTTGATTTGTCTTTCTACAAATAACTGTGGTTAAGACTGGTGAAGAGATAATATACGTGTACATCTATGCTATCAAGACAATTTAAACAACCTTGCATAAAATAAATCTTATTTAATGATTTGTTTCTTTATAGATAACCGTGATAAATTAGTGAAGAGATAATATATGGGTACATCTATGCTACCAAGATGATTCAAACCACATTGCATAAAATAATCATTATTTATTGATTTGTTTCTTTATAAATAACCGTGGTTAAAATTGGTGAAGAGATAATACACGTGTACATCTATGTTATCAAGATGATTGAAACCACCTTGCATAAAATAATCATTATTTATTGATTTGTTTCTTTATAAATAACCGTGGTTAAAATTGGTGAAGAGATAATATACGTGTACATCTATGCTATCAAGATGATTGAAACCACCTTGCATAAAATAACTTTATTTGTTGGTTCGTTTCTCTATAAATAACCGTGGTTAATTTGGTGGAGAGATAATACACGTGTACATCTATGCTATCAAGACAATTTAAACAACCTTGCATAAAATAAATCTTATTTAATGATTTGTTTCTTTATAAATAACCGTGATAAATTGGTGAAGAGATAATTATATGGGTACATCTATGCTATCAAGATGATTCAAACCACATTGCATAAAATAATCATTATTTATTGAATTGTTTCTTTATAAATAACCGTGGTTAAAATTGGTGAAGAGATAATATACGTGTACATCTATGCTATCAAGATGATTCAAACCACATTGCATAAAATAAATCTTATTTAATGATTTGTTTCTTTATAAATAACCGTGATAAATTGGTGAAGAGATAATTATATGGGTACATCTATGCTATCAAGATGATTCAAACCACATTGCATAAAATAATCATTATTTATTGATTTGTTTCTTTATAAATAACCGTGGTTAAAATTGGTGAAGAGATAATATACGTGTACATCTATGCTATCAAGATGATTGAAACCACCTTGCGTAAAATAAACTTTATTTATTGGTTCGTTTCTCTATAAATAACCGTGGTTAAATTGATGAAGAGATAATACACGTGTACATCTATGTTATCAAGATGATTGAAACCACCTTGCATAAAATAAACATTATTTGTTAGTTTGTTTCTCTATAAATGCCCATGGTTAAGTTCGATGAAGAGATGTCCATCTATGCTTTCAAGTTGAATTGCCTTGGATAAAATAAACATTAATTTTTGATATAGTTTTTTAGAAATAATCATAATTAAAATTGGTAAAGTGATAACATATATCTGTACCATCAACTTGATTGATGGCATTGGTTGGTTTGTTTTCCTATAAATAATCATGGTTAGAAATTTTGAAAAGAGAAATTATGAAAATATTAATACAAATTGGTTCAATTTGCTCTGTGTTTGCCAGTTCAGAAAACTTCCAATTTATATAGCTATAAGACTTTAAAAAGAAACGAATGAAAAGAAGTAGCATACGTATTAAAAGAACTAGCTTCATGGAGAATCGCACTTCAGTTTACCTAAGCGTGACAACAAAGTTGTAGGTAGAATTATAGTAGGGTCTGTTGATAAAATTGCTCTTGGAGACAAGGAGAATGAGCTTGAAGCAGCTTGATTTGCACAAGTCCTAGTAAACAATTGAAAGTAAGAGAAAGTGTGTGTGTGCGTTTGGAGTAGAGACCCTTCTTAGTGAGCAGAAGGGTTGATTAGCTCTAGTGATTTAAACCATTGTACCTAAATCTCCCTCTTATAACATGGGTTTTCGTAATTCATGCCATGCTGCATTGGCTCTTAGACTACGTGGAGTCTAGCCAGAGAAAGGAAGGAAGAAGAGAGGATAAGAAGAGGAAGGATGCTAAAGTAAAGCACGAAGAGAGTGGGAAGCAAAGTCAATTTGGAGAAGAATTAGAGCTTCTGCAAATGAGAATTTCCAACGAAGAGTCCCCGAGAAACACGGAAAACAGCAGTACATTTGGATTTTCCAGGAGTTATGGATCCTTTTTTTTTCTTACAACAGGAAAATTCTCTTCCTCAAATACTACCACTACATCTTTTCTTTTAGAGTATTCTCCTACTTATCTGTTTATTGAATCGAAAAACTGTATTAGAAACTTTTTTGTTTCTCTATGTGTGTGTTCTTTTCTAAAGACAAAATGGTTTATTTCTCTCGTTCGTGTAAGAAATTTATTTCTTCTGAACAGACATCTCACGCACTCACAGAGTAAAAAAATGAACAAAGTTTCTTTCACTAGATGAAATACCATTGACCATCCCTATAAGAACGTGAAACAAGAAGTAAAGTTTCTTTTTCTTTCTAGGTCAAGTGTTCCAAAGTGAATGCAATCTTACATCTTCTTAAATGTTTTTCTCCGCCGTTCCTAATTTGAACTTCTGTGCACACAAACTCACTACAGCTCCTAATTTCAACTTCGTCTAAAATATGTACATTACTTGTGAGTCAAGTTGCTGTTCTTTTTCTTGTAAAAGAATGAACAATCCCATGATTCAACAGGTAATTTAATAATAGTTTTCAGTTCACAATTAATCATAGTCATTATTATTACAGGTATTTTGCCATTATTGGCAAGTCACTTGGTGCAACTGAGAAGCCTCCATGCCCTATGGTCTTCCGCTAATCTCTACGTCTTCATGTACAATTTCTCTGTTTTGATATCGTCCATTAATTATAACTTCCTTCGTCACTTCCATTTCTTTTCTGCCAACCTACCCTTTAAAACGTCCCTCATGATATGGTTTCTTCTTAGTGAATGTTCTAACCAGTTTCTCGTCCTCTTCTTAATAATATCTAAAATTGTTCTTTTCTCCCTCACCATTTCTAACACCCTCTCATTCGTTTTCTGCTCAACTCAGCTAATTCTCTCCATTCTTCTCCATACTCACATTTCAAAAGCTTCCAGTCGTTTTTCATCCTTTTTGCGTAATGTCCATGTTTCTAACCCATACAAGACAATACTCCATGCGAAGCACTTTATGAGTATTTTTCTCAACTCTTTGTTCCATGTTCCACAAGATAGAATTTTCTTCCTCTTAAAGGCTTTTTTCATCATTCTTGCCATTGTTCTCCAGTAGACAAGTTTGTTGAGATTATAGTGATTGGTACGGCTACTTGGACATTAGTTCCAGGCGTGGCCAGAGTGACTTTAAAGGCTGTGATACTGAGGGGTGGAAGGAAACGGAAAACCACCACTTTAGATTTTCCTAGTTTGCTGACAGCAGAAAGTTCACATGTAACAACAATGACATTTTCCAAGAACCAATTTTAAACCAATCAATGTATTATTAGGCTTATGGACAATTCAAATATATATAACACATTTCAATTGAGTTGTTCAAAAAACACAAAATGTTTTACGATAAGCATCAATAATGAGTTCTGTATATTTGTAGTGGGCCTTTGTTCAAATTAATTCTGCGAAAGAAAGCTTCTGTATGTGAAAGCTTAATGGAATATATCTATATCTTTCTCTATATATATCTATATAATATATCTATATATATAAACTCAAATGTTTTAGGGGCCGCGGTGGCTCAGTGGTAGAGCGTTCACCTCTGGTGCTAGGGGTCTCGGGCTCAAACCCTGCTCCCGCCAAGTGAAGTGAACTTTGTGGTAGTCAAACACCGTGTGCGTGGGTTTTCTCGGGGTTCTTCCGTTTCCTCCCACTTTCTTCATTCCACCATTTCATTCATTACTCATTATCACCGTCTCCTTTAGCCTAACCGGCATAACCGTGGGACGTAAAACTCAAAATTTCATTTCATTTTTTCAAATGTTTTGTTTTAATCCTGAGTCAAACATAAAGAGATAAAAAACTGGTTACAGCATTATTTGCGAAAAAAAGTTTATTCTGAGGGAGTATAGGTAGAAAAGGCAATGACAAGAAAAGTCAAAAGAGAGAAATTTGTTCCAATTAATTAAAGCTTAAAATCCTCAAAAGCTGAAGTTAGCAGAGGATTAAAAGAAAATGAAAGATTTAAAGAAATACCTTCACCATATCTATCTCTTTAACTCTAACTGGGCCACAAAACATCCCTATTCACTAACAACTAAATTTAAAGAAGTGAGCATCGTTTCGCAGTGTGAAGCTAATACTACAAACTGTTAGAATTCAGTACTCAAACTTGAAATAGTACGTCTATAACTACTGATTGCACTAGAGTAATAAGATCAAAGATACAATGTGTTGCTCGGACACTGAATACATAACAAAAAGCCGTTATTATCCTTATGTTTATTTTCCTATGGAATAAGCCTTTAAACCAGATATCGTATATTTCAATCACTTTCGGTTTGAATAAAGGGCTAAGGGAGGACATGGAATATATTCTTGAAACACTGAATTAATTGCAGAAACCCTCATCTTGTAAGCATTTACCGTTTCCATTCTACGGAAATCAGTATTAAAACACCGGAAGTAATGGTAAATTTGAACAACTTCCAGTTTTAGTAGAGTGTTGTGGTTGTCATGATATGTTCTCTTAGGACACTAAATCATTTGAAAAAAAAAAAAAAGGATTCCGCTACCTGTTATCATTTTCGTTCAATAGCGATAAGCCTTGAAGCCGTTGTCGAAACCGGAAGTAATAGTAAATTTGAACTACTTCTGGTTTCGGTAGATGGTTGTGGATAGTCATGTTATGTTGTCTGTGAGATCTTGAATCGTTTGGATAAAAAAGAAACCACTTCTTGCTATCTGTTACCGTTTTCGTTCAGTGAATGTCAAAACCGGAAATGGCTCTTTTAATCACATCCAGTTTTGAATAGACGCTTAACGAAGAAGATGGAACCTATTCTTGAGACGCTGAATAGATTGTAAAAACGCATCTTGACAGTATCTGCCGTTTCCGTTTAACGAAAATCACTATTGAAACCGTCCGTAAGTAATGGTAAATTTGATCAACTTCCGGTTTTCGAAGAGTGTTGTGGTTAGTCATGGTATGGCGTTCAACCCCGGTGCTTGGAGTCCCTGGTTCGATCCCAACTCGCGCCGTGTAAACTTTGTGGTGGACAAACACCGTGCTCGTGGGTTTTCCCGGGGCTCTCCCGTTTCCTCTCACTTTCTTCATTCCACCATTTCATTCATCTCTCATCATCACTATCTTTTTTAGCCTAACCGGCATAATCGTCGGACGTAAAACTTAAAGATTTCATTTCATTTCATTTTTTAGTCATCGTATGTTCTCTTAGGACACTGAATCATTTGCAAGAAACGGTTGTTATCATTTTCATTCTATAGCGATAAACATTGAAGCCGTAATTGAAACCAGAAGTAATAGTAAATTATACTACTTTTGGATTTGGTTGAGTGTTGTGGATAGCCATGACGTCTTCAAACATTGTATCGTTTGCAAAATAAATAAATAAATAAAACCTGATTCTTGTTACCATTTTCGTTCTATGACGATAAGCGTGGAAATCTGTTTTGAAACGGAAAGTAATATTAAATTTGAACCACTTCCGATTTTGGTAGAGTGTTATGCATAGCCATTATATGTTCTCTTGAGACACTGTATCGTTTGCAAAAAACAGCTTCTCACTATCTGTTACCATTTTCGTTCTATGGTGATAAACGTTGAAACCCGAAGTAATAGTAAATTTGAACTACTTCTGATTTGAATAGAGAGTTAACGGACGAGATAGAAACTATCTTATGGACGCTGAATCAATCCGCATCTCGATGTGTCTTATATTTTTGTTCTGATACCTGCCTTCCTATAGGACTTCCAACAGTTATGCATAGTAGAGTTTTCAGGACCGTAGCGTGGGCGGGGCGACGGGGCGACAAATCAACAAGATTCAAGGAATTCAGATTGTGTTGGTAAATGAATTTTTTTTTTCAGAAAAATGCACAGATACTTCAAGAATGAACAGGCCACGGCTAAGTAAAATATATTTATTTCATAAGAACAACACAACAGTTATAATATCGTTTACATACATATCTAGCACTATTATAAATACACAAATATACGTCACTTAATTATGCATAAGTTATTCGCTGACAATTGTTTTGAACTTGTTTTTGGAAATTCTAAATATATCTACTATATGAAATCTAATCATTTCGTTATATGAAGCACACATTCTCCACAGAGGAGACTCATGTAAAATGTTAGTACTTACCTTTTTACAATAGAATGTTCCAGTGTTTGCTCTTCTAATCTTACCTGTTGGGGCACGTAATAACACTTCTGAAACTAATTTTGGACAGTCAATTTTACAGTTTAATAATTTATGTAAGAAGAACAGATCAAACATCCATATCCCTTTTTCTAATGTTTGAAAACAAAAATTCGTTACTAAGTCTTCATAGGGGACACTTTGGGTAGAAACCAATTTTCTTGTATGGGAGCATTTTTTTTTTTTTAATTTTGACTGTATATTTTCTATTGCATCGAAGTATTTACTGACATTTGGTGTCCAAACGGTACAACAGTATTCTAATTTTGACCTCACATAGAAAAATATAACCTTATAAATGTTGATTCTTTGTGGAAATCATGTCCAATCCTATAAATTAAACCTAGGTTTCTATATGCACTACTCGTTATTGCATTGACGTGCAGTAAGAGAAAATCGTATGTGGCGTACATAAAATCGTATGTTACATTTGTACATTGTAACGTGCTCTCGTTATAAATTTGAAGCTCGTTCGTGGAGGATCTAGCTATTTTAATATAGTCTAGGACACGTTTCACGTAAAATTTAAATTGGTCTATATACGTACCTTTAGTAATAATCATCAATGGTAAGACGCCTCCAGAGTATAGAAAGTTGTTCAACAAACACAGGGCAACCATAAATTTATGCAAAAGTATATTTTCGAAATAATAAGATATTTAAGTTCTCTTTACAAATAACTTTATAAACTTTCTCAAAATATATTCCAAAAAGAAGATACGAAAAGTTTCTCATTACACACACTTAACAAGAACTGTAGACTGTTCCATTTAAACAAGCACTTGGTATAATTCATAATCGAACATTAATGTTTTCAATGCTACAATAGTCCGAAATAATTCACTTGTTACTTTTAATATTAATCCTTTTAGTCAGTAAAGCTGATTTCTTCAAAACATACATATAATTCAAAAAATAAACTCACCTTAAACATGTTACACCAAGGAGATTGTAATATGTGCACTCATATACGCTTTGATAGAAGACCACCTGCTAATATTGAACAATAACTTCACACGGTAATATCACTATTAAATATAATACTTTTAATAAATAACGAACTGCAATTCACTTCAAATCCCAGAATAACTTCTTTCCTATGTATTGCAAATGCAATGCTATTTTACTTTTTAGAGTTGCCCATCTACCTTTCGCAAAAAAAAATAAACACTTTCCCAACTTCTGGAATCCAACTCTCCACTTTAGTCATTTTAGTCTGAATGACCTTAACGTCACCCAGAGGGTTAGAGTAAGAACAAGTAGTTCCCAATATTGCCAGATATGGCGCTTTAAATTCGCATATCTGGTTGCATAACCGTCGCAATAGAAATAGGAAAGAAAAAGAAATTCTTAACGTCAATACGGTACAAAATCCTGTAGTTTTTGGGCTTAACGTGCAGCAAGCTTATAACTGAAAACGCATGTTTTATAATACTTTTTGTATAAATGTTAAATCTATACGTACTTTCCGCAGGAAACAATATAGGCGGTCAGGATCGCACGTACAAATGGGCGTATATAACATATAGCTCACGAAAGTAATATACATATATGTACCTAATATAAGGAAGACTGTTAGATATCAGACATCCTGCAACGGCATGATGTAACATCTAAGGGCATTGCCTATGTAGCATACGGATAACATATGCTCTGTACTGATTTCTGTAGTAAGCAAAAGGATTCCGTGTATTTGTACAACATACTGCTGTCCAGAGAATGGAGTTTTCTCAGTGTGTTGAGCAAAGATTAATTTGCTATAAAATATAACTCCTAGATCTTTGACAGTATTTGAGGTAGACAACTAATTGCCACATATTGTATAGGTAAAGTTAATTGGATTTTCTTTCCTCCTGAAAGATAGAGATTTACATTTGGACACATTCAGGACTAATTTATCCTTATCACACCATATTTGAGTTCTCTGTAGATCCTGTTGAAGTTTCACGCAGTCATCAGTTGAACTTACTTTGAAGTATAATTTGAGATCGTCTTCAAAAAAGAACTTGAGAATTTTTAATACACAGAGGAATATCATTAATAACAAGAAGAAACAACAGGGGACCTAGATTAGATCCTTGAGGGACTCTCGATAGAATATTGAACTTGAAAATTACCGGTAATGTAAAACATTGTCTAGGATTATTCAACAGGAACTCTCTCCAGCCTTCTGTGAGTTTTTTTTTTTTAATCTTGGAATTTAATATTTGTATCGTTATTTGTATATTTTATGCTATTATTATATTGATGTGTATAAAGTTCAAAATAAACAAGCCTAGCACTCGCTTTCAATAATTCAAAACCATGTTTTCATTATTTTTTATGTTTTAACTACAAGAGCATTTACTTTTAAAAAAATCAACATAATACCAACTTCTTTTGTCTTTCATTATGATCTTATATTCCATATTTAAATTCAGGTGTACAGAATAAACTCCGGTTGTTTTCATAACACACCTGCGGGGAGGCCTGGGAATTCTCGCCCCGGGCACTCACAAAAAAAGCGACGGCTCTGAAAGTTTGGAAAATCTAAAAAGTCCATTAGTCTACAGAATATAACTATAGTAATTTGCTTTATACTTAGGTATTTGTATAAACTAACTTTTAGTAATAAAAAGTTGTAAAGGAAATCCGATTCTCGTGTACTAATTGATCTACCTACTAGCCTAAAATGGTAATTTTACAATATTATACAGGGTGTTTCAAAACGACACCGGCAACGTTTAGGAGGTGATTTCTGACACCAAAATAAGACATAAGTATAGATCAACTTGTGTTCAAAAATCTGTCATTTCAGAGATATAGGCTGCCGATAATATAAAAGAACGAACTTTTAAAGGTCCGGTTAAAGGTTTCAAAACTATGAGACCTACCACAGTTGGGTTAAGACTTCACTTAGGAACTTAGGCAACAATTTTTAAAGAGAGAGTTTGGGTACGGGCATATAATTTGAAGTTTTCACCAACTATCTCTATAAAAATTGTTGCGGAAGTACCGAAGGATTTTAAAACTCGGATATTTGGATAGGTTACATACTAGTTCGTAAGTGAAATCTTGACGCGGCTACGGTAGGTCCCATAGTTTTGTCAATTGTCAATTTAAGAAAATTAGAAAGTATACACTAGGTTCCAGATTTTATAGTTACCGTATAGTGATATTAACATACACCATGAGTCCTTTAAACGACTCATGGACAAGATATTTGTATACCAGATACTCTTTTGATACACCAGCACCATTATCTGAACGTAATTCAATTTCATTATTAGCGTTATAGAAGAAGACGTGCAATAGCAATGCGTATTTTGCATTTTTCATAGTACCTAAATACTCATATTTTAATTATGATATAAAACTCTTTTTGCCGTATAATAAAACTTTTTTACACACACGAAGATGTGAAGCATGCTGATAAGGATGTTTACATTGAAAAACCACCTTCTTTTTGAAGAAACTAAAGCAAGTTACTAGAAAATCCCAACCTAATAATAAGTAATTGCCCTGCTTAAATATTCTTTGTGCCTTCGTTGTCATTAAGAGGCAGAAGGGGTTCATTTGTGAAGCAAGAAATTTATGAACGTGCTCAGAATTGAATTTTATTTATTAGGAGCTTTTAAGAAGTTCTTCAGCGTAACCATGAATTATTCACAAAGTTTCTTTCTGCTTTTCCCTTTAGTTGTCTTTAATCACTCGAGAGAACCTTAACTGCAAAACATCTAGCCGTATCAACTCTAAACGTTTTACCCACTCATATATAAATTTACCCAAAATGAAGCTGTTACAACGAATATTAAGACATTTTTTTTTATTTAGAATATTCAAACATGTCTTTTATTTGTGACAGGCGTAGACGAATGCTAATAATGATTGTCACTTTGTAATTGCGAGATCCTTTACTGAAATCTCGCGGAATGCTTTCTTCTCAATTAGGTTTTCCATGGCGTTTTCCTAAGATACATGAGTTAAATTCTCAGGTATTGCTCTTGTAAGTAACGTTTGTCCTTGTTAGGAGTAGGGGCTATGTGTCTCATTATTAAGAGAAGGGAAAATTCTGAGAAAACAGGTTTGGTAAAGACTAAATAATACGAGAATCGGTTGAATCGATTTCTCCCACAACCAGTTTTATTATGAAACTTCATGTTATAAAACAGTATAATACAGTTTCACTAAATAAATACAAAGTCCACTAAATAATTGGGATAAGTGGGTGTTCCAAGGCCAAAGCAGCCAAAGGAAAGCATCTCAGAAAGCTGAAGATTTTCAGTGTTCCACAGCAAGCAAAGAGAGGTTGGGTTCCGCAAAGCTCCACGCCAAGCTAGGTGGAAAGGAGGTATAATACAGTATTTATTCTAAGCTCTATTTATTCTATCTTTTGCAATATGTGTCTCGCGTCTACTACAAGTCAATAGTTGTCTCATTTCCAAACCTACACTAGGAGTATGTACGTTTTTGTTTAGAAGGAATTATGCTCCTCTGTGATTTGAAAGAGAATTTCTTTCCGAATAGCCAATACATGATTTCAGTGAGCTACGAAAAGTGTCTAGTAATGTGGAAGGACGGCTCGGTATGAGAGCGTTCGGTTCTGGTGTGAGGAATCCTTGGTTCGTTCTGTGATGGATTTTTCCATGTTGTGTTCGTGAATATTTGCCAGAACTGTCCCTTCTCACATTCCCTTTACATCATTTTCCTCTGCAAATATTCGCTTGATTTTTTAAACCATATTATCTTACTAAAACATATTTGTAGGGCATTAAACTAAAGAATTCATTTTAAAATTTTAGAGTAGCTGAAGGATATACACTCATGAAAAGTATAATGCATTGTCTTGAGGATGAATTACATATGAGCTGTCTAAACACAGAGGGTACTATTTTTTTATCATGTTGTTGCAAATAAGGCTTATGAAAACAGTGACAATTTGACACGAACTACTGTTATTGACAATTGGGCTTCAAATCACTGTTACATCAATTTCTATACTTCGTTTGTAGTGGCATACCGTTCGGTGAAAAATATGAGAAGCTCAAATGATTTCATGGTTAAACTCAGAAATCGTCGAAAATGTAATTGTGCATTCTAGTGCCAGAAAGCTCAAATAATAATAATAATAATAATAATAATAATAATAATAATAATAATAATAATAATAATAATAATAATAATAATAATAATAATATTAATATTAATAATAATAATAATAATATCATGTGGGTATCAAATAACAAAGTTGTCATTGTGTCAAGTTGTCATTGTTTTCATAAGTGCTAATTTCCCCGAGCACGAGTAGGCAATTAGTTTGGTCTGGCCTAAGAGAACAAATATATATATATATATATGATTCACTCATTTTACATCCACAATAATTATTTTTAATGATATATCTTAGTAGTTACATCACCAACGCGTTCCAGTGATTTATTACTTTTTCTTTGTACAATATTACTACCTTTTTAAAATATGAGCTTGATATGAATAAATATTGTACTTTTAATGTATTTAGCAATTATGAAGAATATTTATAATTATCCTGTATTTGTAAAGAAAGTAGATCATATTCTTCTATTGTGTATAATTTTGTCTATATTCTTTTGACTGAAACACTCCTGGCGAGTTTTGCAAGAAATAGCAACTTATTCTCTCTCTCGATCAGAACATACAAACTAGAAATATACAATTCTTTATATAAAATTTTCAACAGTATGTGCTTATCTCTAATTTCCGAAATTCCCTATCGGACAAGGCAATACCAATCTCTTTTAACGAGTGTTTTTAATTTTCCTAGAAGCGATGTAGGGTATTTTAAAACTGTGCATATGTTATGATTATCAAAAGCCGAACGTCCAATTTCTTTAGTCCATCATTAAAAAGTGACAACTGTGATAGAGGGAGGGTCCTTTACAGATTCATCAACGAAAGTTTTCAAATTAATTCATAACTAAATTCTAATAGCACAATCATTTTCAAGCAAAACAGCTGATTTGGTGTAGAAGTACAATATTGCGCCACATTCCTCTGATTGTTTTCAGTATATAAACGGCGTGACAAACATCTTGGCATTTGAAGGCGGCGCTCCAAGTTCCCTTTAAATGCTGCTAGCAAATGAGAGGCCAGCGGTATTGCCACGTTTATTTTGCACACATCCACGTCTATCCCTGTCACCTGATCGCGCTGTAGTTTGTGTGCTTACCCATAGCCACGCCCCTTTACCACTTGGCAACGCCACGCCAGAGCTTGCGTTTTATTCGTTTAGCTGAAATGCCAAGATGTTTGTCACAGGCCTTAGTATTGGAAAAAGTCAGGATTTCTAAATTAGCAGTTCACATGCAACGACCACTTTTAATAGTGCTTCAACTCAGGCATTCAGACATGAAATTAAGTTGTCATTTTTAATATATAAATTTTGTTCTTTCCCAAGTTACGTTCGCTTATTTGAGAATACAAAGACGAAATACGAGTTATTACCTTGGTGTCAGGAAGTTATATTGTAGGTAGCCCGTTCTTTACCGAAATTAATTTCTAAGAAAATCCGAGTTCTGTCTGGAGTCCCTCAGAAATCAAGTTTGATCTTATTTTTTTTTATATATTATTAAGCATGATTTACTCAATTCTATTCAAACATATAGAGCATTGAATATAGTTGTTTTTGGGCAATCAGTCAGGTGAATTCTACGTTGTCCAACGTTTTGAGAACCGAACATTGTTCTCGTCTTCAGGATAAACTAGAGGACCCAAAACAAAAGCCTTTATTATATAGGTGCTGGCAGGAAGGTGGAGGAATTTGATTGGTCTATGGCGACGTCCAATCAGCGTCAGTCTATGGCCTCATTTGTGATTGACTGGTTAGGGGGATTGGTTGGCAAGCCCTGATTGGTTGCTTTTTATGTATGTTTGGCTGAGCTGAAGACCGGTATCCGCATTGAGGTTGCTATCTTTCAATATTGTTATTACTTCCTTCACTTTTCTTCCCCGGTAGCCTGAACACTTTGCTATCAATGTTGTTTCAGAGAAAGAGGTGAGATGTCCCTCAGTTATGCTATGCTTCTGTTTTTGTCTCTCATACATCACCCTGAACGCGAGAACAATGTCAGTTATCGGGACGTTGGACGACGTTAGAATCCAACTGGCTGCTTGCCCGAGACCAACTATATTCACCACGACACCAAGAAAGCGTCATTTCTTATTTCATATAGGACTTTATGCAGAGTCGTTTTCAGTGTCGTGATGCATAACTTCCGTATTTACTTACATGTAAATGAAATTAACAACGAATTATATCGAGAAAGGACAACCATGACTTTTACGCAGGGTTGTCCAAATACATTAAGAGAAAACAATATAATAGAAAGAATAGGTCTCACTTAATTTCTTCTAAAGTGTTTGGACAACCCTGAGAAAAAGTCGAGGTTGGTCTTTCTCGATATAAACCGTTGTTAACTTCACTTAAGTGTTACTAAATACAGGCTACAAACGACTGTGAATGTTGACCATAGGAAGTAGCAATTTGTTTACATTCCAAAATTACGCCGATTTGTGACAATCCGACGCAATATGAAGATTTAGTGAACGTGCTTCGCTACTAAATTTCTAACAGATTTTGTGGATGCACTAGGTGAGAATGAGTTGTTTATATTTTACACAAAGGTTTTTGTCATTCCAATTTTATTGAAATGCATACAATAAGGATTAGGGCTTCAAATACTTTTCATAAGGCTATTATTTTCCCTGTACGAGGTGTGTGTGTGTGTAGTGTGTGTGTATTGAATTATAGAAATAATTGTGCTTTGTGCTATACATTCACACTGAGAACTTTTTTGGTGCATGTATAAAAAGCAGTTACCTTTTAAAAAAACTTAGAACAAGTTGGTTGTCATGCAGTTATTTACTACTAAGGTCACTTACCTTTTAAAGAAGTTTTTGTTTGCATCTTCATTAAATACTAGTCTAACTGCTCGAAATCTATGACAAACTGATCCTTTTTTAATCATTAAAACTTTTAGATCGTTCTTCTAGCTTTTACAAGTGTTTCTATTCAAGAATTGGTTAAGTTTTTTGTTTTTTTTGTTTTTTTTTTTTAATTTTTGTTCCTTTCGTTCGAAAGATAAACAGGACAGAGTTTGAAACGGAAAGGAGAGAGAGAGAGAGAGAAAGAGAAAAATGGAACACGTCGCCATATTATTGAAGTCAAGAAGTAGCTGGTATAGATGAGGAACATTTCAGAATCGGGGAGAAGGAAGGGTTAGGGAATAGAACGGGAACGAGGCAAATACATAAAATATGAGAAACGAAGACTGTCTTCTTCCTCCGTCGATGTATTCACTTTAGGAGGGCGAGGTGTACGTTTGTGAGTGTGTGTGAGTGAGAAACTGTTAAGATCAGGAGAGTAAAGGGAGAGAGAGACAGAGACAACTCCTAGAGCCTGTTAACAGGGAAGTTGGTGAGGAAACTCCACAGACATTTTAGAAGCGTTGAAGATGTTTGCCAATGACAGCTTGCAGAAGTTGTTGTGTAGTGTAGTAGTAGTCATTGCCGTCCTGCTTGCTTCCTTCCGACTCTTGTCTTTCATTTCGTCTAATTAGAAAGCTTCTAGTTCAGAACCCAGCAGGCATATTCATTCTCATTTCATCAGTGCGAGATTTCTTGCCTCTTTCTCTTATTATCTTTTTTTTCCTTAGTCACACCCTGCCGTTTTTCATCCTTAGTTTCCTTATCACTCTTACTGTGTGCGTGTGTCACTTTCATAAAGGAAAACACATTGAGTTTAGTTTCGAAGCAGTTACTCAACAAAAAATTGTTGGACCTTAAAGTAAATTATGGTGTTTTTTTTTTTCAAACCACACCCTTCAAGTTGTCTCGTAGACGAAGATACAGATATTTACTATTAAATTCATTGTAGCCTACCTCAAAATAAACATATCTTAGATAACTGTATGTTTCATCACAGGACTGCTTGGAGAAATACCTTCAGTTATATCAATACCTTCTTAGGAAAATGTACCTTAAAATATATCTGTTCATAGTGTCCCTTCGTGAATTAATGATTCCGGATTCGAGTTCCTTTAGGGTGTTTGTCTCGAAAACATAGCGAAATAATGCTTTGGATATTATTAGCAAAACATAGCGAAATAATGCTTAAATAGTACGTAGGTCTATCTCATCAGGCGCGCACCCAGCAATTTTTGTTAGGAGGGATCCAACCTTTGGCGGATCTAATACTACTACAAGCCACTACGTATATGTAGTATTGAACGGGTATTATTCTGTGCCCGAAAAGACTATAAGTAATTGTAAAATCCTTCCACCTATATTTTCAGAAAAAAATGATAGAACTAGATTCCTTTTATAAGACAAAGAGTACAGATCAAATTTTATGCCACATCAATCATTTCCCTACAAAGTAAGTTAAACAAGTATAGTTTTGTTGATAAAGTGTACAAAGGGCTTGTGACACATCCATAAGGTGTCTGGGCCACAACAACCGATTTTGACGGAACTTGGTAGACTAATAGGACACTTCGCAACGAGCAACAATTTGTCGAAAAAGCTGTAGTTTCTGAAACACAGTCGATTCATATACTTTGCAAGCCATAGTAAATACATGATAGCTTTAAAATTGAATTAAAACGAATTGTCTGCACCTGCGCAGAACTGCACAGAATGCACAAATAATTGTGCGCATGCGCATATCTCGGAAATGTGAAGACTGCGATGTGTAGCTTTCAAAGTTTGCTTGTTCTCGGTGGAGCCGTTCCCGAGATATCACGACAAATGTCATTTTTAATGAATCGACTGTATCTCAGAGATTACAGCTTTTTCGACAAATTCCTGCAATTCGCATTACTTTTGCGAAGTTTCCTATTAGTCTACCAAGTTTCATCAAAATAGGTTGTTGTGGCCCAGACACCTTATGGATGTGTCAAAGGTCATTTATGTTGAGTTAGGAAGTTTTAGTGGGCCCGGATGAATCCCCCTTCTCGTGGGTACGCCCCTGTATCTCATACACAGTCGATGCTAGAAACAGACACTAAACCCCGATCAACCAACAGTATGATTTCCTTACGGACATCATCTTGCATCGTATCATCTTAGGAGGACACATATTTTGAATTTCAACTTTTGTTTGTGAATGTCTTTTGTATTGCACATATATTTTCAATGCACATTCCACAATTTTGTATTAATAACTCAGTGGAAAGTCTTAAGCAATTTTACGAAGATATATGTACAATACAAGCGCAAGACGTAGAAACTAGGGATGGCCAAAACTTTCCGGAATTCGATTTCCCTGAATCGGAAATTTCACTTTCCGGATTTCGGAAAAAATACGGAATCAGAAAAATTCCGGATTTCGGAAAAATGTGGATTCGGAAAAAATCCGGATTTCGGAAAAATCCGGAATTCATATTTTTTTCCAAAATCGGAATTTTCTAAATTCCGGATTTTTACCGAATTCCGGAATTTTTCCGATTCCGGATTTTTTCTGAATTCCGTATTATTTTTCCGATTTTACTTTCCGGATTCCGGAAAGTAATGTTTCTGGAATTGACCATCCCTAGTAGAAACCATGAAGCAAAGTAAGGAATGATAGTTAATTTAAGATAAACACAAACTATAGAGCAAACTGGTTCCAAGAAATAAAGTACTTAGAAAGCCACTCTTTTCATTTAGTTTTCTATTAAGTCCCACGCCACCAATATCTATAGATTTTCATATTCGCCTACTCTAAACCCACGTTTGTTTTCGAAACACACTCATTTGACCTTAACGATCTTTATGATTATTATTAATAATTTTGTCAAAGTTTAAATCAACACTTTATTTTTTTTTCATTTCGTCAGTTTTTGCTGTATTTTAGAAGACCTTTTCTTTCTGTTTTTGTTCAACAAGGATTAATCCATTCTATATTCGACACTCAATATTATCCATTAATTTACCCCCTTTCCATCGTAGCTCTCACTTGTCACTTGTTGACGATTATCAACACTGCATGTCCATCATTCTTGCCGCACAACGTATAGTGAGCATATACAATCATAAATCACTTTAAATGTGACGCATTTAGATAAAGTAAGGGATAAGAGACAATATAATGAGCAACGCAAAAAGAAAAAAATATACACGGATTAATATATGAAAAAAAAATCAACTCAATATATGCCATTAAATTGTCAACAAAAATGTGAAAAAATGAGAAAAAAAACATTTTATACATGTATGGATTTGTGAGGTATCAACATACAAAATGCTCAAATTGCAGTAGCAAAATAAATCGAATATAACTACAAGATTTTTTTTTTTTTTGTGGGTGGCTGATACTTAATTCTCGCTATAAGTACAGCAAATTTACACAATGCAGTAACTGAACCAACGTTATTAGTGGCTCGACTCATAAAAGAGTGCCCTTGTGGGTATATGGTTTCTATACATGCCTTTGGAACGGGAGACCTGGGTTGGAGCTCCAAACAAGTTTATGTGGTTCGGATCCCACATTAAACTGTAGGCTTGCATCTCGTATCGCCTTGATGGTGAAAGGGACGTTAAAATCTAATCCAATCAGTAGCGGCTCTTGACGGAAGAGTTAAATCGGCAATATATACGTATATACTATGGAGCCGATTTAAATATTGACTTGTGTGATCGCAACGTACTGTTTACGATCAATTAACGACAAACAATGGGGCCGATTTAATATCGTAATTCATAATCTTTGCGATTGCAACGCCTCGCAAAATTTTTCTCTTCGTTTACGACCTGTTTGCTATTTTACTTTGCGTGGAATTAACATACCGATATTAGTCACATGGCAAATGGAGAGTTGTGATTCTATGGAGATTTATCTACAATTTTGATAGCACAAGAATTATATAAGAAGGATTTGATATCTGCAAGCTTTATATATCTGCTGGTGTTATGTTTCTGAGTAAATTGTGCATTTTATTACATTTAATTGATAAAGAATAGATAGTAAATACTATTTACAGCATAACAGGGTAAAGGCTTGCGATATTAGTATTAGTTTTTATTTAGAAATTTTGTTCTAAAATTCGGATTCAAGATCTTCAGTATGATAACAAATTTTCCTTCAAGATCGCAAAATCTTACGACTGACGTCATGACACAAATTTCGAAGAAAAATTTTTGACGTTGTTTGTCGGAAATTGATAACAAATATTGAGTTGTGATCACGTAAGTTAATATTTAATAGGCCCATATATATCGCTACAAACCAAGAGAAGATAGTAGTTGGTATGATTTCAATTTTGCTATTGTAGAATTTACCCTTTTTATTCTCTTGAAAAAATATGAAAAAAAGACAATATTGGATTTTGCTGTTTAGTTTTGGCACTACAAATAGAGAAGCCTTGAGTTAATATGTCATAAACTTACATACAATATCTCAGAATTGCCTCCTATATTCCTATAATTTTCATTGCAAAATGATTGCTTTGTCGTAAATGCAAAATAAAGTAGTGGAACATTTCTTGTGTCCAATTGCACATAATTTCTACAACGTATTTGATGCAAAGGATAGCCGAAGCATGAAAGCCATGGAATAAATTTGCAGCATAGGAGTTTGATCCATTGCGTGCATTTAAATTGGAGAACCAACTTCTCTCTTTAACTAAAAGCAACCGTATTCCTGAAAACATGATGCCAGAAAGTGTGTTCTCAATGTGTTTACCTCAGTGAAAGGATAAGCAATGATATGTGCTTGAAAGTTTTCTTCAATAGGTATAATAATTTCGTACGTAATTCTGCTTAGTTTATCGTAGAAAGTTTAACAAGTACAGATGACATAATGCGACAAACACACGAAACAGGAAATGAGCCGGGTGTCATTTCAATACCGCTTGTTTCTATACATTTCATTGCACCTTTAGCAAGAAACGTAGAGGCATACACACAAGATTCTCATAAAATGGACGCGTTTCTGAAAACATTTTCCTTTAAAGTTTCTGTTCCAACAGAAAACAAAAGCGTCTTTTAACCCATCTCGTATACGTAATTGCATGTGTGTGTATGCTTGGGGATGGTTTATAAAAACAAATTTCGCACACTGAGCCTGCAAAATTCGTTGTATGTGCGTGTTTGTTTGGACTTCTTGCATTTGTTGGAGAGCGGATGCTGTTGAAGTAGCAGCAAACACCGGGATAAAACCTCAGAAAAGGCCCTTCTTCATTACACACTACGGTTGCTATTGCAAGTAAGTACTACTTTTGGCTTAGCGAGAAAGAGAGGGGGAGTCTCTTTCTATTTGCAGACCTTTTACCTCTTGTTTCTGCTAACACACCTCTGTTAGGTACGTCAGCAACTGATTACGACAATAAACGGTCTATTAACTTTCCCACTCGCACGTCACGTAACCTGCCTTCTTCCCCCGTATCCACACTTTCAAATACTATGAAACGTATCCTCTAGTCTTCCCTTGGTTGCTCTAGTCCTACTACTATTACTACTACTACTACTACTACACGACTACTATTGCTACCACCACCCTAAAAGAACATGCTGCTCCTTGTTGTATGTTCAGAAGGGTTGAACTTCTGCTGGCCACACAATTAACTCCGACTGGCTCTGCTATCCAGCTACACGAGCCAAACGTGTGTAATTAGTAGACTTGTTCTCTCTCTCGCTTTCCCTCTTTCACATACGCACTCACACACATACAATCTTCATTCATCTCCCTCTTTCTATCTCCTTTTACCTCAATCTTTTCGTTTTATCCAACTAGGCAGACGAATTTTGTCTATACGGAATTCTGTAAAATTTCGTACTGCCAGAAGGTTTTTCAGTGTTTTTCTGTCTTTTAATCAAAGAAGAATATATAGTAGAAATACGAAACATTTGAACTTTAAAATGAGATCTTCAGGTTAACATTTCTTATTTACGCGCAATAGTCTGAAAAACATAGAAAAGAGTGCACAGTGTAAGAAGAATTTCTGAAATTAAGAAAATGTGAGGAAACACAAAAACCCGCAGAAAATCCAATAAGAAATTTTAAAAACAATAAACATATACAGGGTGTTTCAAAACAACACTGACAACGTTTGGGAAGTGATTCCTGACACCAAGATAAGACAAAAAGTATAGACCAACCTGGGTGCACAAATGCTTCCTTTCGGAGTTGCAAGCTGCCGAAAACATGAAAAAATTAAAAATTAAAATTCAAAGGTCCATAGCTCCAAAACTATGGGACCTACCGTAGTCAGATCAAGATTTCACTTAGAAACTAATATGTGCCGTATCCAAAAAATACATGTTTCAGAATCCTAAGGTACTTACGCAACAATTTTTATAGAGGCAGTTTGTCTACGGGCATATAATATGAAGTACTCAAAAACTACACTTTCTTACAGTAGTAATAATAAAATTTTGTTCGTCTTCATAGTTATAACATATGAATATTTTCAGCAATTAATTATAACTCTTGTGTGTCAGCGGAGAAGTTAACATCTATTATATGAGAACCCTAGGTCGATCGTAGCTCGGCTCAAGTAGGCTTTGTGGTGGAAAAGCACCATTTATGTGGAATTTCACGGGATTCTCCCACTTTGTTCACTTCACCGTTATATTCATGATCATGGTCACTGTCTCCCTTATCCTCAGAGGATACTCATGGGACGTTAAACTGAAAATAAAATAATGATAACTCCGAAACAAGACCATTTTGATTTGCATAATTTTAAATTCTAGATTATTTCGATTCTAATAATCTTTATAAGTTTTGAGAGTCATGATTTTTGATTGATTGACAGTTAAACTCAATCATTAAGCCAATCTAACTATGTCATCCCATCTGTATCTAGGTCTTCCTAATGTCCGTTTTCAGATTGCACTTTTATCTAAAACTTTGAAAGCGTTCCTACTTTCTTACATTCTGGCTACATGATCTGCCAACCTGAGCCTCCAGACTTGATGACCGTTTAATGTTTGGTAAACGCTTTAAATTATGTAGTTCCTCGTTACGAAGTTTCCACCATTGCCTATTACCGTTCCTCTTGGGTCCGAATATTCGTCTCAGAATCTAGTTCTCAAACACTTTCCGTCTATGTTCTTTCCTCAGAGTAAGCAACGATGTTCTCAACCATACAGAGCAACCGACATGATTATCGTTTTATATATTTTAAGCTTTAAATTTCTCGACAGAATTCGCGATGACAAAAGATTTTGAACCGAATTTCATTTAAAAGATGTTGAACGTTTAGTTTACATTTAATTTCTTCTTAAATATGGTTTTGGTCTGATAATATTGATCCTAGATATTTGAAAGTATCCACTTTACTGAAAGTAATATTTGATATTTTAACGCATCCATAATTTGGAGTATTGCTCTCCCGACAAATTTCCATGTATTCAGTTTTCTCTGCATTTATTTCTGAATCCATATCCTTACAAGCGTTTAATAAGACCTCTGCGTTTCTTTCTATCGTTCTCCTATCATCTCCTATTAAATTTACATCATCAGCATTTGCCATAACCTGGTGAATACCATTCAGCTCTAGGTTGCTATCTTTGAGTTTCCTTATAGCGTATTCCAGGATAAAGTTGAATAATAATAATAGCAAAAATACATCATTCAGCCAATCAAAGATGTTAATTTTGAAAGATTCGAAACTATTAGCGTTAAATAAATATAATTTAACAGATGGACGAAATTGGCTTCGTTTTGGAGTTGAAATTTACGAGAAAGAGAATGGAACGATAAATATAATAAAGTCTTTCGAAATTAATAACATTTGAATTAAACAAGAAGAAAACTAAATGAAAATATCTTAAGAACGTGAACAGAGATTTGAAAAGAAGAGTTTTAATGTTTTTCGTTTCAATAATTTGCCTTTGTTACTTCTCAAGAAGTAACTTACGTCAAAATGTCATGATATACGAACATATTGTTCTGATAGCCTGAAATGATTTAGTGTCTGTTATTATAAGCAAACAGTAATAAATAATACACTATCATTGTCAAGCCATTTCTCAAAAAATTACAATTTTCAAGTCACTTGGCAACCCTGTAAATCTACTCGGGTGAAGTTATGAATCTTCTTTTGGGAGATCTCTCTCACTCTTACACAGAAAAAAAATTCCTCTCACGTCGTTATAAAAGATAGCTTCTGTACATTAAATACTGTCTGCTCTGAGCTAGTTCACTTTTCCCTTCGCCTGAGCTCTCGTGGTTAAAGAAAAAGAACGAATAAAAAGGAAGGGGAGAAAATTAAAAAAAGAAGAAAAAAGCGTGTACATATAAAGGGTGAAAAACGAGAAATAGCTGGAGATTGAGAAGCAGCTCCAGGATACTTCCAATCTTCCATGATTAGCGTGGCAATGTATTAGCTATAGCTTTTTTTCGGAAAGCTGTGCTACAGGGCAGATAAATGTATAGGACGAAGTTAGACATTAATACAAATCAAGATGGGCAAAACCAGAGGGCTCAAGATGTTCTATATGGTCTATGAAAGTTCATTTTACTTCCGTCAAATATCAGTAGCTTCAAGCTTCCAGTGTTGATAAAGAAGGGTTAGATACTTACTGTCATCCAGCGTGTGTCAGCTAAAGCCAAGAAGGTGCGAGCTTGCCTTAAATTCATCTTCTATCTTGACAAAGAAATGAATTTAATTTCAGTTACTGCTTTTGTGTTTCGTGTTATGCAGTACGTATGTTCCGCAGGACGGGACTTGGTCTCCAAACCACACTGAGAAAAATCCGTTACCCGGACAGTGGTATTTTGTACAAATATACAATACTCATATGTTTACTACGGAAATCTCTACAGAGCACATGTTGTCCTATGCTACGTAAGTACTGTCTTTTTCCCGTTTAGATGTTACATCATGCCGCTGAGGATATCTGACATTTAACAGTCTCCCGAATATTAAATTCGTCAGCTGTATGTGATAAACTTTCATCTGTATGTGAGATCATTACCGCCTATACATAGTTCTTTCTTTCATGCGGAAAGTACGTATAGATGGAACAAAAACATTTGTTTTCAGTTATATGTTTGCTACGGGATGTTAGCAATAGTTATACGTTAAATCTAAAAACTACAGGATTTACCCATGTAACCTACATTTTTACGTATGCCACATACGTTTTTCTCCGTGTATAAGTTGAAAAGTGCACAGACCGCCATGCATGGAGAGGATACTTTTTCGTTAATGCGATATGTGCACAACATTAAAAATAATGCGTATGTGTTTCAGGAAACCTCAAACTTTTCGTTTCAGACCCAGAAATCACGTTTATATTATCGCGAATTTTTGTGAAATTCGACATTACTTGCGATAAATGTGAAAAAAAAAGCGAAAAAGTGTAATTCTTGCTATTATTAACTAAAAAGCACGCATTTTCAATATTATTTAACTCAAAAATCGTTGCATTTTACCGAAAACATGCACGACGCAAAATTATCCATAAAATCCATAAGTAAAATCCGTAAATTAAGTTCTCCATGGCGTGATGTCACTTTCTGGAATTTTCAACGTCTCTTTGTGCGTCACTAAGGCCAGCCGGGACCCTTTGCTCACCTTATTGTCGGGAAAACGAAAGACTTTCCAAATAAATTAGAGTTAGCTCAAGTAGAAAAATTTGGGTCTACTACTGCAGAGATAATTAAAAAGTGTAGTGCTCCTCACCAGGCTGATGTTGAAGTAAAGTTGAGAACCTGCGTATCAAAAGTGTTGATGAATCTGTAAAATTACACGCAAGTAAGTGACGACAATTCTGTGTGGAGAGTTTACGAAAAGCTCTGCGAGTTATTTGATCCAGAAACTGTTTCACTTCATAACAAAGTAGACATCAACAAAACTGTATTGTTGTTCAAATCGTTGACTGTGTTTTGTGACGGAAATGTTCATGATCTGTTGGTTGCTTATGGTGCATTTAGAAATAAGGTTATTGAAGTTCTCAACAATGAGGATAACGAAGTTAAAATTGTATCGTTGTTAAACAGTTTAAAAGTTAACCAGAGGTCATTTTTTCTGTCAGCTCGTTAAGTTCAATATGATTGGCAGTCTCGAGTGTTGATGCAAAGAGATTCTTTCCCTAGTATAATATAGTTGATACTAACAGGAGAACAAACTCAAAAGAAGAACTGGTAATGTCTTGCTGCATGTTACCCTTTAACTAAGGACGAGGTAGAGAAAGTGTTTAAACTTTTGCATTCATTTCTATATTTCAGTTAACACATTAGCTAGAATGTGCACCTAATGAAGGTATATCCTCGTTTTTGTGTTAGATACATCTTACTACCAAAAATATACTGTTTACAGGTATCATATTTTAAAAAATCTTGTGCTACATTAAAAAAAAAATAAATGCGACATAAATACGAAAATTGTGAATATTGATGCTACAAAATACCAAAATTGTTTCGAAAAAGTTTCGTTTCTATCACGCTAGATTAATTTTCTTAGTATAAACTGTTCACCACCACACTATTTTGCCTCCAAGTTCAGCTGAACCATCATAAAGAGTTGAAAACCATCATAAAGTGATAAGGTTGCGGGCACTATGTTCAGGGGAATTACCATTAATTGAATAATTCTCTGAAAAAATATATTAAATGAAGTGAACATAAAATCTCGAATTGTAATTTTCATATCGATTGTTCAAATATCAATTCTAAATACCTTCAATATTTTTTAAGGATGACTTAATCACCTAATGATGCTGTATTTCTAAATTACATCGAGTTCATTCCCCTGGAAAGTAACTGAAACCATATCACTGCAACCACCTCGATACGGTTACAATAAATGAACTAAAATCTGTAAGTCATGAAACTATTAGGTTCTCTGACTTAAAGAAAACGGATAATAAATATAAGTGATGATGATAGAATGAAAGTACTGTTTTATTTACCATTTACAAATATTTAATAAACTGATGGTTCAAATTAAATATCGAACATTTTAAGTAAATATTAAAATTTTTGGTAAAAATTTGGATGTAATAAAGGTTCCACAAAACGTTTAGTTCGTTAGGAGAACGTTTAGTTAATCAGATTAGTCGCAAAGCTTTCAGTCTGTTAAATATTTCACATAGCATTTAGTTAATAAAGCGTTTCACAAATCATTTCGCTAACTAATTTTTCTACAAATCATTTAGTTAATTGAACGTTTGACAAAGTTTTATTAGTTACACGTTTAGCAAAACCTGTGGCTAATTAAATGTTTCGCAAAACATTTAGTTAATTAAATCTTTAATGTTAAAAGTGACGAAGATATTATAACAGTTTAGTTAATGAAAATTTTCGCAATACATCTAGCTAGTTAAATGTTTCTAATTTTTTAGTTAATTCAACACTTCATGAAATTGAATGTTTTGCAAATCGTTTAGTTAATTTCATATTTTGCAAAATATTTAGTTAACTAAATAGCGAAACTTTTATCTATTTAAAAGCTTTGCAAAGTATTTAGTTGTTTCAAATTTTCGTAAAACTTCTAGTTAATTAAACGTTTTGTAAACGTTTAGTTAATTGAACATTTCGTGAAAAATTCAGATGTTTCGTAAATCTTTTGATTAGCTAAGAAATTCATGAAATATTTACTTAGTTAATTAAACGTTTTGTAACGTATTTAGTTAGTGGAAATTTTAACTAAACTTTTATCTAATAAAACAATTTACAAAACGTTTAGTTAATTAAACACTTAACAAAAATTTAGATAATTAAATCTTTCTAAATCGTTTAGTTAATTAAACGTTTTGCGAAATGCTTCAGCTAATAAAATGTCTCTCAAAGCATTAGCTATGAAAATGCAATGCTAATCATTTACTGAAATACAGTTTTCGCGATGTATTTGCTGATTTAATGTTTTGCAAAGGATTTAGTTAACTTGACCTTGCAGAAAACAATTTCTATTAAACAAGGCTTACAATTAAATCTTTAATAAGGTGACTTAGTAGTAATTTGAAAGAGAACATAGAGAAACCTTAGAAAATCTTCCAAAACTACTGTATCACAATCGAAACAGAAATCCTTTACATTCAATGTAAGTACTTCATTATTGATTTCTCTCATCTCCTACGTACAGAATAAATAAATAAAATACACAACATGTATACAAATATGGAATACGTCAAACTACCTTTCTACTATTTCGGCATCAGTGCTATATTACAAAAGAACACTATAACACTGGCAACAGTGAGAAGATTTGAATTCGAGAAACCAAAATTGTGTGGAGATACTATAACAGGAAATAAACCATCGAACTTCAATGCGTATGTAAACAGGAATATTACTCAATTCGAGCTCCGAGATCTTAGATCGTTTGCTCGTGAGCAGGAATAAAACTGACCTCTATTACGATTCTGAAGCACATTCAATTCCTATATTCTTCTACATAACTGAGAGAAACGGTTATAAAATACGATATTTGTCATTCTCCTACCAATTCATTTGCTTTATTTTTCTTTTTCTTATACGTTTCTTTCTTTTTCTTATCTATCACCAACACAGTGAATCCTTAGAATTATATATAGGCCTAATACTACTACTTCAACTTCTTCAACTTTCAGAATAGTCTATCGACCAGTTTGCTGAAGTACCTCTTCGACTAGGAATCTCTCGTGTTAAACGAGAATCACTTCTCGTGATGTCTTCTATTTCTATGCATTTACTCATTCACACACATATATATGATGACATACATGACCAATTTTATACTTTCGTGAGTTTATCTAGTGTGTCAAAGTTTTACTAATAAACTTTGCAGTAGCATGTCGTTTCGAAGTAAGAAAAAACCGTATATATATATATGCATATGAAAGATGAATATTTTTGAAGAGAGCACAACCGAGTTTTTACCATTTGACACTTTGACATTATAAACATTTGTCTGTCTTTCTTTCATCCGAGTAGGGTTCCTGAATCGATACCAGATCGCGCCAAGTAGGCTTTGTGGCAGACAAGCACCGTGCTCGTCGGGTTTCTCGGAATTCTCCCGTTTTCTCCTACATTATTCATTCCATCATTGCCTTCATTCTTATGATCATCGTCTCCTCTAGTCTAGCTGGCATAGGAGTGGGGCTTAAAACTGAAGTATTTCATTTCATTTCATTTCTTTCGCCCGGTACTGATCAAAAAATTTATCCAATTTAATAAAACTTAGTTCGCACTTTCTAGCTGTTTTTCTTTTTCCAAACTTTACAAAACAGAGATATTCATGTTCACTAGCTTTGCTCAATCAGCCTCTAACTTAATACATATTTAAACGCGAGCACGTGTGAACTTGAGTCCCATTAATGAATCGTTCACCAGTGCGGACGAGAGCTTCAATCAGGCTTGTGAGGGCAAATATAAGCGAGTTCGAGTCTCATGGAGAATACTGAGCCCAAACTCTTAGTCTTTAGCGTGAGTTAGGAGTAGAAAGCCTTAGTGAGTTCGATCCTTACTGAGAATAGTGAGCCCAAACCCTTAGTCTTTAGCGCGAGTTGGGGGTAGCAAGTCTGAGCTCGAGGGAGTGCTAGTCTGAACTAGCGGGAAGCTTATTGAGATCAGTTAGCGTGACCTTCATTGATAATAGCT
Source organism: Thermobia domestica (assembly GCF_964235325.1). NCBI lineage: Eukaryota > Metazoa > Arthropoda > Insecta > Zygentoma > Lepismatidae > Thermobia > Thermobia domestica. The sequence goes on from NC_137464.1 coordinate 49,321,145, forward strand.
TACCAGAGCAAAACCAAGCACTAATAACAAAACAGTCACCACTATCAGGAAATCTTTGTATATGCATATAATTTTAGAAAAACGCGCTATGAATATTGGGATATACTAATTTTCCAGCTATAGTTTTAATTTTGAAAAATAAAAAGTAATCACTTTTGGTTAAGTAAGTCTTGTTTGTTTGTTTATGATGCTTCCCAATCATGCCTATTATTTATTGTTGAAATCGATCATGATCAATGTAATATACAAGTACAATCTCAGCTTCGGAGTATTTATATATACATGATGTAATAGCAAAACCATTACCACCTAACTTACTTAAAATATGTACTTACTTACTTTAACAGCCTTTTTTTGTAATTGGAGATTAATAGAAAAACCACTATATTACAATAATACATTATATACGAGATGATTACATGATATAGGTATATTTTCATATATTTTACAACGTATCGTACTGTAAAAAGATATAATATATATATCTTAGCTATACATTTAGTAGGCTATTTCTCTATAGGATGATTCTGATGAAACGTATAGTACTCTTAAATCACACAGCTGGAGATAAAAAGATGAAACGAAAAGTGAAATAGATGAAAAGTCAGAAGAAGCATCGAATATAACGTTTTGCTTGCTCTAAAGGTCCCTCTGGTATTATACCTGGAGGTAGAATCTTAGAGGTTACCGAAAACCTTAACTGTCAACTGTATCATTTCATACATCATGAAAAAATATAATGCTACTGTGTATATACAATGAAATATGGTTTTTGAATAAAATCATGGTAATAAACTTTTAAAAAGTATTACAAAAGAAGAAGAAAAGGCAGAAAGTCGTATTAGGAGCAGGCTAAGGAAATAAAGAAATAAAGGTATGAAAAAAATAAAACTGCTAGAAGATTACTTGAATTACAGCTGGAGAAAACATTTAACATATTGAGTACTTTCGAGCACCTTGTTCTTGATCTAAAGAAAAAAATGCCAACATCCAAAAGTACTAGCCCGATTATTAGTGCAATGCCGTCCGATTTTCGAGAACGTCCGAACTGATATTTTGAGGAGTTAGACGTTGTGGATGACACAACTTTCATGAGTTATATTGAATGATGGTAATATTGGAATAAAATACGTATTAATGGAATAAATATTAGAATATGTTTGTTCCCCTCTTTGTGTACATAATTGTCATTACTGTTTTCGTAATTATAATCGGAATCCTAAATGATATAATAGGATTTGGCGATCAGGATATATATTGATTTTTTAAAGTTTAATGTCCCACAATTATGAGCTGACAATAAGAGAGATGATGAAGACAATAAATGAAGTGGTGG